>NC_067282.1:5655823-5982689 GCF_020740795.1 Apus apus | reverse complement strand
CTGACTTTCAAAAAAACCCAAAAAAGCCTACAGGCTTTGACCTACAAAAACCCCTTTCCATCCCCACAATCCCAAGCTGTGAGGTAACACAAGGTGCTGCCAATGAAGCAAAGAGGGCTCCTGAGCTGGGGGTCAGGGCTGCCCAGTGGGGCTAGATTCAGGGCAGGGGGTGAGGGTGTGGAGCAGGATCTGGGGCCTCCCCCAGCACCGATGATGTCTGCAGTGGTTCCCTCCATCCTCTTTTTGCCAGGGGAGAAGCTGCTGAGGGAGGAGACAGAGTGAGAGGCCGGCAGCCCCCAGCACATCCCTGGGTCAGGGCTGCCGTGGGGTGCCGGCCGCGTGTGGGGAGCTCAGTGCCAGGGCCACTCACCACTCTGCTCCTCCAGCCTGGCTCTCTTTCTGCTGAACCTTTAATATATTCCTTGCCTTCTGCAGGATTCCCAGCACCTGGGTGAGATGGGAGCAGCTCCCAGCCCCACAACAACTCCCCCATGCCACTCCACTCCACCCCAGCCCAGCCCACTCCACACCAGTCCAGCCCACCGAAGCCCACTCTACACCACGGCGCAGCACGGTGCAGTGTCACGTCCCCGGAGCCCTGTCACCCCCTGGATGTAGAGACCAGGCTGAGCTGCACCACAAGCATCACCAGTGGCAGCATCTCAGCCCGGCTGGGGGTGTGGGAGGTCTCCACAGCACGTGGATCACTGCTCCACAGCTGGGGGCAGGCAGCAGCAGTAACGCCTCCCCCAGGCCTTCAGGCAGCGCCAGAGCCGGGCACAGCCCTCCCGCAGGCGCCTGCTCCTGGACTTTTTGGGGCTGGGGCGCTGGGCCTGCAGCCTGTCCTCCTGCACCTCCCGGT
Source organism: Apus apus (assembly GCF_020740795.1). Lineage (NCBI taxonomy): Eukaryota > Metazoa > Chordata > Aves > Apodiformes > Apodidae > Apus > Apus apus. Next base: position 5,981,827 of record NC_067282.1, on the reverse strand, counting down.
GCTCCTGCTCCTCCAGCACCTCCTGGTGCTCCTGCTCCACCATCCTGCTGGGGAGATGAGAGGACTCCCCACTGGGGGTCCCACTAGGAGCCCCCAGTGTCCCTTGCCCCTTGGCCACGTCCAAATCAGGCTGCTTTTGGCTTGGCTTGGACCACGTGCGTGCAGCCCAGAAGCCACGGGAGGATGCCAGAACGCCCTTCCAGGTGGTTGAGGCCGTGGCTGGGGGGCTGCTGGGGGACATCTGCACATCCACGGGGCTCTGCGACCTCTTCTCCCAGTGCCCGGGGACCTGCTCCTGCCTTGTTGTTGCCAGCAGTTCCACTGTGGAAGAGTCCATGGCAGAGCTACTCCTTAATGGGGACCCCAGGGCACAGGTCTCAGGGGCATGTACAAGGGCCATGGTGTGAGTTACGCCCCTGGATTCCAGTGGTGCCTGCAGCTCCTTGTTTGGTGTCTGCGAACTCCGCAAGGGCTGGGAATGGTCGCCAACCACAGGGGTTCTGGGCACGGGGGAAACGGAGCGCCTGGAAACCTGTGGAGTCTGCAGTTTCCTCTTGGACACCTTTCTGCTTTGCCTGCAGAAGGGGAGAAGAATTAGACCCCACTGCACCTCAGCCCCTCTGTCAGGGCCCAAAGTCAGCACCCCCTCCTTGGCTGGGTGTCATGGCTGCCCCGTGGGAGCAGGTTCAGAAGAAGGGGTGAGGGTCTGTGGCAGGACCTGGGGTGTCCCCCTGTACTCACCGAGTTTTCTGGGTCAGCAGAGGTTCCTTTTCTGCTCTTCTTGCCCGGGAAGAAGCTGCTGAGAGAGGAGACAGAGTGAGGGGCCGGCAGCCCCCGGCACATCCCCGGGTCAGGGCTGCCGTGGGGTGCCAGCCGCCTGTGGGGAGCTCAGTGCCAGGGCCACTCACCAGTCTGCTCCTCCAGCCTGGCTCTCCTCTTGCTCTCCTTGCTCTTCTTGCTCTTCTTACTCTTCTTACTCTTCTTACCCTTCAGCTTCTCCCATGCCTTCTGCAAGGATGCAGAGTAGCTGGGTGAGACAGGAGCAGCTCCCAGCCCCACGCCAACTCCCCCCATGCCACTCCACACCTCACCAGCCCAGCCCAGCCAGGCCCACTCCACACCACAGCACAGCGGGCTGCCCTGCATGTCACCTACCTGCAGCCCCCTGATCCCGAAGATGGCCGTGATCAGGGTGAGCTGCACCCCAAGCATTGCCAGTTCCAACATCTTGGGGCTGTCAGAGCTGCTCCCTAAGACACGGGCTCTGGTGCTCCCAGGGACCAGCACAGGCCCAGGATGTGGATCCCAGTGAGATCCTGGCTCCTCAGGAAGGGGAACACAAACGCTCCTGCTGCGTCAGCCGCTGCGGTTGCAGTCTGCCAAGACGCTGCCAGACTGCAGTGCCCACTGCTCGTGGACTGCTGCTCCCGGGGCCTGAGCCCCCTTTTATAGTGCAGCAGGCAGCCACACCCCCCTTTGTGACATCAGGGGCAGCCAAGCCCTCCTTTGTGATGTCAGGGACCTTGGCACCTTCTGCAGGGATCTCATCCACATCCACCAATACCTACAGGGAAGGTGCCAAGGGGCTGGAGCCAGATTCTTCCCAGGGGTGCCCAGTGCCAGGACCAGAGGCCATGGACCATGATCCTCAAGAGCTGGTGACGGGGACAGCAGCGAATTGAGAGGGGACCCCAGTGGGTATGGGGGGGCAGGGGGATGAGAGTCAGAGGCACTGGGGAAGCAGAGACAGGGGTGCACGGGACTCAGAGGGTTTTTGGTCTCGCTGGGATTGTGCAGGGATGCTGGCAGGAGGAATTGCTGTAGCAGGGGCAGCGCGAGGAGACGAGCAGCATCACCCTGGGGGAAGGTGGGAGCCCTGCCAGGGCAGCCCAAGAGGCTCCGTTGGAAGGGAACGGGCTGAGACAGCACGGAAACTGCAGGGCAGTGGGGCAGGGTGTCCTGTAAAAGGGGATGTGGCTGGGGAAAGTCCTCCCGTTCAGTCATGAGGTTTAGACTGGACCCCCTTGCTTTCTAAACTCCATCTCGGAGAGGAGTCTTGGGGCAGCTGGATCCAGTCCTAGTCCCAGGCTTTGTCAATGATTTCTGTCACAAGGATTACACGTGTGCAGCCTCCTATCAGAGTCAACGTTGCCTGCTTCAGAGCCCCACCAAGGCCTTGCACTGAAACAGATGTGTAAATATTTGGGATTCTCTTCCTCATACCTCCTCTTTATAGCTCTTGTCCAGGTGGGACTGGGTCATCTCTTTTGCTCCCATTGGCTCCTAGCAGGCTGATGGTGGTATTAGTGAAGAGAGGGGAGAAGCAAGCAGAATCAACACTTGCTGCAGATGTACATTCTCAGTCACATTGGCACCACTCTGGCTCTCAGCTTTGCCTCCAGCTATTCCTTGCACAACCATGTTGCTACAGGATCTCTGTCCTGTCACAGAGGGTTACTGTGGACACTCTCTTCCTGGACTTTAGTAAAGCCTTTGACACTGGGTCCCACAGTTTTTTCCTAGAGAAGCTGGTGCCTCATTGGTTAGATTAAGTTCCCTGGATTGATGGGCTGCGGTTAATTAACTTGATGATCTTTAAAGTTCTTTCAAACCCAGTCCAGTCTGTGATTCTGTGGTTTCTGATTTACAAGCCAAAATTACAGCAGAGCTCAGTTCTGGGTTGGATTATATGATCAAACTTGTGACTTCAAGCAAGTACTCAGGCTTTTCTGTAGAGACTGTAGAGGAGAACAGAGTGTACGTCAAGACCTTAGGTTAATAATGCAGGTGTAGAAGTCTCCATGAATGGCCAACTACCCAGTGTTTCTGGCAAACAATGCTAGAACTACATTCCAGCTAAATCTTAGTGAATAACCCTTTTCAGTACTGTGAAGAACACGTATTTACTCACTATTCTTCAAAATAGCTGTCAGTGACCTAATGCCTCATGGGTCTGAACTTGGTCCTGACCACTGTGGTAACGTATTTTACTCAACAGAGTTGAAGATCATGTTTTGAGGTCCTCCTAATTCTGTCTGGGCAATAGAACCTGGCCCAGCTCCATTACAGAAGTGATGGCAGGTTAATGTCACTAGGAAATAATAGAAGGGAACAACACATAAAGAGAATTAGGAACACTTGGTGACCATTATGTACCAGCCATGATATTTCAATCACCCACTAATTGCTAATATGTTGCTAACTGCCATGTAATTTCAAATATCAGGTAAATAATTAAATCCATGGAAATTTCAGTTGAAATTTCTGGATTACATGTTACTTGAAAAATACATTATCTGTTAGAGCCAAACAGAATGTAATAGAATCATATATTGTCATTGGTGTTTCGTCATTGATGTATGTGGACTCTCAAAAATCGTATTAATAAATCCTTGTCATGTTTGATTAATGCTATTGAAATAGTCAGGATATTTTATTAATACTATTATTAATAGTACTACTCCAGGCTTTCAACATTAGGAGATATATTCAAATAGGAATTTGTATTAATTGTGGGCAAAATATAAGGACAAATTTTATTGGGGGATTTACAGGGTGCATACATGTACCTTCAAATAACTCATTAGTAATTCGTATTCTTCCAGATAATTTTAATAAAGGACATGTGAATGCTTGATAGTGATAGGGATCATTACTTTGAATTCTAAGCTTCCTGGGGTTTGGTTCTATTTACTGAGTATTTTTCCTCCCGCTGATCACAAAAATGGTTGCAACTGTGTTCCTGTTTGTCCAACTGGTGAACAGCTGCTGTTGCTGTGTCTACTCATGTTTGTGTATGACTTTGGGCATCAATGAAGAAAAGAGTATCTTGCTCTTGTTATCCTTTGCTGAAAACTATAGCCAAATGGTGTGGAGCAGAAATAAACCAGAAATGTGATTGGAATAACCAGCTGTAGAGCACAAGACTCTGGCTTGGCTGCAGCTTGACTGGTGGTCAGATCCTGTGCTGGAGAACCGTCAATTCTACCCAGACCAAATGAAGGGCTGAGCCAGGGAGCTGTTTGTGATGAATAGTTTGAACTAATACAATAGAAATAAAAATATGCCCAGGAATCATTAGCCAACAGAAAAGGACTAACTATTCGTATTAATTGACTGGTTTCATCAGCTTTATTGAGCAAGATCTATTATAAAGGAAAGTATTTGTACCTGTCCAGGCAATCCGTGTATGCCTTAGACACTGAAGGTTTTGAACATTTTGGAGCATTTGCCAGTGTTTACAGAATTTTAGATTCTCTAAATCTTCTACATCCCTGGCCTTACTTTGAGAGTTATATCCACCAGTTGACAAAAAATTGTTCTAACATTGTCCTGCACTCCATGGGCTCTCCTCAGCTGGGGAAACCGTTGCTCCAGGGCCTTTCCAACCCAAACCACTCTATGATGCACAGAGCCAGCTGAGCACTTCTCAGCTCACAGCACAGCAGACACGAGCTGGCCAGCTTGACAGACCAGCATGGCGGGCTTCCATGGAGACCACAGCCTCCAACTCAGCTTTGCTCCCCAGCAGGTGTGTGTGACGTGCTCACAGGACAGGAAGAGGGCCCTGCAGACAATGGGAAGCAGTTGGCCTTCTAGTGCCAGTAGGAACACCTTGAGGCAAAGTAGTCCCCATCATTTTCCCACCTTCACCAAGGAATTCCACCTTCCACCTTACATCATCTTTGAGTACAAATCTAACGAGGACAAAGAACTATGAAAACATAATGGACTCCCCTACGCACACGCGCTGTCCCAGTTGCGCTTTCCAAACTCAGAGAAAGAAGCAAAACACAAATTAAATTTAAGATCAGAATTCTTTATTGACCTGCCCTGGACAAACAGGGAAAGCACACAATTTCTGACTTTCAAAAAAACCCAAAAAAGCCTACAGGCTTTGACCTACAAAAACCCCTTTCCATCCCCACAATCCCAAGCTGTGAGGTAACACAAGGTGCTGCCAATGAAGCAAAGAGGGCTCCTGAGCTGGGGGTCAGGGCTGCCCAGTGGGGCTAGATTCAGGGCAGGGGGTGAGGGTGTGGAGCAGGATCTGGGGCCTCCCCCAGCACCGATGATGTCTGCAGTGGTTCCCTCCATCCTCTTTTTGCCAGGGGAGAAGCTGCTGAGGGAGGAGACAGAGTGAGAGGCCGGCAGCCCCCAGCACATCCCTGGGTCAGGGCTGCCGTGGGGTGCCGGCCGCGTGTGGGGAGCTCAGTGCCAGGGCCACTCACCACTCTGCTCCTCCAGCCTGGCTCTCTTTCTGCTGACCCTTGCCTTCTGCAGGATTCCCAGCACCTGGGTGAGACGGGAGCAGCTCCCAGCCCCACAACAACTCTCCCATGCCACTCCACTCCACCCCAGCCCACCCAAGCCCACTCCACACCAGTCCAGCCCACCGAAGCCCACTCTACACCACGGCGCAGCACGGTGCAGTGTCACGTCCCCGGAGCCCTGTCACCCCCTGGATGTAGAGACCAGGCTGAGCTGCACCACAAGCATCACCAGTGGCAGCATCTCAGCCCGGCTGGGGGTGTGGGAGGTCTCCACAGCACGTGGATCACTGCTCCACAGCTGGGGGCAGGCAGCAGCAGTAACGCCTCCCCCAGGCCTTCAGGCAGCGCCAGAGCCGGGCACAGCCCTCCCGCAGGCGCCTGCTCCTGGACTTTTTGGGGCTGGGGCGCTGGGCCTGCAGCCTGTCCTCCTGCACCTCCCGGTGCTCCTGCTCCTCCAGCACCTCCTGGTGCTCCTGCTCCACCATCCTGCTGGGGAGATGAGAGGACTCCCCACTGGGGGTCCCACTAGGAGCCCCCAGTGTCCCTTGCCCCTTGGCCACGTCCAAATCAGGCTGCTTTTGGCTTGGCTTGGACCACGTGCGTGCAGCCCAGAAGCCACGGGAGGATGCCAGAACGCCCTTCCAGGTGGTTGAGGCCGTGGCTGGGGGGCTGCTGGGGGACATCTGCACATCCACGGGGCTCTGCGACCTCTTCTCCCAGTGCCCGGGGACCTGCTCCTGCCTTGTTGTTGCCAGCAGTTCCACTGTGGAAGAGTCCATGGCAGAGCTACTCCTTAATGGGGACCCCAGGGCACAGGTCTCAGGGGCATGTACAAGGGCCATGGTGTGAGTTACGCCCCTGGATTCCAGTGGTGCCTGCAGCTCCTTGTTTGGTGTCTGCGAACTCCGCAAGGGCTGGGAATGGTCGCCAACCACAGGGGTTCTGGGCACGGGGGAAACGGAGCGCCTGGAAACCTGTGGAGTCTGCAGTTTCCTCTTGGACACCTTTCTGCTTTGCCTGCAGAAGGGGAGAAGAATTAGACCCCACTGCACCTCAGCCCCTCTGTCAGGGCCCAAAGTCAGCACCCCCTCCTTGGCTGGGTGTCATGGCTGCCCCGTGGGAGCAGGTTCAGAAGAAGGGGTGAGGGTCTGTGGCAGGACCTGGGGTGTCCCCCTGTACTCACCGAGTTTTCTGGGTCAGCAGAGGTTCCTTTTCTGCTCTTCTTGCCCGGGAAGAAGCTGCTGAGAGAGGAGACAGAGTGAGGGGCCGGCAGCCCCCGGCACATCCCCGGGTCAGGGCTGCCGTGGGGTGCCAGCCGCCTGTGGGGAGCTCAGTGCCAGGGCCACTCACCAGTCTGCTCCTCCAGCCTGGCTCTCCTCTTGCTCTCCTTGCTCTTCTTGCTCTTCTTACTCTTCTTACTCTTCTTACCCTTCAGCTTCTCCCATGCCTTCTGCAAGGATGCAGAGTAGCTGGGTGAGACAGGAGCAGCTCCCAGCCCCACGCCAACTCCCCCCATGCCACTCCACACCTCACCAGCCCAGCCCAGCCAGGCCCACTCCACACCACAGCACAGCGGGCTGCCCTGCATGTCACCTACCTGGAGCCCCCTGATCCCGAAGATGGCCGTGATCAGGGTGAGCTGCACCCCAAGCATTGCCAGTTCCAACATCTTGGGGCTGTCAGAGCTGCTCCCTAAGACACGGGCTCTGGTGCTCCCAGGGACCAGCACAGGCCCAGGATGTGGATCCCAGTGAGATCCTGGCTCCTCAGGAAGGGGAACACAAACGCTCCTGCTGCGTCAGCCGCTGCGGTTGCAGTCTGCCAAGACGCTGCCAGACTGCAGTGCCCACTGCTCGTGGACTGCTGCTCCCGGGGCCTGAGCCCCCTTTTATAGTGCAGCAGGCAGCCACACCCCCCTTTGTGACGTCAGGGGCAGCCAAGCCCTCCTTTGTGATGTCAGGGACCTTGGCACCTTCTGCAGGGATCTCATCCACATCCACCAATACCTACAGGGAAGGTGCCAAGGGGCTGGAGCCAGATTCTTCCCAGGGGTGCCCAGTGCCAGGACCAGAGGCCATGGACCATGATCCTCAAGAGCTGGTGACGGGGACAGCAGCGAATTGAGAGGGGACCCCAGTGGGTATGGGGGGGCAGGGGGATGAGAGTCAGAGGCACTGGGGAAGCAGAGACAGGGGTGCACAGGACTCAGAGGGTTTTTGGTCTCGCTGGGATTGTGCAGGGATGCTGGCAGGAGGAATTGCTGTAGCAGGGGCAGCGCGAGGAGACGAGCAGCATCACCCTGGGGGAAGGTGGGAGCCCTGCCAGGGCAGCCCAAGAGGCTCCGTTGGAAGGGAACGGGCTGAGACAGCACGGAAACTGCAGGGCAGTGGGGCAGGGTGTCCTGTAAAAGGGGATGTGGCTGGGGAAAGTCCTCCCGTTCAGTCATGAGGTTTAGACTGGACCCCCTTGCTTTCTAAACTCCATCTCGGAGAGGAGTCTTGGGGCAGCTGGATCCAGTCCTAGTCCCAGGCTTTGTCAATGATTTCTGTCACAAGGATTACACGTGTGCAGCCTCCTATCAGAGTCAACGTTGCCTGCTTCAGAGCCCCACCAAGGCCTTGCACTGAAACAGATGTGTAAATATTTGGGATTCTCTTCCTCATACCTCCTCTTTATAGCTCTTGTCCAGGTGGGACTGGGTCATCTCTTTTGCTCCCATTGGCTCCTAGCAGGCTGATGGTGGTATTAGTGAAGAGAGGGGAGAAGCAAGCAGAATCAACACTTGCTGCAGATGTACATTCTCAGTCACATTGGCACCACTCTGGCTCTCAGCTTTGCCTCCAGCTATTCCTTGCACAACCATGTTGCTACAGGATCTCTGTCCTGTCACAGAGGGTTACTGTGGACACTGTCTTCCTGGACTTTAGTAAAGCCTTTGACACTGGGTCCCACAGTTTTTTCCTAGAGAAGCTGGTGCCTCATTGGTTAGATTAAGTTCCCTGGATTGATGGGCTGCGGTTAATTAACTTGATGATCTTTAAAGTTCTTTCAAACCCAGTCCAGTCTGTGATTCTGTGGTTTCTGATTTACAAGCCAAAATTACAGCAGAGCTCAGTTCTGGGTTGGATTATATGATCAAACTTGTGACTTCAAGCAAGTGCGCAGGCTTTTCTGTAGAGACTGTAGAGGAGAACAGAGTGTACGTCAAGACCTTAGGTTAATAATGCAGGTGTAGAAGTCTCCATGAATGGCCAACTACCCAGTGTTTCTGGCAAACAATGCTAGAACTACATTCCAGCTAAATCTTAGTGAATAACCCTTTTCAGTACTGTGAAGAACACGTATTTACTCACTATTCTTCAAAATAGCTGTCAGTGACCTAATGCCTCATGGGTCTGAACTTGGTCCTGACCACTGTGGTAACGTATTTTACTCAACAGAGTTGAAGATCATGTTTTGAGGTCCTCCTAATTCTGTCTGGGCAATAGAACCTGGCCCAGCTCCATTACAGAAGTGATGGCAGGTTAATGTCACTAGGAAATAATAGAAGGGAACAACACATAAAGAGAATTAGGAACACTTGGTGACCATTATGTACCAGCCATGATATTTCAATCACCCACTAATTGCTAATATGTTGCTAACTGCCATGTAATTTCAAATATCAGGTAAATAATTAAATCCATGGAAATTTCAGTTGAAATTTCTGGATTACATGTTACTTGAAAAATACATTATCTGTTAGAGCCAAACAGAATGTAATAGAATCATATATTGTCATTGGTGTTTCGTCATTGATGTATGTGGACTCTCAAAAATCGTATTAATAAATCCTTGTCATGTTTGATTAATGCTATTGAAATAGTCAGGATATTTTATTAATACTATTATTAATAGTACTACTCCAGGCTTTCAACATTAGGAGATATATTCAAATAGGAATTTGTATTAATTGTGGGCAAAATATAAGGACAAATTTTATTGGGGGATTTACAGGGTGCATACATGTACCTTCAAATAACTCATTAGTAATTCGTATTCTTCCAGATAATTTTAATAAAGGACATGTGAATGCTTGATAGTGATAGGGATCATTACTTTGAATTCTAAGCTTCCTGGGGTTTGGTTCTATTTACTGAGTATTTTTCCTCCCGCTGATCACAAAAATGGTTGCAACTGTGTTCCTGTTTGTCCAACTGGTGAACAGCTGCTGTTGCTGTGTCTACTCATGTTTGTGTATGACTTTGGGCATCAATGAAGAAAAGAGTATCTTGCTCTTGTTATCCTTTGCTGAAAACTATAGCCAAATGGTGTGGAGCAGAAATAAACCAGAAATGTGATTGGAATAACCAGCTGTAGAGCACAAGACTCTGGCTTGGCTGCAGCTTGACTGGTGGTCAGATCCTGTGCTGGAGAACCGTCAATTCTACCCAGACCAAATGAAGGGCTGAGCCAGGGAGCTGTTTGTGATGAATAGTTTGAACTAATACAATAGAAATAAAAATATGCCCAGGAATCATTAGCCAACAGAAAAGGACTAACTATTCGTATTAATTGACTGGTTTCATCAGCTTTATTGAGCAAGATCTATTATAAAGGAAAGTATTTGTACCTGTCCAGGCAATCCGTGTATGCCTTAGACACTGAAGGTTTTGAACATTTTGGAGCATTTGCCAGTGTTTACAGAATTTTAGATTCTCTAAATCTTCTACATCCCTGGCCTTACTTTGAGAGTTATATCCACCAGTTGACAAAAAATTGTTCTAACATTGTCCTGCACTCCATGGGCTCTCCTCAGCTGGGGAAACCGTTGCTCCAGGGCCTTTCCAACCCAAACCACTCTATGATGCACAGAGCCAGCTGAGCACTTCTCAGCTCACAGCACAGCAGACACGAGCTGGCCAGCTTGACAGACCAGCATGGCGGGCTTCCATGGAGACCACAGCCTCCAACTCAGCTTTGCTCCCCAGCAGGTGTGTGTGACGTGCTCACAGGACAGGAAGAGGGCCCTGCAGACAATGGGAAGCAGTTGGCCTTCTAGTGCCAGTAGGAACACCTTGAGACAAAGTAGTCCCCATCATTTTCCCACCTTCACCAAGGAATTCCACCTTCCACCTTACATCATCTTTGAGTACAAATCTAACGAGGACAAAGAACTATGAAAACATAATGGACTCCCCTACGCACACGCGCTGTCCCAGTTGCGCTTTCCAAACTCAGAGAAAGAAGCAAAACACAAATTAAATTTAAGATCAGAATTCTTTATTGACCTGCCCTGGACAAACAGGGAAAGCACACAATTTCTGACTTTCAAAAAAACCCAAAAAAGCCTACAGGCTTTGACCTACAAAAACCCCTTTCCATCCCCACAATCCCAAGCTGTGAGGTAACACAAGGTGCTGCCAATGAAGCAAAGAGGGCTCCTGAGCTGGGGGTCAGGGCTGCCCAGTGGGGCTAGATTCAGGGCAGGGGGTGAGGGTGTGGAGCAGGATCTGGGGCCTCCCCCAGCACCGATGATGTCTGCAGTGGTTCCCTCCATCCTCTTTTTGCCAGGGGAGAAGCTGCTGAGGGAGGAGACAGAGTGAGAGGCCGGCAGCCCCCAGCACATCCCTGGGTCAGGGCTGCCGTGGGGTGCCGGCCGCGTGTGGGGAGCTCAGTGCCAGGGCCACTCACCAGTCTGCCCCTCCAGCCTGGCTCTCTTTCTGCTGACCCTTGCCTTCTGCAGGATTCCCAGCACCTGGGTGAGACGGGAGCAGCTCCCAGCCCCACAACAACTCTCCCATGCCACTCCACTCCACCCCAGCCCACCCAAGCCCACTCCACACCAGTCCAGCCCACCGAAGCCCACTCTACACCACGGCGCAGCACGGTGCAGTGTCACGTCCCCGGAGCCCTGTCACCCCCTGGATGTAGAGACCAGGCTGAGCTGCACCACAAGCATCACCAGTGGCAGCATCTCAGCCCGGCTGGGGGTGTGGGAGGTCTCCACAGCACGTGGATCACTGCTCCACAGCTGGGGGCAGGCAGCAGCAGTAACGCCTCCCCCAGGCCTTCAGGCAGCGCCAGAGCCGGGCACAGCCCTCCCGCAGGCGCCTGCTCCTGGACTTTTTGGGGCTGGGGCGCTGGGGCTGCAGCCTGTCCTCCTGCACCTCCCGGTGCTCCTGCTCCTCCAGCACCTCCTGGTGCTCCTGCTCCACCATCCTGCTGGGGAGATGAGAGGACTCCCCACTGGGGGTCCCACTAGGAGCCCCCAGTGTCCCTTGCCCCTTGGCCACGTCCAAATCAGGCTGCTTTTGGCTTGGCTTGGACCACGTGCGTGCAGCCCAGAAGCCACGGGAGGATGCCAGAACGCCCTTCCAGGTGGTTGAGGCCGTGGCTGGGGGGCTGCTGGGGGACATCTGCACATCCACGGGGCTCTGCGACCTCTTCTCCCAGTGCCCGGAGACCTGCTCCTGCCTTGTTGTTGCCAGCAGTTCCACTGTGGAAGAGTCCATGGCAGAGCTACTCCTTAATGGGGACCCCAGGGCACAGGTCTCAGGGGCATGTACAAGGGCCATGGTGTGAGTTACGCCCCTGGATTCCAGTGGTGCCTGCAGCTCCTTGTTTGGTGTCTGCGAACTCCGCAAGGGCTGGGAATGGTCGCCAACCACAGGGGTTCTGGGCACGGGGGAAACGGAGCGCCTGGAAACCTGTGGAGTCTGCAGTTTCCTCTTGGACACCTTTCTGCTTTGCCTGCAGAAGGGGAGAAGAATTAGACCCCACTGCACCTCAGCCCCTCTGTCAGGGCCCAAAGTCAGCACCCCCTCCTTGGCTGGGTGTCAGGGCTGCCCCGTGGGAGCAGGTTCAGAAGAAGGGGTGAGGGTCTGTGGCAGGACCTGGGGTGTCCCCCTGTACTCACCGAGTTTTCTGGGTCAGCAGAGGTTCCTTTTCTGCTCTTCTTGCCCGGGAAGAAGCTGCTGAGAGAGGAGACAGAGTGAGGGGCCGGCAGCCCCCGGCACATCCCCGGGTCAGGGCTGCCGTGGGGTGCCAGCCGCCTGTGGGGAGCTCAGTGCCAGGGCCACTCACCAGTCTGCTCCTCCAGCCTGGCTCTCCTCTTGCTCTCCTTGCTCTTCTTGCTCTTCTTACTCTTCTTACTCTTCTTACCCTTCAGCTTCTCCCATGCCTTCTGCAAGGATGCAGAGTAGCTGGGTGAGACAGGAGCAGCTCCCAGCCCCACGCCAACTCCCCCCATGCCACTCCACACCTCACCAGCCCAGCCCAGCCAGGCCCACTCCACACCACAGCACAGCGGGCTGCCCTGCATGTCACCTACCTGGAGCCCCCTGATCCCGAAGATGGCCGTGATCAGGGTGAGCTGCACCCCAAGCATTGCCAGTTCCAACATCTTGGGGCTGTCAGAGCTGCTCCCTAAGACACGGGCTCTGGTGCTCCCAGGGACCAGCACAGGCCCAGGATGTGGATCCCAGTGAGATCCTGGCTCCTCAGGAAGGGGAACACAAACGCTCCTGCTGCGTCAGCCGCTGCGGTTGCAGTCTGCCAAGACGCTGCCAGACTGCAGTGCCCACTGCTCGTGGACTGCTGCTCCCGGGGCCTGAGCCCCCTTTTATAGTGCAGCAGGCAGCCACACCCCCCTTTGTGACGTCAGGGGCAGCCACGCCCTCCTTTGTGACGTCAGGGACCTTGGCACCTTCCCTGTAGGTATTGGTGGATGTGGATGAGATCCCTGCAGAAGGTGCCAAGGTCCCTGACATCACAAAGGAGGGCTTGGCTGCCCCTGACGTCACAAAGGGGGGTGTGGCTGCCTGCTGCACTATAAAAGGGGGCTCAGGCCCCGGGAGCAGCAGTCCACGAGCAGTGGGCACTGCAGTCTGGCAGCGTCTTGGCAGACTGCAACCGCAGCGGCTGACGCAGCAGGAGCGTTTGTGTTCCCCTTCCTGAGGAGCCAGGATCTCACTGGGATCCACATCCTGGGCCTGTGCTGGTCCCTGGGAGCACCAGAGCCCGTGTCTTAGGGAGCAGCTCTGACAGCCCCAAGATGTTGGAACTGGCAATGCTTGGGGTGCAGCTCACCCTGATCACGGCCATCTTCGGGATCAGGGGGCTCCAGGTAGGTGACATGCAGGGCAGCCCGCTGTGCTGTGGTGTGGAGTGGGCCTGGCTGGGCTGGGCTGGTGAGGTGTGGAGTGGCATGGGGGGAGTTGGCGTGGGGCTGGGAGCTGCTCCTGTCTCACCCAGCTACTCTGCATCCTTGCAGAAGGCATGGGAGAAGCTGAAGGGTAAGAAGAGTAAGAAGAGCAAGAAGAGCAAGGAGAGCAAGAGGAGAGCCAGGCTGGAGGAGCAGACTGGTGAGTGGCCCTGGCACTGAGCTCCCCACAGGCGGCCGGCACCCCACGGCAGCCCTGAGCCGGGGATGTGCCGGGGGCTGCCGGCCGCTCACTCTGTCTCCTCTCTCAGCAGCTTCTTCCCGGGCAAAAAAGGGTAAGAAGCAACCTCTGCTGACTTTGGAGAAATGGTGAGTGCTGGGGGAGGCTTCAGATCCTGCTCCACACCCTCACCCCCTGCCCTGAATCTAGCCCCACTGGGCAGCCCTGACCCCCAGCTCAGGACGGGTGCTGCCCAAGGGCGCTGACGGAGGGCAGGGGTGCAGTGGGGTCTCTTTCCTCTCCTCCTCTGCAGGGCCACCACAGAGATGTCGGATAGTGAGCTGCAGGCCCCACCGGGTTCCAAGTTTTCGGGTTTCATCCTGCCCAAAATAGAATCAGTTGGAAACCTTTCTGTGGGCTCCGACTCTCTCCAGGTCTCAGACGCTTCAGAGTCATCAGACAGCGAGCTGCGGGCCCCACCAGGTTCCAAGTTCAGTGGATTTGTCCTCCCCAAAATACTTTCAGTTGGTGACGTTTCCGTGGGCTCAGACAGTTCCTCTGTTTCGGACAGCTCTGACTCACCAGAGCTGCGGGCCCCACCAGGCTCCCAGTTCGCTGGCTTTGTCCTGCCCAAAATACGTTCAGCTGGCAAAATTTCCTTGGGGTTCACGAGCAGCTCTTCCACGGACTCCAAGCACGGACTGCTGGAGAGGACACAGAAGAAGCTGGCCGAGGGGCAAGGGATGCTGGAGTCTTGTTGTTGGCCCTGCCTACCTTGCAGGAGGACAGAGGAGCAGGAGCAGCAGGAGGTGCAGGAGGACAGGCTGCAGCCCCAGGGCCCCAGCCCCAAAAAGTCCAGGATCAGGCGCCTGCGGGAGGGCTGTGCCCGGCTGTGGCGCTGCCTGAAGGCCTGGGGGAGGCGTTACTGCTGCTGCCTGCCCCCAGCTGTGGAGCAGTGATCCCACGGGAGCAACAGTTCTCTGTGGAGTGCAGGACTGGGAACATCTCAGAATCATCCCCTGTGAGTGACCAACCCTCAGGGCCTATTGAGGGGAGTGGTGTGGAAACAGCACATTTGTTGCCCCCGAGGGAAACCAAAGGGCTCCCTGACAAAGGACTGCCTCACACCTGTGGAAATAAGGGCCTGCCAATGGAGAGGGGAGAGAAAACAACAACAATTAGACAGGGATGCAGGAGTGGAGGGGACAGAGGTTCATTCCAGTCAGATGTCTCAACCACCCTCACTCATCCTTGCCAAACCATTGCCTAAGCCCCACAGGCCTATGCCAGGAGGAGCTGGGATGGTGGCCTTGGGGAGCTTCACTGACAGCAATAAAGAATTCGGATCCCAAATTGAGTTGTGGTTTGCTTATTTCTATGAGTAGGGAAAGTGCAACTGGGACAGCATGTGTGCATGTGAATCCATTTTATGTTGAGAGTTATTTTTCCTCGTTAGTTTTTTACTAAACATTATTTAACATGGAAGGTGGAATTACTTGATTGTGATTCTGTGAATGATGGGGGTTGTCTTAGATAAGCAAGTGGTTTGTCCTTCACCCCTGCTCATTGCCAGGCAGAGATCAGCACACAAAGTTAGCTTGCTTCCCTATCCCGAAGCTGCTGCAAGAGAAGCTCAGCAATTTGGGACAGCTCTGGTCAATCTTCCCACAACTGCCAACTCTGATGAAATGCAGCAGGCCAAACGGAAGAGTCCCCTAGTCCATGTCCAGCTAGTAGATAACTAGTCGGCCCAAACTGATCTTGCTTGGGTGGTGATTTTACATTCTCTAGGGATCTGAGACTGGCACGAACGGGAAATAGTCTCAAGATGAGGAGCTCAGCCTTCCTTGAATACCTGTCAATGCTTTTAAGCATGTCAATCAGGTGAAATATCTGCCAGTAACCACCACATAGAGAGCTTCCCTCTCACTGGTTGTGTGTCAGTGTGTTGAGGCTGCCACTCATTTCCCAAGATCCCTCCTTTCCTTTGCCTTGCCAGAAAAGAAGTAGAAGTTGACTTGATTATTTACAGTGTTTATTTGCATGCTGAGGGATTCTGCAGGCTGTGCATGGAATTCCAAGGCCATTACTGTCAGCTTCTACAAGAACAGATTAAAACAGGGTCTCTAGCTGTATATTCTCAATAATGGGTAATTCACGCTGTAGCTCATTTGGAAGGAACATGAACTGCTTAGATGTGAGAACAGATGATGCATTTAGAACATGTTATGCTTATGCAAGCTGTACAACTTGAGAGGGGGGACCTTTTTAATATGAGCATAGTTAATAGACATCATATAACTTGTCATCAAGTTGGCTTAAACAGTGTGTAGGACTTCCATGGAAAACAACACATTTAGAGAATGTAGTCCTGCAGCCAAGAAATATGGTGTTGCCGTTGCTACCAAGAGATCACAGATTTTGCTCTGGGTTTGCAAGAACATGGGACTGTAGCTTGTCAGACCTGGTCTGTCAGAATTTGTCCTGACCTGACTGTATCTTTGATTAACTTGGATTAGCTACATGGGTTACAGGCAGGCAGTGGAAACACTAAGGCTCAGTCATGATCAGTTACAGAAGTTCAGACTGGGAGGTGGACAAAACTGGATTTAGGAATAACAAAGAGAACAAAGGACAAGTATTCAACATCAATAAAGCAGCATTTATGTATTAAATCTGCATGTAACATGAATGTGCAAACCAGTGAAGAAAAAGCAAGGTGCAGAAGTGTGTCAGCAAATATAAAACCACCCCAAGCAGCTCCCAGGCAGGAAGAAGCCATCACTCTTAGCATCATACTCTACCCAATGATGGACTTGGGATGCTGTCAAATCGTGGTACAACCTTTCCACCTCCCACAACCAGATGGAAGCCATGAACTTCAGGGCTTTGATGGCAGTGGAAAATAATACCAGGTAAAAGGGTAGAAGATAGGGACTAGGTGAGTAACGATCGTATTTTTTTACTATTGAGTCCTTTCCTGTATGGTGGTATTCTTCAGATTTATTTATTTTTTTATTCACTTATATATAAGCTGATAATAATTCTTTGATTAGCCTGTTAAGTTTTCAATTATAGAAATAATAAGTTTTTGGCTTTATGTAGAGGCTGGGTTTTTCTTTCCCCTAATAGAATTTTAAACCTATGACCAAATTATACTCCTTTTTCTCTCTGCATAACTTGAGGCAGTTTGTAAACTGCCACCCACACCCTACAACAAACCAGGTTACACAAGCATTTCTATGCCCTCCAGTTGGTTTTCAAAGGAAGAGATCTGTAAAATACTTCCACCTGAGCAACAGACCTTATGTTGTGTCTGCCCTACAGTCAACAAAGAGAAAAAGGCACTTTCAGAGTCCAAATCATACATTGATCAGTTTTATCTGTCTATAGTGATAGGGTGGATCCCACACAAGTCTTTCACTGAATTCACCTTCACAGACACCTGAAGGCTTTCTGTCTCCTGTCTGGCTGGGTATTGGCACCAGCTTCCCCCAGCCAGTCTTTCATGGATGGATGGACATAAATGCAGCTCCACTGATGTTTTTTGAAGAAATTACACTGTCAAATGTGTTTAAAAATAAAATTAAAAGAAGAAGGCTCTGGTTTCATACAGAGAACACAAAGAAACAACAGGAGAAGGAAAGACATAGAAGTCTTTCACTGTATTTCCTGTTCATTCACTCATTCTTCCATATGTCATATAGCATTCTTGCAGCAGACTGCTCTGTCACAGCATTGACTAATATTGTTTTAATCTGTCCTGTGTTTTTTTCTCTGCATATTTCTTGCTTGCAGATTTACTGAGGTAAACTTGTTGCTTGAACTTTGACATGTAGGATACTAGTTCAGCATCATCTCCAACGTGATCTCAACATAGTGATCTCCAAGATTGCTTACAACAACAGCCATACTAAATCAGATTTTTATGCAGCCTTCTTTGTTGTACAGTCCTTATGTATATGGCAGGATAATACTGTCAAGTCAAGCTGAAAGTGTTAATGAAGGTGTAGCACTCTGTGTTATTAATTCTCAGTTTACGTGTAGGTACTAGCATGGGAAATGATTTGGCATGATCTCAGTTCCTGGCACTGAATCTCACTCTTCAGTTCTACTTTCAGGGAAAAAAATCCTCAAACACAAACCATACTTTGTTATCAATGGGAGACATTTTCAGATAGGAATATATATTTTTAGACCTACGTCTGTGCTGTGTGATACTCATTCATGGATATCTGAAGAGAATTATAATAAAAATATCTCCATGTGGCTGTTTATTGTTGGCTCTCCCTGGGAACTGAGGGTACTCAGCCTCTCTCTGTAGTCAGAACAGCCCAAGACACCCCTGGAATGGAAAGCTTTTAAATTTACAGTCTTCCCCTGTTGCAAATAAGCTCAGAAATTATGTAGGGAGCTGAAAATAGATAGGTGTGAAAATAAAGGATGCTATTGTGACTGACTAAATCAAGGTACAATGACAGCAGCACAGCAAGATTCTTGTCTGAGATGCAGATTCTCAAATGGGAGCAAAGAAGGGGAGAAACATGTAAGCATTATCAGCCCCAGACTTCCAGCTTTTAGATTTTCCAATGGATTCAAATTCCGTAAGGATCAGGAGCCATTATCCTCTTGTAATTGCAAAATTCATGAGGGTCAATATCTGGGGGAGGCTTCACATGGAGTTCTTGCCCCAAGAGTCAAAATGTCTTTTGGTATCACAAGCAGGATTGTCATAGTGAAATGCAGCAGCATAGGTCTATGGGAACTTGACATGCTAAAATTCACTTGCAGCATTTCTAGGCTCAACAAGGATGCACTTTCAAGAGCACACCAGCACTCTTTGGGAATTAAAATCAACAGGTTTTCAGTATCCATTCCAGCAGCTGGAGAACTATACTGGAAACAGTTCTCATCTGAATGTTTGGAAAACATGATCCAAAGCTTTTCCTTTGTAGTTATAGTTGGTGATAGCTGTAATAAAACCTTTGCCTTACCAGGCGAAGAAGAGAAATTCTGAATCAGACTTTTTACAGTCTGAATTGGATGCTCAGAAGTTCCTATTAATGTTAGCTGCCTTTGGAAGTTTCTCTTAATAAGTCTTTCCCCTTGTTAGAATCACAGAAAAATAGCTCTTTAGAAGAACTGCAGAAAACCACCAGTCCATCTTTCTGCTCCAAAGTGTGATCAGCTATTCCTATGCCATTCTAAAGGCTGTTTGTGTAGTTTATTCCTAAAATAGATTGACAATTGGGGTTCCAAAAAGCTTCCAGAAAATCTGCTCCAGTGCTCCACTCTCTTCACGGATCTACTGCAGTGTCTAAACTTAGTTTTTTCAGCCCTTAATTTATGTCCTATCTATCAGGGTTTAATGTCCCTATGCAGGACTTTGGGAGTTTGAGCACAGTTAAGATGTTATTTTTCAATCTTCTCTGTACAAAAAAAGTCACCATTCCTTCAATATTTCCTTATAGAGGATGACTTCCAGACCACAAAAAAACTAAACTCTGGTTTCCTCTCAGTAGCCTTTAATTCACCCGTATTTCTCCTGGTGTTCCCTGTTCAGAACTGAACACAAGTTTCATTCAAGATCTTATCAGCAGTGAATGCAGTGTAAAGCTTAACTCATGTTTGTTATATACTGCACATGAGAGTGCAGAGATTTCACTGCACTATTCACATGTATGCAGCTGGTGATTCACCAAACCCCCAGATCTTTTCCTGGGTTAACAGGTACCTAAGCCATTTTTCTTCTAGTCTCTTTTCATTTGGTTGGTTATATTGATGTCCTCTGACTGTTCTTATTGAATTAGATGAGGGCTTTTTTTTTTTTTTTCTTCTTCAAACAGTATCTCCCTTTGGAATTTTAACCCTGCCTTCCAGTGTGTTTGCGGCTTAGTATCATCAGTGTATTTAATAAACACAATCTGTATTCCTTTGTGTAGATATGAAAGAGTATGAAGCTAAAGACAAACTCCTCAGGAACTCCACCTTATGCATCATTCCACTTTAAAGGCAAAACATTGATAACTACTCTCTGTGATTTTCCAGTTACCTTTAGAATCAAGCTACAGGCCTTTCCTAAGCTTCCTCTGAGAAAAGTGTATCAAGCAGCACGAAATCCAGGCTAGAACTGAGAGATATGTTATCTGTTGTTTTTTTCTTGTCTGTAATGCCTGTTACCCTGTCAGGGAAGAAAATTCCATTTATTTGACGTGATTAATTTTTGAGAGTCATGTTGGCTGTAATCTGTCTCCGTGTCCTCAACTAAGTATTTCGAAATAGTTTATTTATGATAGTACTTTCCTGGGACTTAAAATTCTCTTATTCCTTTTCTCCCACTTTAAAGATTGTTATTTCATTTATCTCTTCTCAGTCTTCCATTTTCTATGAGATCTCAGAGTGGTTCTCTGATCCCTAAAGAGAGGAGATAATTTGGTCCATTTGGTACATATAAGAGCACCAATGTTTCTAAGAAATATTAAATTTATTCTTCCTCCCTGCTTGTGTTAAATATCTGGCCACATTTCACTTCTTAACAGAAGGTAGATGCAAGAAAGGCATCAGATATTTCTCCCTTGTAGTGTTAGATTTATTGCACGGTAGTCATTCAATCAACTGTTTCTTGGTTTATTTTCCTTATTAAAATTTACTTACAGACAGTTTTTACTTGTTTATTTTGTACATTTTTATGTATTTATCTTTCTGATTTAATTCCTAAAATTCTGTGGCCATTCTATTTTTATTTACCTATTCAGCCCAACTTTGTTTTCATTTCCTTTTTGTTGTGGGGAAAGAGTCCACGATGGAGCTAAATGGATCTCATACTTTGTGTTATAGTGCCAGTTGGGTTCTGGCACGGTTTTGGTAGCAGGGGACGTGTCCCGAGGTGGCTCCTGTGAGGAGCTACTAAAGCTCCCCTGGCTCAGGTGGCCAAGGCCAGAGCCATTAGAGAGAGACAATAGACGCCTCTCTAACATATGAAAAAACTGATGTAAGACCTGAGCTGAGAGCAAGGGAGAAGAGCTGTGCTGGAGAAGTGAGAGCAGTGCCGGGGTGAAGAATCTGAACTTTTTGAGGGAGAAGGGGAAGCAAATGCCCGAGCAGAAGTTTCTTTGCAGTCCATGATGAGATAGAAGCTGTCCCACTGCATTCATGGGGGAATGTGGTGGAACATTCCCTGAAGGCGCCAGGAAGGGCAAATGTGGACCTGCAGCCTGTGGACTTGGATCTGCAGTTGTGGAGGACCCCACGCCAGGGGAGGTGGCTGTTCCTGAAGCAGTGACTCCACGGGAAGACCACACTTGCTCTCCTGAGGGACTTTACCTCGTGGGAAGGACTCATGTTGGAGAGGTTCGTGAAGGACTGCCTCTGCCGTGGGGAAGCAGGGGACTACTGTGAGGAATCCTTCTCCCTGAGGAGGAAGGAGCAGCAGGAAACAGTGAACTGACTTCGAACTGTGTCCCCCTGTACTGCTGGGGGGAAGGAGGCAGAGAAATTTGGAACAGTGTACTTTGGAAGGAAAGGGGAAAGAGGAAATGGCCTTAAGCTGCACCAGGGAAGGTTTAGACTAGACATTAGGAAGAACTTTTTCACTGAAAGGGTTGTCAGGCATTGGAACGTGCTGCCCAGGGAGGTGGTTGAGTCACCATCCCTGGATGTGTTTAAAATTCATTTAGATGTGGCTCTTGGGGACATGGCTTAGTGCTGGACTTGGCAGAGTAGGGTTAATGGCTGGACCTGATTATCTTGAAGGTCTATTCCAACCTAAGAGATTCTGTGAATGGTATTACACAGCCTAAGCTGGTCATCTTTCTTTCTGATATTTATGGTCATTTCCTGGACTGCAATTCAGGGATTTGTTTCCTTTTCCATGATCTGCTTACTGACCAAGATAATGTCCCTGGCAAGTCACTTTGTCTCAGTTGCCCCATCTGTAAATAGGGTATTATAATATTTATTCCTTTACAGAGCCCTTTCATATCCACCAGTGAGACACGGTGGGGCATTATTAATTAACAGAATTATTGAAATTCCCTAATGTCTTCTGGAACAAAACACTATAACAAGCAAAGTATTAGGCCAAAGCTGACTTCTTGACTATTTTGAGTGTTTTGATGATCTGTTTATAACCAACTAAATGGTTTAAGAGAAAAGACAGTTGTGAAATATAGGCTTCAAATTTAAAAATGCTATCTGATTCTAACAGGTTCAGCTGAAGCTTCCAGTAACGTTTCTAAACCACTTACATTGATATTAATAATATTTTCTCATTTATCTTCTTTCTTAAGGTGGTAATGTTGCTTATTAATAATTAACAGGAAATGCTAAAAGCTTCAAAACTGTGAGGTGTTTGTCATTCTAAAATGAACTGAATTTTCTACCTTTAGCTTGAAAGCAAAACTGTTCAGCTTGACAAATCTATTAGATACTGTCACTTATAATTTAGTGGGGTTTTTTGCAAATGTTAGCTACTGAGAGAGGAATAGGGTGTGAATGTATTGTGTGGCAGACCAGTCCATGTCTGATGTGTTGCTTGGCCATTGACTGTGCCAGCCAGCATGTTAAATTCTTAATACTAGCCAAATTTATTTACTGTATAATCCTTTTCTCCCCTTGCTTTCTCTTTTGTCAGTGGTTCAGAGCCTTGAGGGCTTACAGACAAAACTATTGATGACCATGGTGCTCTTCATACAGCTGGGATAATTCAATGTTAACAGTGACATTTTCAAGTCTGTGTTGAGATCTGTTTATGAAGAAAACACTGTGCTGAATCTCCAGGGACTGCAGTGGGGAAAAAAGAAAAAGGACATGAAAAAGAAGTTATAATGTGGCTTTTTTGAAAGAAGATGAAAGGTTTGTTTTGTTCTCTCTCTTTTTGCCTACATCAAAAATGCTGTTTATTGTGCAAAAGAAGGTACGATACAGACTTGAAGAACTGATTGCTTTTGCATTTGCTCAACTTTCAGAATAATACTGACAGGTGGAACAGGGACAAACAGGGAACATCAGGGACCTATATCCTTGTGAGAGGTGAAGTGGGAATGGGGGTCCCACACAGCACAGAATATTTTGCCCCAGGTTACATCACTCATAAGCTTTCAAACTTGTGTTCTTTTGGAACTGACTTAATTGGAGAACTGCAAAGCACTCCTCTCTTTCACAGCTGCTGTCCGTCATATTTTACCTTGCCTTCAATATATTATCCCAGAGGCACTACTAGCATTGCTGATGGCCACAGCTTTGGCCAGCAACAGGTCCATTTTGGAGTTGGGTGGAACAGCTCTTTCTGCCATGAGAGCAGGTTCTGGTCTCTTCTCACAGAGGCTGCTGCTGTAGCCTCTCACTGCCAAAACCTTGCCACATAAAGCAAATATACAAGCAGAACAACAGTAGGACTTTGTCACTAAATTTAAGTTTAGAAGGGACCAATTATAACACCATTATCACAGGGAGGAACAAGTTGCTCTGCATGAGCCTAGTTTTACAGGTAGTTTAAATTCAGTAAAATCAACCACAGTAACAGGAAAGCAAAATTGAGTGAAGAGGATCCTAAAATCCATCTTGATGACCTGAATGGAATCCCAACTCCTTATTAGGCCTGACTGGGTATAATAACATTATAATTCATCCAGCTTCCCTCGTTCAAGGCTATAGTTAAACCGAACATTTTAGTTTGGTCAAATATAAATCACATGTTTAGAACAGGAGACACCAGCTCATGGCAATGCCAAAAGACCTAAAGGACACAAAATCGATTAGGTTAAAAATGTCCCATTTAAGTAGAGAAAATACACCTCATAGAACAGGTGAAAGCAAAAATATCTGCCAAGATCTTCATATTGAGGCAATGAAGATTTGTTTCTGACTGTGTCAGGTGAGGAGTTTGAAGAGATGAACAAGAAATATCAGATAACTTAGATAGTTCCTACTTGAGTGCTCCAGAAAGAAGGATTATTGTACATACAGCTACAGTGAAACTGCTGCTTCAGAAGTTCCAGAGTGAGAAATTGCTAGCTGCAAGAGATGGTAATACTTTTTTTGCATTCTTCCCCACATAACTCACTTTGGGTAGGGCTGACAACAACCTTCGACCAGATGGACCTCTCAATTGACATGGTATGGTTGTTTTGTATGTGTCTGTGATAACAAGGCACATCCTCCTCCTTCTCCAAGAATGAAATTATGTACATTTATTCATATCTCTGCAGGAAATGCTTCCCCCTGAGGTCATATCATAATTCCTGTCTTATTATGGTCTCACAAGCATTAAGACAGCAAGGGTAGTAGACAGAAAACCTGTGGGCAGTGAGTAGCAGTTACCAGGCCAGAACAATCACTACAGACATGCAGACCTCCCTGACAGGCATCGGTCAAAGAACGTCTCCCATATTATGGCTCAAGGGTTATCTTTCAGAAAGTTTTATCATTTTGTCTCTGACATCTGATGGGACTGAAGTGGAAGGATTCTGCAGAACACAGGAGCAGGTTCATAGAATCACAGAATCATGGAATGGTTTGGGTTGGAAGAGACCTCAAAGATCATCTAGTTCCAGCCCTCCTGCATGGGCAGGGACACCTCCCACTAGGCCAGGTTGCTCCAAGCTCTATCCAACCTGGCCTTGAACACTTCCAGGGATGGGGCAGCCACAACTTCCCTGGGTCATTTCCCTTTTATTTCTTTATCCCTCCCAGCAAATCATTCCTATGTTTCCCTGTTTCAGTGATAGCAAATTACATCTTCTTTCAATGTTGAATTTGTCTGAGTTCAACTTCCAGCTCTTGGCATGGTAATAAAGTATGGGAATGGTATTATGGTCTTGGTATAGTAATACAATAAAATTTTATGAAGCTATCACCATGCCTTATAAAGTAGCAGGAAAGGACACAACCTTTTATTTTCCTTCTACTTCTTTGCAGATCATCCACTGCAATGGCAAGAACAATCATGGAAACAATTATCTCAGAAAGAAACAATGATACTGAGGCCTAAGTTGCTCTGCGTGAGTTTTACAGTAGATAAACTTCAATAAAATCAACCACAGTAACAGGAAAGGGCAATTGAGTGAAGAGGATCCTAAAATCCATCTTGATGACCTGAATGGAAGCCCAACTGCATATCAGGCTTGACTGGGTTTAATAATGTTATCTTTATAACTACATGTTAACTCAGTTGCTGTTGTCAGTGATAAGAATCCCTGTACACGTTGCTGTTACTGACAGCTTTTTTTCAGAGGGCTATTGCTCCTTCTGGATATCATCAAATAAATGAAGGTCCAGGGAAGCTGTGCTGTGCAAACATTTTACTTGTGTTTTGTTTCTCTGCGTTAGGAATCTGCTGCTTTTTCAAGTTTTAGGTTGTTGGGTTTTTTAACTTTTATCACAAAATCAGAATTAGAATTAATCCTACAGAAAATCTACTTCTACTCTTCAACTGCACATAGGAGATTCTCTCTGTTTCATAGGGTAAGTTTATC
The DNA here is from genome assembly GCF_020740795.1 of Apus apus. Lineage (NCBI taxonomy): Eukaryota > Metazoa > Chordata > Aves > Apodiformes > Apodidae > Apus > Apus apus. The sequence goes on along the minus strand of NC_067282.1, from coordinate 5,956,717 downwards.
TATAACATTGTTATGCACTTGTGGTTTATTTAAAGTTATACCTTGTTAAAGAAACATGAAAGCAGAGAGATATCTTTCAAGCACTGGTCATGAGATTCAAATCCTTTATAAGAACTACTATGAAGCTAACAAAAATAAAGAATGGGATAGGCAGCAAAATTTATACAATAAAAAAACCCCCACAATTAGCCTTACCTGATAAGTTTTGCATATTATTGTGCAAATTGCTGATTTGATTAACTCTAATGAAGTTTAGCTATCTCTGAAATTTGATCTACAGAATAACAAGGTATTTCAGCAAACCAACAAAACCCACAGCTGAGACTGGCTGAGCACACGTGTCTCAGTGAACTTCGGCATAAGTTGTGCATACTCAGCACCTCAGTGAAGCTGACTAGAAATCAGGTCTGCTCAGAATCAAAATGGAGGAATTACGAGTCACTGAAGATCTTCTGTGTTTATCTGTATAGGAGAAGGCACTCTGTGAGCTCACTCTGTGAGCAGAACCTGTCATCCCCAATTCACCTTTTGCTTAGTGTTTGCTGGCTGAATGCAAATGACACTCTTTCACATTAGTTGCATGTCAACAGAAGATTCTCAACAGTATGGTAATGTTTTGAGATACCATGAAACTGCCAGAGAGACAGTCTTTACAATCTGTTCCTTTTCTTTCTTGCAGAAATGATTTAACCTTAGCAGAAAGCAGGGTCAGTACTGGAGGGTGACCGAAAATGCCAACATGGCATTCCACTCATAAATTAAACTGTAACTTTGCTCCTATGCATATCCCTCATTTTAGTTCTCAGGTATGGGAGTCCTGGTCTTCCTCTGGTTCAGAACTTTTAAATTCCTGTTATGGTCATGGTACTGCAGCCAGAAGTATCACAGCCTAGGTCATTACACAACCAAGTTTTCACAGGTATATCCTAATTTTCTGTTGATAGAATTGACCTGTCTGGAATCTGAAGATTTTTTTTGCATATAGCTTGGATTTATTTCTTTTTTATGTAAAGCTGCACTGATAGAATTACAATTTATTAGCTCTAATCTGATCTGTGAGACACACAGAGATCCCAGACAGATCAGAAGCACATTCTGTGAACATTATGCCCGACACATCTTGAATGCATGTGTCTCTGCAAGCAGCCACTGTAGGTGAAATTCATTAAACTTGGTATAGAATCTACAAAGTTGTTGTCTCCATCTGAACTCAACCCCACACTTCCCTCTGCAGTCCACGGAGAAAAGTGGACATTACTGGCGCAAAGTTTGTATAACTAAAGAAGGGGAAGATGCCTTGTGTAATCACAGATGGCTAATGCTGCATTAGGTGTCCTGCCCAGCCTCCAACTGCGTCTCCAGATCAGTGCAAGTCCCTTATAGGTCTTTCATTCATTGCCATGTTGGTGTCTTGAAAATGTTAGGACACCACAACTGGCATATAAAATTCTTATGTTTAGAAAATAAAATCCCATTCTGGGAAGATACTGGCAGGGATCTTGAGTTGTGTATGGAAAGGAGGGCACAAACCAGAGACACTCCTGTTACACCTCCAGACTCTGCAAAATAATCACTGACCTTATAATCAACAGAGAGATTGAAAGGAGGATTTCTGGAGGCACTCCGTGCTGGCCTGATTATCTGCTTATTTAATTCAATGGCAAACGCCTTACAATATTGAAAGTTCTTCTTTTGCTACCTATTGTATTTTCTTCACTATATGAGTAGTGTGACACCTCAGTCTGCCTGTCTCCCCTACTCCCATCACTGGCCTGCTCATTTTATGAACAAACACCAGTGCATTTTGTCCTGTGGTCATTTTCAAATTTATAAAAAAAGCCTCTCAGAAACATTTAACAAACTGCTTCTTTGTGACAAACTACTTCTTTGTTACTTGATAAACTATATCCTGTCTTTCCTAAAACTGCCCTTCATTGTAATATAAGCAAAATACCATGAGACCCTGTTACATTGAGCAATATAACCTGTTTTCTTACGTTAACTTGTGTAGATCTATGTTTTGTTTCTCTTTTCTTAGAGGTAGGGCTGGAAAATGCTGTCTTACAAAAAAAAAATAAAATTCTTTTACTTGATCAACTTTAGAACTTTACAGTCATTCACATTCCCCCTTTGAGATTTCTTCCAAACGAAAGATCTAATGAGTTGACATTTAGGTGGCAACCAAAGAAATGGTGGACATTTTAACAGGATGTGGAGATAACCTCAATTTCTTCTCTGTGTAGACTGCAAAAATATGATCCTGGACATAAGCCATGAAACTTTTACTTCCTTTTGAGGTACTGCTAAATTCTGTCATTTGTATTACAGTGAGAGGACACTGATTAGCTCTATTAATTTACACACAGAATAGTCTTCTTTTCACATGCTTATTAATAGAAAGAGTACTAGTGTAATTGACCAAATCCACTCAGTGCAATTAAAATGGATTTTAAGGGCTTTGATGTACATCACTGTAAGCAAAGGAAGCAACAGTTAAATCCCCAATTAACACAAAGAAAATACGAGACAGGATTTTGTATCACTTCATTGCAAGCAAACAGAAAGAGAACAAATCCCCCTTATGTAATGTAGTTTGTACCCTACAATAAGCAAAACCAATTTAGAGCTATTGTAAATTTAAAATTATTCATTTTGTTCTCAATAGGTCACTAAAAAACCTCTTCAAGCTTCTAACATTTGAGTACATACTTGATTTATGTTGAGGGAGACACAAAGGAGAGAAAGAAGTGGGAATCCCAAAGGAATCTAAAAGTTGAAAACACAGAACAAACAGAACAAAGCTGAAGGTCTTTTTATCCTTGGGATTTTCAAAGTGGTTTGAGAGGATTTACTGAGTGTATTGGACTCCCTCGCTTTTAGTTACTTCAAAACCTAAGGGATCAGCAATGTGCCATACACTGTCTTAGACTTAGTAACATAAAGACTGACGACCCTGGTAGGAGGAGGACACAGTAACACAGAACACAGTGTTAACACGATTAAAGCTTGCTCATATAAATTCCTCTGCCTTGCTCTACAGAGAGGTATGAACACGCTCTGTGAAATCATGCAGCTTCTGGAGCTGGGCCTGAACTTCAGCACCCAGTTGATCCATCTGACTTGCAGACTTAGCTTGTTGTCTACAAACTTCAGTCCTGGCCATGCGACATAGGGATTGGTTTGGCATCCACCACTTTACCCTCCTGCCTGAGTGTCTCACAGAACTTTTCTGATACATGTCTGGAAGTATCTCTTATTCTGTGGTTCATGAGCAAGCACTTCTATCTGATGTGATCACATGGAACAAGCATTTTGAGTCTTAAGAGACTTACAAACTACAACCTTTGATTATCCTGGCTGTTACTAGCCTTTGGGATACCAGCAGCCTTCAGAGTTTAGCTTAGTGACTCCCTTGACAGGCCTTCTATGACAGTGCCATGTGTGAATAGTATTGACTGTGAAAAATAATTGCATATCGTGCATAAAACCAGCTTTTCACTTGACAGGAGTACATTTACTCAGGTGGAAAACGTACTGTAGGTCTATTGTATTATAAAGTATCTTGTCCACTGTCTCTGAATGCAGAGTAATTTCTGCAAGGGTGTGAAGAAAGGCTACCACAATCAATGTGGCTGAGAGAATGGAGTTCATGAGACAACATTTTATTTAAAAAAGAAACAAAATGAAGGGATTTCTTTGTAACTTGAGCTACAAACAAACAAACAAGCAACTATTCCATTTCCTTCTGTCAGACATTGCTTTTTTTCTAAAGATGCAGACATTATATAGGATGGAGGTAACTGCTGACCCCTTCCTGATCTTTTATTTTGTTTTTCCTCTGTGATGTAGCTACAAGGAACCCATTACACAGATGTACTAGGCTAGATAGAAGGCTCAGAAGAGCTGGAAGAAAAATATTGGAAGAAACAGTACTATGATTTGCCTTGCAATAGGATCAGTGTAATCCTCTCTGCCTTTGAAAATCTGTGAGGAGCACCTTTGCACTAAGATAGTGCAGGTTTTTAGTGCTTTGTCTTTTGTAGGATAAAATCCAATGGAGGCTGTATTTACAGGGAAAACACTGATCTGGAAAAGGTTTCTGGTGGGGTGTTGTTTTGTTTGTTTGTTTGTTTGTATGTTTTGTTTTTTTGGCCTTTGGGTTTTCTGGGGGAGTGGGAGATTGGTTTGCTTGTTTCTTGTTTTGTTTTTTTGGGTTTGTTTTTTTTTTGGGGGTGGTTTTTTTTTGTTTTTTTTTTGGGGGTGGGATGTTTCTTTTTAAAGCTTGAATATATGTTCCTGCTTACTAACTGAAGTGAAAGTGACTGATTCAGTCCAACAGTCTTGCAAGTCTTTTCCTTGCTTTAGCACAGATTCACCACATTTCCTGGGCCTTCAGTACTGCTTCAGGGAGACCTCTGACCTATATATGAAATAGTCACCTGGATCAAATCTCCACCATATTTGGGGGAGAGGAATAGACACTTTGAAGCAATAATTCTTTTTACAGAATCACAGAACTATCAGTGCTGGAAGGGACATCTAGTGATCATCTAGATAATTTCCTCCTTATACAGATGCCTAATACAGTTCAGGTGAATTGGACCCCCAAAATGACTCTTGTCTCTCCAGTTGTAACGCAAGGAACCTGGCATGAGTACAGTTGAAATTAGGTGAAATTAAATCCTGGCTGTGTGCCAGCCTGTTACGGAGTCCTCAGTGGCAAAATCCCACTCTGAAGACATTTGCAACTATCTACATTCTCTGATCTCTTTAGAGCACTTAGCTCCTGTCTTATTTGCTCTTTGTCTCCAGGTGGGATGAATGTTCATAAATGTTTCTGCTGGCCAGGCAGCTCAAGGGAAGTGATTCTGCACCTTTTGAAGAGTTTTCCTTTGTACAGGAATCAACCTAATAAATAAAAGCATTGCCACAAGGAGTTAATTAAGACACTATTCTGGTTTCAATTCACAGTCTACTTAAAAGCACATGAAATTGCAAGGAAAGATTCAACTCTAGATAAAAGCATCTACATTCACATCTACTTTTAGAAAAAAGCATAGGCCTATAGAAAAAAAACATAGACCAGGCAAATCTACAGAAAGTGAGTCTGAGGACCTTCTCCCAGGAGAATCCCTAATAGCTGATGGACATGCATACAAGCCTTACAATTGAGTTTTGTTACCCACCTCAGCTCTGGATTACTTACCAGTGAGATTACAGACAGTGGCACATGTTCTTTCATTTTTTTCCCCCAGACATTTTCTGTCCTACCTGCAAAATCTTGCTCTGTTCTGAAGTGCAAGGACTTTCATTTGAGGGATTAAATAAGCCTCAACTCCACCTCTGCCATGCCAATCACATTCATCAGCATTTACAATCAAGCTGGTTGAACTTTAGAAACCAATGGCAACTTCTTAATCAAGTAAAAGATGCTTTTGTCCTGTAGGAAAAATCATTCCATCAGCAATAAACTGGTAGAATAGAAGTCTTTCACATGAGAATGTGGGAGGTGTCCCTTCCCTTGCAGGGTGGTTGTAACTAGATGATCTTTAGGATCCCTTCCAACTCTAAGCAGTCTGTCATTACCCTCTTGTGTCTTAGGTGACAAACTTGTCTTTACTGTCAGTGAGTCCTGAAATGCAATCAAGCTGGCCAGCCAATATGTGTGTACTGTAGAGTTAGCTAAATTTCTCCCAGGACATTACATTATCTAGAGGAAACACTAGAGTATAAGGAAAACTCAGAAAGCCAGCTCACTGGAGGACACCTGCACAAGGACAATGCCAATATCTTGATCTACAACTGAATTTCCTAGTATTTGGAAACCATCAATTAAAAGGAAGTAACGTGAGTGAAGGTAAGATTTTAGTGTGTAGTAGCAGATGAAGATAAAGACTATAAAGGAGTTCAAAGTTCCCCACCAGAATGAGAAGATGAACGTCATAAGTTGGTGCTGCTTCTGGGTATATTACAAACAAACATATTTTCAAGTAGGCAGTTTATTAATAACTAGTGAATTGGGTTTTTTGCCCATAAAACCAGCATTTAAAATAGAAGGTCTGGTGTCTGGGAAGTTTAATTATGATTTAAGTGGATTATGCTGAAATGTTTGTTGTTCAGGCAATTACTTAGTGAAGGTAGATGCAATTTTCTTCAGCTTTCTTACTCCCTGGTAGCATTTCTGATTGAATTGACTGCTAAATTAATTCCTCTGAATTGCTGACTATAGTTTGGATACTAGCACTCTGGGATGCTTCAGCAGTGAATTTTCAAGATGAACTGTGTGGAACACAGCTTTTAACTTTTGTCTTCATCATGCTACTAGGTTCCTAATCAGTGAATAACTTAATGGGTTCTGGCAAAAAGTATTTGCCATGGATCATCCTGGTTTCAAGCTAAAACCAAACAAAAGAATAATACAGAAATTGTGTTCTTACATATATCATAACTGATAAAGAGGCAGGAAAACACAATGCCTTCTATATTTCAAAGAGCTTGAGAAAGAACATAATATTTCTTATTTTATTATAACATTTTCTTTTCTAATTTATGAGTTACTAGAATTCACAATTATGCTGAGTTATCTTTATTACAAAGATGTTAAATCCTTAGCATGAACTCTTGTTGCATTTTAAACACTTAGAAGTCCTAAATTAAAATGTGTAAATAGCTGAGCAATATAATCTTCATTCAAGTACAGGATGATTTCAATGGCATTGTGCTTGCCACATGAGCTCTGCTGATCACTCAACCATTAAACAACGCATCATGATCTGTATCATGAGTTAATCTTAAACCAATAGTTTTCTATATCTATATGTAAAGCAAGAACATTAAAAACTCACTGTGGTACTTCCATGCCACTCAAATGTACCCCAAATGAGCATCTAGCTGCAAACGTTTGCTACTAAAAACAAAATTGCCCTGTATTGCATCCTGGTATAATAGGACAATGTAGAGGAAGGGCAGGAAAACTTCATGCCTCCATTTGAAATCACAGTTCTTCGCTATATTTTATGTAATATAATTCTTATTGGTATATCCTATCAGGTTGTTTGCATCAAGCAAAAGCTGAATACTGGCATTTTGAAAAGTTGTGTTATTGACAAAGAGCTAGTAAGAAATGTAGAGTTTAAAGCCTTACAATCAGAAAACACTTTTCATCCTTTTCCACAACACAGACATATAAAAACATTTCTTCTGATGTTTTATCACATTCTGTTCTCATATTGTAGCCAAAAAGGACAGCATGTCAAGATTTATTTTCACCAAAACACTAGTTAAGCATGTGATGGTGTCATTTGTCATATTTTGCTACTTATAAAAGGTCTCAAAATGATTGTGAACTCTCAAATAGATTTACTATCTAAAATTCTTTTCCACATTTCCCCAAAGAAGGCATCAGAGTGCTCCTTATTAGCCACAGACATGAATTCCAGATGTTGTCTGCAAAGACCTGCATGAGGGAAGTAGTAATTATTGTAACTCACAACCCATTGCCAGTTGTTGCAGATGAAGTAGGCAGGTGTACTTTCCTTCTCATGCCCTGTTTTGATGGTGAAGGTACCTTTTTCAGTCCTTTTTCATTGCTGAGTCCACCGTGTTTCTTCTGGTGTGATACAATCCTGATGAAAAACTTCAGACAAGGATTAAAGAGATGATCATAGGAAGACATGATCATGCTTCAAAGGGCAAGCTTACCTCAAAAGAGGTCATGCTGTTTAATTTCACATTCACAGGGAGTCCACTGTAATATCAATCAGTCTTGGGTTATGCCTGAGGCAGATGAAGGTCACATCCTTCAGTTTGTTGGCAATTCAATCAAACTGAGTCTCAGTGTGGATTAGTTATCTAAAGTTTAGACAAATAAATTAATATCCTCCTTTATCTATCACTTCAGGAAAGAAAAGAAATCATGGACTAAATGAGGTTTAGAAGAAATAAGCCATTTAAAAGAAAAATCATAAGGTTAACACAAATAACAGAGATAAGATAGAGGTTAAAGGTTAAAAAAATGTTGGGGGTCACGGACAGCACAGTCAGGAATGAACAAACCCAGCCCACAGCAGTAGACTGTTCCAATGGCAGTTTCACATCTAATTGTCAGTAGTCGCCAGACTTGCCACAGGATATATTAGTTGCCACAGTTCAGAGGGGGTGGCTTGCACCACCATATGCTGGAGGTGTCTAGTGACATCTGAGCATGGGGAAGATTAAAAAACACCAACATGATGCATTGACTGCTGGGGGTTTGACTGCTGCTTGTGCCTTCACCATGTTATGTATGTACACCTCTGGGTTCTTCCTCTACTGTGCTCTTCCTCCCTGGTTTGTGTCCTCCATAATTCCTGCTCTGCAGGGCAGAGGTTATCATTGCATGGAGTAGTGAAACATTAAGATGCCCAGACCTGAAGCTACAATTCCTAGAGGAAGAAGGACCTAACAAGCAATGATGGCAACCAGTCTTGCCAACAGATACTGAAACATAGTCTTCTCCATATGTCAAGTTTATAATAGTTGCACAAGGACCATATTCTCAATTAATCTTTTTAATTACTGATAGCTGAGAGCTGAGACTCTTAGAAAGGGTAGTGCTTCTAAAATACAAGGCGGAAATCTCTTTTCATCTCTGTGAAAGATGGACTATGTGACTGCAGCATGCAACTCAGTACATGTAATAAGGTGTTATGGCTTTCTCACTCTGAGGAGAATGAGGACCCTCTCTCATTCTGCATTAAAAGCAGAAGATGATGCTATGGTACTCCTGGCACAGAGCTTGGCCTTGCTGCACAGGCCTAGGAGACCTACTGCACAGTCACTCCATGTGTGAACACTGTGTGAAGTTTCATGTTCACTTTACATTTAGAGAACCATCTTCAGAGTTAGTGGCTGTTCTGGTTTGGTGAGTTTTTTGGTATTGGGGAAAGGGCCCCAGGGTGGCTCCCGTAAGAAGCTGAGAAGCTCCCCCTGCTCCAAAACTATCTAAAGAGCCATTAGAGAGACAATAGATGCGCCTCAGTGATTAACATATGAAGGAACTGCTATAACACCTGAGCAGAGCTATGACAGGGGGAGAAGAGCTGTGCTGGGGAAGGAAAGTGGTGCCGGTGGTTGGTGAGGAAGGAGGGGAAGAAGGTGCTGAAGCAGAAGTTTCCCTGCAACCCATGGTGAGATGGCAGCTGTGCCCCTGCACCCGTGGAGGAAAGTGGTAGAACATTCCCTGAAGGCACCAGGAGGGGTGAGCTTGGCCACTGGACTTGGATTTTGTGGCCAGAGGATTTGCTGCCCGTGGACTCTGCACAGATTTGGAAGCCCTGAGCCAGGGGAGTTTATTCCCGAAGCAGCTGTGACTCTGTGGGAAGCCCAGGCTGGAGCAGCTCTGGGCCTCGTGGGAAGGACTCATGTAGAAGAGGTTCGTGGAGGACTCTGCCATGGGAGGGACCCCGTGGGGAAGCAGGGCAGGACTGTAAGGAATCCTTCTTCCTGAGGAGGAAGGAGCAGCAGGACCCACCAGCCTGTGAACTGACTCTAAACCCCATCCCCATCCCCCTGTGCCGCTGGGGGGAAGGAGGGAGAGAAACCGGGAACAAAAGGATTTGGGCCCGGGAAGAAGGGAGGGGTGGGGTAACATATGCAAGCTCTGCTCTTTGTGTGTCTGTGTCCTGAGTGTGTGTGGTTAGTGTAAATTAAATTATTATTTTTTCCCCCCAAGTTGAGTCTGTTTTGCCAGGGACCTTAATCGGTGAAGAACCCTCCTTGTCCTTTGTCTCAACCCATGAACTTTGTCCTCCCCATCCCAGAGTGTGTGTGGGCGGGGATGTTGAGTGGGTGGCCACAGGGCTGTTCCTTTTGTTGTGTTGTTCTAAACCATGACAGCAGCTCAGCAAGGTACATCAAAAACAAGTCTCTGCCCTGTGCACTGAAGCCCTAATTGGTACTGGCCACAGACTTCTCTTTCCTGCTCGTGCTGTGAGTCTCCTTTTCAAACACAAGCTGTGGAAGCACCCTCATTGAAAGCCTTCCAGCTCTCTCTGTGTGAATGGCTTCCTTGAAGTAGCTCTTCAACTTACCCTGCACAGGAGTAAGAGCTGCGAGGTCAAACCCTTCTTGGAGAAGTCTTGTAGCTATTCTTGGATTACTCCTGATTACAACCTGATTTTACTCATTTCCCTCTGATACCTCTGGTTTTTAAAACTCAATTATTGCTTTTTCAGCTTTTTTCCATTTAATTGTGAAGGCTGGTATCCTGCCCATCATGGCATAGATAGTCTCTCTTTTTACCTAAGGACATTTTAAGAACTTAACTGATTTCAAAACAGGCTTAGGTGAAAGGGGGGGAATGAGAAAAAGAAAAACAATCAACCCCATGAGCAAATGCTTGACTGATAAGGGAATTTTGAACTGCACATCTCCAATCATTCACTTGAATGCCTCAGTTTTGGTGGCACATATGGCCCTCTGTCAAGGGATTCCACAACAGCAGGCAGTTATTAACAAATAGTTTGCTCTCTGGGAGTAAAAATGATGCAAAACTCAGCAGCATTATCACTGCACACCGCCATGACCTATTTGTTTTCAGAGTTTAAACACTTTTTTTTAATTGTAATTTTTTTTACTTCTGATTTTTTTAACAAGTTTAAAGAGAAATGGGAATGAGTTGTTACCAGAGTAAGAAGGGTAGATTTTCTTTCCTTCTGAATCTCAGATCTAGATAGGACTCATACTTTTTGGGGATTTTATAAATCTGTGTCTTGGCTTCTCTCATACACTCATACCCTGGCCACTCTACTGGAAATGGAAAAGTCATTCCTTATTGATCACTTTGACCATTCACTTGTGAGCCAGGACAGTTTTGTTATGGTCGTTAATCTTTTCTTTTGTCCCATCTGGTTTAGTTTCAAAGATGCTCAATGACAGCCTGTACTTCCCTAGAAATTTCTACTTACGGACTATTGGTGCTTTGCACATTCTGGGTTAAGAAGACCTGCTGCAGACCTGTGAGCTAAGTATTATTATCACCATTTGAAAAGGATAAGGGATAAGAAGATGAGGCCTAACTGTAACCTGATAAAGATCACTGTGGAGGTCTACAGAATAATTTAGAATGCAAAAAATTACTCCCAGGACGCAAGTTCTTTTGTCTTGAACACAGGGTGGATCTTTGACAGACGCAAATAACTCTCTAACAAGCTGAGGATCATTCTAGCTTTTGAAACAGAAAAAGTGTCCCAGGCCAGTCCTCTGTCTCATAAAGTAGCTTGTCTCTGAAAATTACCTATGAGGAGCTAGTTCAGAGCAGATACTCAATAGCAGGACTTTGATTATCCCCTCAATGAAAAAAAATAGCCTGTTTAATTCTCCAAAGTTTTGTGATAAATAAGGATCTAAACCATGAATACTTCTTTCCAGAATTCTTGTTGGCTTTTAACACTTACTGTCTCAAAGCTTACAAAGCTGTTTTTTCATACTACCATCTCATATCCAACCAAAGCAGCTCAGTAACTATAATCAGTGACAACTATGGACAGATGCCCAGATGTCTTGAAGACCTAACTAAGAACCTGAATTCCTAAATTTTACAATTAATCCTTTTTGTATGCACTTGTTCAGAGCTTTCACCACTCAGAAGACTCCAGTAAGGGCATACTACTATCCCAAATCCTCTGTACTCTTCCATGCTTCCCACTGGAAGCTGAATCAAATTCAAAGGAAACCTGCACAGCTATTATCTGTCCGCAGTTTAAGTAAAATGTCACTGGAAGCTCCAGAAAAGCTCCAGTCTCAGACACAGCACAAATTTATGACTCCCAGATAGAGTTTCTCTGTGCAAGAAGCATTTGTCTTAGGGGAAGGCTAAAACTGTTCAGGGAGCTCATATAAGACACAGAGATTTTTTCCTGCTCCTAATGCCAGGTGCATTTGGTCACTCATCAGTCTTTAATAGGAAGCAAGTGAAATGTGCACCTGTAAACAGTAACAAACTCTTGCCAGCAATAACCTCTCCCCTGCATACATTTCTCAGACTAGATAGTATTAGTGAGAATTAATTCTTCTTGGTTGTGCTGTTTAATGCAGGGCTGGTAAGTACTCAGATATTTTCACACTGTATGGAGCAGAAGTTTGTTTTTACTTTCTGTTCATGCTAATGCCTTTCCGTACCACCCAGCTCAGGAAGGACCACTCTTGACAGCTGAATCTAATCTATACCTATGAGTATATTTTGTCTCAATTAAGAAAGATCGCATTACAACCTCCTGAGGACTCTGGTTGTTAACATATTAAAAGGTATATTATTTTTTTAGCTTGGTAGAAACAAATGCATTGTTGTCCATCAGTAATATATCATGTGCAAATTAATGCCTGAATTAATGTTGTATGGCTGCAGGGGAAAAAAAAATAGCCCTGGCTTTATTACATAATAAAATGCACTTAATTGTTGGACCAGAGCAGCTTTATAACATACCATTACTTTTGGAAACAACCTCTGTCTTTTCATTGATCAGAAAATGTTATCAGTCAGAGCCAGACTGAAAGTAAACCTGAAGAATAACATTGCAGGGCTGATGCAGTTGAGTGAAATAAATTGATGTTGGCCTGGCTTTGAATTAAAAAAGAAATATAATTAATATGAAGCTTTACAGAGTAACACATTTCCAACTTTTGAAGCCAAACATTTGCATTCAAAGCAATAAAGTGCTACATAAAATTGGATTGCATTTCTTAAGCCACGAATGGCATGCTGTCAAGGCTCTTTTTGTTTGCTTATTTGTTTGCTTTCTTGTGGTTTAATTAAACAGCATCTCAAGGTACAGAGGGACAGTTTGGAGTTACTCTAATGTCACTAAACACTCAGAAGATGTGGCAGGCTTGGAGAGTGTGACAGCAAGAAGCTGTTAAAACACTTTTTTGTTTCCATCTGTTTAAATGCAACTTGTGGATTTAAGATCTCATCTTAAAGCAGTCATGTTCCCCCCTTGCCCCTTCCTAGACAGAATTTAAGAGCAAGGAGAATATAGCTGGGGTACACTTACAAGGGGCTGTGATTTACTTCCTAGTCCAGACCCTCTAGCCTCAGCCATGACTTTGGAAAACAGATATTTAGGGAAGAACTTCATGAGATGACTAGACTCACACTTTTACTGCTTTCTTAAATTAGTGCACTGGGCTGTAATCCCTCTGGGCTGGAGCTTGCATTTTAGCATGTCCTTAGCTCTGCCAGAACATAAATGGTTATAATGAATTAGTTCAGGCCATTAATATAGAAAGCCTAAACAATTACACCAAGTTTCATGGCCTGATTATAGTTAATTTGAGAGGCTATCATGAAATTCACTGCCTAGGTTATCTGTTACAGCTCTATACAGAGTAATGTTTATATTCCTGATAATTGAATTTGTTCTGACTTACACTGTCTTTCTCCTTCTTTTCCCTGTGAGCAACACCTTGTGTAACTTTCCAGTGTTTCAGAGGTTTGCAGGCTACAGGTAAGCGTGCAAATATTTGAAATCTAGAGGGAAACCTGTAACACAAAGCTCCATTATTATTGTCATCTTGGTCAAAGTTTGCGAGTGTTTTATTCCAAGGATGTAAGAACAAGCATGGGTATGCCATGGGAGTGGGAAGTCTAAATTAAGTTGCTGAGTTAAAATTGAGAACCAACTGTGGGGAATTGCAGGACTTTAAGAGACTGAAATACTTGGTGATTAAGTGGCAAATGAAATTCAAGACAGATAAATGTAAAATTACATATATGGGGGAAAAAGAATCCAAACTTTACATATAAAATTATGAGTGCTGTGCTAACTCCTCTTACTCAGAAATAAGATGTTGGGGTTGTAATATATAGTTTTATTGAACTCAGTGCCCAGCTGTGGTAAAAAAATGCAAACTGAATATTCATAATTGTTAGGAAAGTGAATAAAATGGAAAATATCATTATATCACTATGTAAAGTGCTGGAGTGCCTGCATCTTAAATTCCGTGTGCAGTTCTGGTCCATTTCAAGGGCATCCTGGTACTTGAAAAGGCCAAGTGAACAGCAGGAAGGTAATCAATGGTGGGATGCAGATCTCACATGAGGACAGACTAAATAGGATGCAGCTTTTCAGTGAAAAATAGTGGCTACTGAGAGAAGTTTTTAACAAGGTGTATTCAGGTCTTTGGTATTCACAAGGGGCTTACAGGAAATAATTTTCTACTCCTTCCCCCCATACAGAAACTAGGGTCCTCCTGTCAAGGTAGCAGGTTCACAGCAAACAGAAGAACAAAACCTTGTTACACAACAGAGAATTAACCTCTGAAATTCCCAGCCACAAGAGTCTGTGGGTGTTGAAACTGTGCCTGGAATAGTAACACCCTGACATCTACTGAACTCAGGCAACAGGCCTGGCCTAGTGTCACCTTAAGCTGCTGTTAGGATTTGGGAGACCCTGTCACAGTATTGGACACCTATAGAGAAGGTCCTTAGTTCCCTGAAAGACTGGAAGAGTCAGTATTCCTGCCACTTCCTGTCACAGTCTATAAAAACCAGGAGAGCCAGGAGCTGAGCCACTCTCCCTTCCCGCTCGTTTCTCCCTGGTGGGGTTGTTGCTGGTTCCTTTGGTTTCCCACATGCTCTCTCCAGAATCCAACTGCATTGGGTGCCATGAGGAGCCGTGGGCCTCTCCCCTGGAACAGCCCTGCCTTTCCCATATCCCTGCCATCACTGAGATTGGTTTTGCATATAGATACTTACCTGTTCTTCCCCCACGTTTTACCCTTTAACCTTCTGTTATAGTAAATGTGTTTCTAGTTTCAATTTCCGAAGTTTAAGTCTCTCTTCCTTATTCCTCTTCTATCTTCCCTTGGGAGGGTGGAGGGGGAGGGGGGTAATAGAGAGCAACTCTGTCCTCTGGTGGTTTTTTGGGGCGATTCACCCTTAATATTTAAACCAGAACAGCTGCTAATTTTTGAGGAGCAAAGGACTACTCTGATGCAGTACTGCTGTACAGTCTGTGCTTGTATCCTCCTCCCTAGGCTTCTGCTGCTGACCACCTCTGATGACAGGGCACTGACAAGCTGACCCAGCATGGCTGTCCTTCTGTCTGTGACTTTTCTGTGTCCTAAGCCATCCGTACTCAGTCATCACCATCTCATGTTGCCCACTTGCAGCAGCGAGGGCTGCAGAGCTTAAAACTTCCCATCTGCCTGCTAAGGCTCGTGCTGTTTCCACCTCAGAGCACCTGGCCTCAAATGGAGTTTGAATTGAGCCCATCCATTTTATTTTATCTAAATCTGGGTTTAGTCTGGCCATTAGAGAGATAGAGTTTGGACAATAAATTGGTATTAAAACCAGAAAGCTGCCATGGTTTAACAGGGCTCAGTACTTGTGTTATCTCTCTCCACAAACCATCTAGTCCTGCTTATCCACACAGAAAATGTAAATGCATCTTTCCAAAACAATGAAGAGATGCAATTAGCATCAGCAAAGCTCACTGCCTTTTCTCAGGCTGAAGATTGTAGATTGGAGTAAAATGCAGCTGACAACTGCTCCTTTTTCTGTATTTTGTCAGTATTTACCATTCATGCCTGGTTGTCTTTTGTTCCCCCTTCCACTTCCTACAAGTGCCTTATCTGTGTATTCTTGAACTTATCACTACAAAATTTAATTCTCCTCTACAATGGAAGTGGTAGGAGCCCAGCCTGCATGAAAGGAAAAAAAACCCACTCTTTTCAGTTTTGCTGAGAACTGCTGTGCAAATAAAAACAACATGAAGAAAATGACTGATTAAAATGAAACTCCCAGAAGCACAGTTTTGCATTGAGTTTAAATTTCTGTCTCACTTGAAGTATACTGCCTGAAACTTCTCCCTCTTTGCCAGCTGAAGTTATTTTCTTCCTCCAGAATTTATCTGAATTCACACTTGCCACCTTAAACATGACTGAGGGCTAAATTGTCTGTTGTTGTATTCAGTTTAGCAGTGCAGTAAGAAATAAAGAGATGCCTTCCCACTTACTTCATAAGCTCTCCTAGAACTTGGGACAAACCCTTTCAACAGTAAGGAGAGTAAGGAGATTATTTTCTCGTTGTTCTTGCCATGTTTGTATAAAATACAGTCTCCAATACACATGCTAAAAAGAGTTACATGCTAAAGTTTGAAGCCAGCGTTCCTGGTTTCAGGGATAACTTCAATGAGTAGATAAACTGAATGAAGTTAAACATCAAGTATATTTGTAGTCCTTGTTTTAATCATCAGAAAATGTCCAGCTACTTGTAATGACAGGTAAAATATCCAGTCAGTGAGTCTCTCCAGCCTGGTACTCTGTCCCCAGCTGTGGCAATGGGAGATGCCATTGAGGGAAGCACGTGAGCCTGGCCACCTTCTGCAGTCCTTATCTCTCATAGTTCCTGAAATACTCTAATAATTGGATAGAGCTCTTAGTAAATCCCTTTCTTTTTCTTATTTTGGTTTATGGATCTGCAGGCCATGAATTTGCCTAATCATTTTTTAAGCCTGCTGACACTATCTGCCTCCCCCACTTTCTGCAACAACAGATTTCAGAAGTGTGCAAAGAAGAGCATTCTTTTATTTATTTTAAAATTACTTCTTAGTAGATTCTGTGAATCTCTGGTGATTCAGGTACAGAAGGATTCACAGGGGATAAAAAAATAGTTAACAGTTTTCTGACTGATGTGTTAAAAATGTGCATCTCAAGTAACTGCCATGTTTACATGTTGCAGCAGATGCTGAGACAGAAGTTCCACATGAATCCCCAGTAATCTAGTTTCCAGATGAATGCATTTGGAGGAACCAGCACTCAGCATCTTGGGTAGGGCAACAACATATCTTGAAGAACTGTGTAACATTTAGACAGTTTTTCAGCTAAATTAACCCCCCCTGGAGCATAACCAGGAGTAGGAAGCTACCCATCATGATTTTATTTATATCTATGTATCCGTTTTCAAATACAGGTTTTAATCTCTTAAGATTTTCACCTTACTAAAATAAATTTTACTTTTAATGGATGGCCCAGTTTTCAGAGTAATTTTGAAATGATGCAAGAAGGTAGGAAATCAAGTAAGGGAGCCAGGAGACCCGCATGGTTAAACAAGGAGCTGCTGGGCAAACTCAAGTGGGAAAAGAGAATCCAAGGATCATGGAAGGAGGGGCTGGCCACTTGGGAGGAATATAGGACTCTTGTCAGAGGATGTAGGGAGACAATTAGGAAAGCTAAGACCTCCTTGGAACTAAACCTTGCCAGTGAGGTCAAAGACAATAGAAAGGGCTTCTTCAAATACATTGCAGATAGAACTAACACTAGAGGCAATATAGGCCCACTGCTGAATGAGATGGGTGCCCTGGTGACAGAGGATGTAAAGAAGGCAGAGGTGCTGAATGCCTTCTTTGCCTGTGTCTTCACTGCTGCAGACTCTACCCAGGAGCCCTAAAGCCCCAGAAGAAGTCAGGATGGAGGAGGAGTTTGCTTTGGTAGATGAGGATTGGATTAGGGATCAGTTAAGCAATTTGGACATCCATAAATCGATGGGTCCAGATGGAATACACGTGTGGGTGCTGAGGGAGCTGGCGGAGGTCATTGCTGGGCCACTCTCCATAATTTTTGATAAGTAGTGGGCAACAGGAGAGGTGCCTGAAGACTGGAGGATAACAAATGTCACTCCAGTCTGCAAGAAGGGGAAGGAGAACCTGGGTAATGATAGACTGGTCAGCATCACCTCCATCCCTGGAAAGGTGATGGAACAACTTGTTCTTGGCACTATCTCTAGGCATATCACGGATGAGGGGGTCATTAAGAGCAGTCAACATGGTTTTACCAAGGGTAAGTCATGTTTGACCAACCTTATAGCCTTCTATGAGGAAGTAACTGGGTGGGTAGATGATGGTTTATCTTGATTTTAGTAAAGCATTTGACACTGTCTCCCACAGCATCCTCGTAGTAAGCTGAGGAAGTGTGGTCTTGATGATCAGGTAGTGAGGTGGATCATGAACTGGTTGAAAGGAAGAAGTCAGAGAGCTGTGGTCAATGGGACAGAATCTAGTTGGAGGTCTGTGACTAGTGGAGTCCCTCAGGGGTTGGTACTGGGACCAGTACTATTCAATATTTTCATAATTGACCTGGATGAGGGAACAGAGTGTGCCCTCAGCAAGGTTGCTGGTGACACTAAACTGAGAGTCAGGCTGTTTTCGGTGATGTCTAGTGACAGGACAAGGGACAATGGGTGCAAACTGGAACATAGGAGGTTCCACGTAAACATCAGAAAAAGCTTCTTTCCTGTGAGAGTGACAGAGCACTGGAACAGGCTGCCCAGAGAGGTTGCGGAGTCTCCTTTGCTGGAGACATTCAAAACCCGCCTGGACACGTTCCTGTGTGATGAGCTCTGGGTGATCCTGCTCTGGCAGGGGGGTTGGACTAGATGATCCTTTCCAACCCCTAAGATTCTGGGATTCTGTGAAATTACAGAATTTTGAATTTTGAAATTACAGAATTACAAAATATTGAATGTGTTCCATTCACACAGCAAGAAGAACAGACTGGTTCAACTTCACACTACCTAGACTCCCAACACAGCACCAACAGCTGCATGTAAAATGTATAGAAACTCCTCCAATATGTTACAAAAGCTTTTTTGAGGATTTGATGATGATGATTTGATTGATGGTGTAACTGGCTATTTAGAAAAAGTCTCTTCTCGTGGCAAATCTTAACCAGGTGATTGTTGACTTTCAGCAGAACAAGAGGGATAATTTCTTAAATCTCTGAGTCAAGTCAGTATTGCAATCACAGTCTTTTTAACATTTAAGGCTCTTGGAAGGATCAGCATGAGAAATGGACTGAGCTTTCACCTTGCCTGTCTGGGTCATAGGGAAATAAATTACACTGATGTGAACTGTAAGTCTCCCATGCAGAGCTGGATGGAACCACTGCCAGAACTGAAGAGAGTACCACTGCCTTTCCCTGTACTGAGATGAGGGCTTTGTTTGGCATCATGAATACAAGCCTCCTAGAAGCAAGTACTACACCTAGAGAAAATCCAACCTGTTGTACCTACTTGATCTTTGTATGGGAAGCTTGCAAAGCTAAATAAAAATTCTTATGCCTTCAGAATTTTATCATTATTATTGTTGAAGCTAGAACTGCTACTGCAGCTAGCAAGGCCAGTTGTAAAAGCAGAAGCAAACATCTTCAGGGTATTTCCTTTAATTTTGGCTGTCCATTGTCTTTCCAGTTTTGTATGCTCTAGATTTCTACTGTCATGCCTCCTCAATGGCATTCTCAACCATTTTATCCACTAAACTTAGATTTGCATCTCTTACACTTATCTGAAAACAAAAAAAGGAACACAACGCTTTCCCACAACTTGCTGAGCTTCACATTGCTCTCTTTGATTGGATAAATATCTTATTATTTATTTGTCATCTCTTTAGACTGTTCAGATAATTTAGGATGGTGACTACACTATCTTATCTTTGCCCAGTACCCGACATGGTTGGATCTTGATCCTGACTGATCAGGGTACAGCCTGACAACAGCTTGACATTATTTCTTGACAACAAGAAGTCATGCTATACTACTATTCAGTAGTAAACTGTTGATGCATGGAAATACATTAGCATGCCATGAAACCAATGGATGGTGTATATGAACATGATGACAAGCTTTTATGTTTAAGCTAAATTTGGTACTTATTTCTATCGGGGGTTGGGCTAGATGATCTGTTGAGATCTCTTCCAACCCCTAAGATTCTGTGATTCTGTGATTTTGTGCAGAATGCAGATTGCATTACACTCCTAAAGCCACACTTATGGACATCCATTTCTTGGCCTCTAATTACAAGATTGATGCTATGTTTTTGATCTCAGCCTCTTTGCCTGTGGTGGTATAACATGTCCATCAGTACTAACAATGAATGGAAGCAGTGAAGATGCACTCTGCTTATCTAAACTATTTTCCTCAGTTACTTTAGTCTGCAAAAGTTGTCAGAGCCTTCAGAGCTCACTCAAGTACAACTTACAGTTTTCTAAAATATTATCATAAGAAAGAAAAACACTCACTCAACTCTGACCCAAAATACAAGAAGAGTTTCTCCATATGCTTTTGACGATGCTCATCAATTTCGTCACATATGTTTCCTTTGCTCTCTCTTTTTATTCTCCAAATTCGTATTCAAATTGAGAATTGACAATAAACTTAAATCACACAGCTATATCCACCTGCATATTGCAAATAACTGTGCAAACAACAACAACAACAAAAGGTAATTTAGGAATTCAGAAGTATCTGTTTTGGCATACAACTAAATGATTTGCTAGACAAAAATGCCAAGTTTCTGACAAACCTCAGTGAAGGTCAACTGACTTCTCAAGCATTTTAACAAAGATAAAAAAGCATTAAGACAGCTCATGTTCAACATCTGCTTTTTCCAGTCCTGGTTGTTGTGTTTGTTTTTTTTTTAATTGGGGAACTTCACAGACTGTGAGTGAGAAACTGATCCCAGCAGAGGGAAGGAGGTCTAGAAAGGTCAGACATACCAAGTCATGACACTGAAAATGTCATTGAAAATGCTCACCATGTTACAAATGGTCCACTGAAATAAATGGATAAACCTGCCTTACCAGCAGCAACAGTGACTATTATATGTAACAGAAGTGTGAATCCAGTGAGGAGCTGTGCTCTGGACAACCCCAGTGCCACAAGCCACTGAGCATCTGCTGCTTCACCACCTTGCTGGGAGCCCCGGGATTGCCAGCTCTGCCTTTGCAGGTGTGGGTGGAGGAGCTGAGGTGTCATGGGTCTGCCTGTAGCACAGTGTATTGGCTTCCTGGCATGGAAAGTCCTGCCTCTGCTGCTGTCAATGGTAAGGAAGGAGTCTTCTGGGGGGTCAGGGAGATACGGTACTGAGGAGCTGGCTTCAGGGAGATGAGGTAAGAAGCACTCTTGCTATCTTGAACTGGGTAAAAAGACCACTCACCAGGCCCTCCAGGCTAAAGTCTCAGCAGCATTCAGACCCACAGGTATAAGAATCAGCCTATATAGCAAGTTCTGTTATGCCCTGCTTATCTCTGCAGCAGTTTTCTCTCCATCCATGGCATTTATTTCAATATCAAGAGCTCAGAAATACTTTCTGTAAATACTGACTGTATTTAAATAAATAAATAAATATGAATCCTTATGTAGGAAATCTGTAGTAGTGAAATTTAAATGGTTCCTGTGAACTTGAATCACTTAAATCCAAGCCACTTACAAAGCAGGATTTAGGGTCTAAGGATTTAGAAGCACAATGAAATGAAGGTTGTTCTCTTATTGCTGAATAAACTGGTGGCAAGGTTGGAATTAGGTAAGTAGCTGTTTTAGCTTCTCTGGTCAGCTGAGCTTGGCTGTGGTACCAGGTGGATATATTTGTACCTAGTTCTTTGGTTACCATGATGCTGCCTCTGCAAAGCTCTGTGCTTTGGTACTCTGAGCTTGATGGATAAATTTATGTTATCTTATTATGTACCAAGCTCTTTGTGATACTTATTAGAAAAAGCCCTTTTCTGAATACATTCTGTCAGGTTTCTTTGGACTGACTAACAAGAGAAATGTTTGTACAGCAAACTGCTCCTTCAAGTACTCAGACAGCTTCTTTATACATGTGTTCTTTATACATTTGCAATGCTTTCTGTTGGCTTTCTGGCATATCTCAGAACAATTCTGATGTTTGCTATTGTTTGTCTGGGATCATCTTAATTTATGCTGCCTAGCAAAACTAAAATAAAAAGGCTTTCCCAGAAAAGCTCTGAAGCCTGGGTGGCTCTGGACCCTGAGGAGAGGCTGTACTCTCTTAGATGGGGTGTTAATTTGAAATAATTATTATTTTTGTTCTCTACTCT
Source organism: Apus apus (assembly GCF_020740795.1). Lineage (NCBI taxonomy): Eukaryota > Metazoa > Chordata > Aves > Apodiformes > Apodidae > Apus > Apus apus. Next base: position 5,934,848 of record NC_067282.1, on the reverse strand, counting down.
TGTGGGTCATTTTTAGGGAGGGAGGGGGGAATATGAAATGATTCAATGCTCTCTGTGCCAGACAAGCAGAGCACTCCCATCTCAGAGCATGCAATTACTGCCAACTGCTAATGCAGGAGGTGGGATCAGCAGAGGGAGAGAAGACTCACCAGACAAACAGTGCTGGGATCTCCTGGGCTAAGGCAGAGCAAGAGAGTTGAAGCTACAGTTGCCTCTGCTCTGTTATTCTGTGCATGACAGAGGGATTTCACTTCACCAGGCTTTCAGTAAAAAACACTTCACAAAGCTCTGTACTACACACTGCAGTGAGAATTAATATCTTTTGTTTTGCCAGCAGATGTGGTCTGAAACTCTGCAAGTTCCAAATGGTGCAGTACACAGTACATCAGTCAGGATTTAAAGTCAAGTTATGTCTTAAGCTCCAGAGTGCAGGAGTCTGGTTTTGCTGATAAAAATGCAGTACTTGTTTTCTTGAAAGATTTAACATGGCTAACAATCAGATGGCACTTCTGAATTCTCTTCTTGGTGAGGAAGTGAGGAGGGTCATCAGGGTTTTCACAAATATGTATGGAGGCATGCAAAGAATTTTCCAGATTGCAGGGCTGATACAGAAACATAACTGGATTTTTTTTATTTTTTTTTACCCTCTGATGGGAAATTACACAAGTCTTGAAGCTTTAGATTCTCTTCTCCAATAAAACCCTGTATGTTAACTTTGTGGAAAAATTTATATATTTACGTATGAGAACGGCACAGTAATAAAAAAAAGAACTCGTGGATGATGAGGCAAATGTGCTGCAAGCAGGAATAGGGATCTCCTACTCCAAAATTTATGTGGCCAATATTTATTGTGGACAATATGTCACTATTTTAAAGGAAAATACTTTATTTTCCTATGCAGGCTAGAAAAGATTAAGGCTTTGAGCTAAAACACAACAGAGTAATACAAAGAAGTTGCACACAGGGAAGTATTTTATTTAACAGGGGTGAGCGTGTATCTTATTCCAACTCACAGCTTTATACCACTTTATACCTTGCCTTCTAGTTTAGCCATGACTTTTCCTTTAGGTCTGCATTGAGAGCCTCCCAAAGTCAACAGAAAGCCTGCTGTTGAATTCTGATGGGCTTTGGATGAAACTTTAAAGGAGTACATACCCTTGCTTGACTGTATGGTTTATATTTTGATGAATTGCTTGTCATATTCCCTCAGATAATTCATGGCTTCACTGGAGAGATAAGCCCAAATCTTGTTCACTCGCCCCATCTTTTATAGGTATTGCAATTTACGAAATATCAATCATCTGGCTGTGTTTGAGAAATTTACAGTAACATTGTAAAATTATATATGACTAACATTTCATAGATCAGAACTGGAGAGATTTGCTTAGCATTTAAAGTGTCCTACATGTATCCCATGACACATCTAATTTCCAGTGAATTCCACTGAACACTCATGATTACAAAATGATCCCATTAATTATTACAAATGATCCACTGTTATATGATGGACAAGAGGTAAACAGAAAATGGAGCCATGCTCTGGAGCCCATCCCCAGGCACTGCAGAGTGGTCTCAAGGATCAAGGTTGGCTTCACTAGCAGACACCAGCAGCACTTAACAGTCAGTGGAAACCTTGCTCTTAAGCTACATGGAGGGCTGTACTGGGTGGCTACAGGGTGTATGGGTGCATGGTCATCCTCTCCAGCAGCAACAGGTGTCCTGAAAATCAAACCCTGCAGCAGCATCAGTAGCAGACTGGATTCTTGTTAAGAGCTTTTGCCCTGTCTAGCCCCTCATTCTTGAGAAAGAAATAAATTAAACTGTTGACATGTCTTGCAAAGCTCAAAGTCAATGTTTGCTTGGAAGACCAGTAACAGTAGTATCAAAGGATATGACCTTGTGTCTGTAGTAGTTTCTTGCACTATACCTCTGCCACCTTCTGGAACAGCATTAGGACTACATTTCCGTTTCAGCTGCATTTTAATATCACGATAGCCTGCAGGCCCTCATCCTGATCTGTATCTTCTGGCTCCATTCAAATGAGACTAGTCAGGTTTTATGAAAGGTTAATAATACACCTGTGAGAAGATGTCATGGACATCTGGACTAGTAATGGTCTAGGATTGGACTAGGACTGGAACCTAAATAGTTTATGTCTTAAACCAATTGTATTCATGGACTTTGTTTTCCTTCCTGTCCTTCTCCCAGGTTGCTGATCTGTGTTGAGGGGCAGGGGACCTGGGTTGGGAAGAACCCCAGCTGGACCAAGGGGCTGTGCCTTCTTGTCTATCTGCTCCCTCACAGTGCTGGGAGATCCACGCCTCATCCAGCTGGGGCCCATACTGGAGTCATGGCACGGGAAGGGACAGGATCACCATGTGGCAACTCCAAGTACCCCAGACTAATTTTCAGAACTTCACAGAACCTTTGAGAAGGAGCAACTGGGCATGTCCAATGATGCTTCTCCCCTGGGAGGGAAGGAAGGCCCCCGAGGGTAGAAAAGGGGGAAGCCACCCAAGTCACGGGGACACCCACCACTGACTGACTCCAGCCAGGTCTGTGAGGTGACACTGGATCCCAGGGTGGTGATTTCTTTCCTTTTTCTCTTTTCTCTCTTTCTGTCCTTATTTCTTTCATCTTATCTCTTCTCTTCTTATAAACAGTTGCATGTTGTAAATTTGAGATACATTATAGGGCTTGAATTGTGATACAGCTTGGGTATGTTCTAGGGTCTGTTGTACAGTTGGGATATGTAATTGTGTTAATTTTAATGCATTGTAATATTGTAATTGTGTTAAAATCCTGGTGGGCAATTTCTCCCCTCCTTTTTTCCTTTGGTTAATTAACTCACAACAATAACGAAAGTTTTCCTAAAATAATATACCTGTTCAATAAATACCATTACTGGTTGTTTGGTGTTGGTTCACCTTAATGTATTCCAGGGGGATTTAAAATGTCCACATGACCTCCCACACTGCCCAGGGCAGCTTGTGGACACGGTCCTGACAGAAGACAGCACTACCTTCCAGTATTTGGAGTGTTTGTTTTTTTTAAATAGGTCATGTTTTTGTTGGAGATATTTGGACAATTTAGAAGAGTTAGTCTTCCAGATTCCAGCAGGGAGAAGACTGAGAGCTTGAGAGAAGGCAGCAAGGACTCTTCAATTAACTCACATAAGTATTGTCATTGGAAATGGTGTATGTTACATCTTAGGAGGTTTTGTGATGCATCATCTGCACCAAGGTCTTCCAGCTTTTAATCTCTTTTGTAGTGGTCATCTAGAAAGCCAGAAAAGCTCTGGCCTTCTGTGTCCAGGCAAGACTAATAGACAGAGGCCGTGACTCATCTTTCCATGTTTCAAATATCTGCAGTGGCTTAGAGGAATGAAATACTTGTGAGCATGATTTATCCTAAAATAGTTATCTGAAGTATATTAGATGATTCACACTGTCTTTGTGAAATGGAACCTAGGGTGATGAGCACAGGTATACAAGGTAATACCCCAAATCAAGAAAGATGTGTCTCATCTATAATTATATCAGGGATGACTGTGGACATTAAATTAGAGATGAGTTGTGATTGTATGTTTGTTTTATTATCTGGGAGTAAAAATTGCTAATCAGAGCAAAAATAAAGGTCTTTCATATATTTTTTGAACCAGATGACCGGCAAGTGTGCAATTAAATAGCCATAAATGTCAAAGCTTTCTCTGGGTGTAAATTAAATAATCTCTAGTGTGTAACCCTCTCAAATTTGAGATTGAGGGAAGATTTGATTTAAGGCCCTCCCAGTTCCTTCACCATGAAATGCAGTGTTACACAAGTAACATTTATCAATCCTTGTTAATATTTCAATCAAGTGTCAGTGAATAATTTAGATTTCAATAAATATAATTAAGTAAACACTACAGAGAAATCTGTAGTGATCTGTGACTGGAATTAGGAAATAATTTTAGTTGATTTTATCTTCTTCCTTTGAGCAGAGGGAATGGAGCAACAGTTGTACTTAGGATACCAGAATTTGTCCCTTTAATTTACAGTTCTTTTCTATTCTTAAAAAAAGAGAAAAAGAGTGTGTGTGTGTGTGTGAGAACTTTAATGAAAATGGCTCTCACTCATAAACACAGCATTATGAATGCCTCAGACATTACCAGCAAAAATAATCTCTGTGAATAATCACCTTAATAATGATTTTCATTAATCTTTGTTCATAGCTATTCTCTTTGATTGAGATGAAGAGGAGCAGCAGGTAGCGCAAATTCAGAGCAATGCCAGGTATATTCAGAAGATACTCTAAGGCTTTGCATTATAAAAGTCTCTTCTGATCTGTCATGTGTACATAGAAACTGGCATGGTCCCTCTTAATAAAAGAGTAACACAAAGGACCTTTATCAGAATAAAGGCTGTGTCCTCATTAGACATTGCAGCACGGCTTCACTTACTATGTTTTTTTTCCCTTTTAATTTTGTTTCTGAGTTTAGCGCTCCTGCAAGGTACAGGAAGGAAATACACACACACTGCATGACAGTTTTACCAGAATTTGAACTTCTGACTGCTTCAGTGGAAAGCAGGATACTTGCCACTGCTTCAGAAAGACAGTGAGACTAATGCTGCTGCAGAGGGAAGCCCAAGATGTGCAATGTTAAAAGGGAGGACTGGGCAGCTTTTATGTCTGCTGGCTTCTTTATCCTGATATTCAATAAAGGAAACTCTTTATTTTGGATGCTGGTGCCTGTCAGTCAGGACAGGAGGCCAAAATCTCAGCTTTCAATCTAATTTACTCAAATATCAGTAAAACTGAAGACTGTCGTTGTTGAGTCCAGTCCCTGGGAGGCAGGATTAGACTCTAAACAGTGCTTCTGGTTTCTAGACAGATGACTGTTTTTTGATAATATTGCCCATAGTGTAGTAGTCTAGACTCAAAACATACTAACCCAAATCCATACAAACTCAAGTTCAGTCGTGTTCATATACTGATTAGAAGGCTGTGGAGAGGCCTTATAGTGGCCTTCCAGTAGCTAAAGGGAGCCTACAGGAAAGATGAGGAGAAACTTTTTACCAGAGAGTGTAGTGATAGGACAAGGGGTGATGGTTTTCAACTTAAAGAGGGGAGATTTAGGTTAGACATCAGGAAGAAATTCTTCACCATGAGGGCAGTAAGGTGCTGGCACAGGTTGCCCAGGGAGGTTGTGGCTGCCCCCTCCCTGGAGGTGTTCAAGGCCAGGTTGGATGAGGCTTGTGCAGCCTGGTCTGCTGGGAGGTGTCCCTGCCCATGCAGGGAGGTTGGAACATGATGATCTTTCAGGTCCCTTCCAACCGTAATGCCCTTTGGTTCTATGATTCTATACTTTCCAGTGTCTTAATTTTCCAAGATGACTTGGGTCTAGCCAACAGGAAACAGTGGGAAAACCCTGTTAACACTAATGACATGAGCCTCTGTGATATTTTTGTTCTATTTTTTTACCCTTAAGACTTGAAGTCTTGGATTCATTCAGAAACTAAGTGTAACCCCTTTCCTCCCTTTTGTAGTTCGGGAGATGGAATTCAAATTATTCTCTTTAATGTCAGTTTGCAAAGACAAGATCCAAGCTGTGTTTCCCATTGTGCTGCAAACTCTTCAGGGACCATGATCATACCACTCTGACCCCAAACAGCTGCTGAGGCAGAGCTGCCTGGGCCTTGGCACCAGGTGCTTATTCTTGTGCAGTACTGTAAATCCAGAGCAGCTTGGGAATGACTCTGCTATGGCACTGCTATCATTAGTTAGACTTATACCACTAAATCAAACTTCAATAGAAAACATTCCTGGGCACCGAAATTTCAGTGTCTCCACTGTTAAAACTTAGTCCTCAGTCCGTTTCTGGCCTGCATTTACAGTTAGGGGCATTCTTTGGAAAAAAATCTGCTTGCCAAAGACTGTTTCCAAAAGGGAGTCTGCATGCAGATGTCCAGTTTTGTCAGATGAGAAGATGGGCATAGACCATGGTATGCCAGTGGATTTCAGGACCAGAAAGACTTGTTTTATTAGTATAGATACAGCTTTTTTCTGTTTACAGTTGTTTTTTTTCCAACTCGCTGTTCTCAGAGTTACTGTTTTTAATTATCTGTTTTGTGTTTTTTTTTTTTTTCTGGTTGTTTTTTATTTTATTTTTTAAAAAATTATTATTTTTTAAGATGTCTTGATCAGAACAGAGAATTACGTGGTATATTTAAAAATTTCTAAAGTTAATTTATTACCATTCATGCTTATACCTCCATCTACCTAGTAATTATTATGAAATTCATTTTTATCTGTTCTCAAGCCATACTTATTCTTCCTGTACATCTAACTTGCTATTATTATATTTTGTGCTGTTTAGATGAGTATGTGTGTGTTTGCACTAAGAAATACTGTGCTGTATAAAAATCTTATAAAACAACTTGGAAAAACCCATTAAGGACTTGAGGGCAGTCTCAGCAATACGCCTGTTCTTCTTGATAGAATTTTTTGTAGTGTGTTTTTGAGATGGGGGTTTCACAGCCTCCCCAGACACATCTTTCCCAGGCTCAACGAGCCTTACCTTCAACAAGTTTTTTGCAGGTCTGGGCAGGATCTCCCTGGTAGTTCAAAGATGGTGCTTTCTGTATGCTCATCACAGCCCTTAACACTGACTGCCTTTCCTCATAGGCTACTCCAGGCCCATAGTTGTTCCCATTGCTCTTCTTGATGTTTATCCTTTTGACATGCGTCTATTTTTTTTGTTGATTGATGGACTTCTGTTGTTGTTTAGTGTTGCCCACTGTAGTGTCAGTGATGTCTAATTCAAAATGTGTTGAACCCTTGTCATCCACCTTCATGAAACTGTCCTCAAAGATAAAATGTGACAGAGCTCTCCACACTGAACCTTCTTCTTTTTCTGTATAACTGAATTCAGATCAGGAAATCAATGGCAAAATTAATGTGATTTTCAAGAGGCCAGAGACTTCTTCTGTAGAGTCTGAGATGCACAACAGTGGGTGAGTGAAAAAATTGAGCAACTTGAATTGTCCTCTTGCACTAGCCCTAAAAGGTTGTTTCTACTACACAAGGCATATTCTATTGCATGGATGGGTCTTTGAGTCAAGAATAGAAAGTAATAAGAAAAATCAGCATAACTAAATACAGTAGAAATCAAGCTGCAAGTATAACTTTAACTCATTAATAAACTCATACATAGTGAAGATGTTTTTGCAGTCTTCTGATTTCAGTCTGCTTCTGTGGGTGTCCTATCTTTACCACTATTGAATGAGTCAAATAAATGTAGATATTAAATAATAAGCCATTTCCAAGATAACGTGGTAAATCAAGGAAACCAGTGAAAAGTTTTTATAATACTATTTCTTCATTGTTCTTCTATTGTTCTGCTTTCATAATGTATCTATCAGACTTCTGCAGAATAAGCCCACTGCTACGTAAATTCTTTGCTTAAATTCCACCTTTTTAAACGTCAATTACAATGATATTCTGAATGTGTCAGTCCTGTGAGGATACTTCTGTGCTTGTACTATATCAGTTAGTTATTTTGGTTTTGTAACTTTAAGATAAAAACATCAGTCATTTAATTTCTTTGCTGTACGATCAAAACACTTAAAGGTTTATCTGAAGCTCCTGCTAATTGGCCTCTGTTAATTTGTACAAAGGCACATTTGATAACAGCTAGCATAAAGGAAGAAGAGTAAAATTTGCAGCTGTGACTCGAACATTCCTGTGTTCCTCAGATTAGGAGGGATGTGCAAACAAGTGGAACCAGCTATATAAGGAATGGTACCAAAGATTTTATCCCTTCAGAAAATGGCATTGTGAATAAACACAGAACTCTGTGGACACTCTTCTGCCCCTGAACGATAAACATACTGTGATCTTCTAATGGGCAGAACCCCCTTATAAATAAAGACTCTGCATTTTGTCCCATGACAATAAGAGATACAGGATCAGAACATGAGCATTAAGCTAAACAGTTTGTTTGAAATGTACCTATACTGAACTGTGGTCATACAGACCTTTGCTGTATCAGAGCCCATCAAATTCTGCAGTTATTTCTTGTGGGCAGGATTTCTCAAATGATGTTGATCGCTTCTGGGTTTTGTAATTTCTTTTTTCCCTGCCAAGTTTAAGCACTTCGCAAGCACTGACTGAAAATCAGTCCTCTTTTAAGTTACAATGCAGCCCTTTGGCTGCTCCTCTTTAAACATATTGCCCTTAATTACTTTCCATTAGAGTAGGAACATTAAAGGTACAGTCAGTGACAGCCGCCCATTAGTGATGAATCAACAGAATGTGTGATCTCTGGGCTGTGAGGAAGACATGGTCTAGATAGACATTACTGTGTCCTAAAGGTTATGCAAGCTGCTGCCTGGTCTGGTTCCTCTGCAATTAACAGAAAACATGAAAACATTACTGGGGTTTGAGGTGATTCACCTGGAAAAAAATAATTGTATAACCTTTGCTGAGGCATAAGAAAAGTTAATTATGGAAGCATTGTTTCCTTGGTAAAGCAAATGATAAGTATTTGTAAAGTGCAGCCTGAGCTGAGAATCATATTCTCTCTTCAGTTGGAACCAGATGCAGCAGCAATTTATTAATGTTCTAATCCTGTGCAACCTGCACACCAGATTTCAAGTAGGTTAAATGTAGCGTGGCTTGTCTAACATTCAGTCTTGCAATTAAAACATCCGCATCCTATTCCTGATCAGAAATGGCTGTGGCTATATATACATGCTGTTGTCATTAATGTTTCCGCCCTTGAACTTGTAGTTTACTGTGTGTCAATTAAGTGCAATTACACTTACATTCCCACATTTGGTGAGCTTGCCATTTTATGGTTCAGTTGCTGGGGGTGGGGAGGAAATCAGACCATGGTGCTCCTGCTGAGACTGAAAGAAAAAAACATACAGCACATACATTCAAGCAACTTTACCATACTTAGGGCAGCAAAGGATGAGTAAGAAACTGACAAGTGTTTTAGAAAAGGAAATGGATCTTCCACCATAGTTCTCAGGGGTCTTTTAAAGTACTTCTGTCAAAGAACTGTGAAAAGCCTAGGACATCTTCTCACAAGTAACTGGTGATAGAACAAGAGGTAACAGCCTCAAGCTGTGCCAGGGGAAGTTTAGACTAGACATTAGGAAGAACTTTTTCACTAAAAGGGTTGTCAGGCATTGGAACAGGCTGCTTGAGTCACCAGCTCTGGATGTGTTTAAAAGTCATATAGATGTGGTGCTTGGGGATCTGGCTTAGTGCTGGACTTGGCAGAGTAGGGTTAATGGTTGGACTTGATAATCTTGAAGGTCTTTTCCAACCTAAGTGATTCTGATTCTGTGATTCTGTGACATTCACAGGGCAAGAATTATGAAGACACAACAACTGTGCACAAAAAGGATGGGAAGCTGTTAGCCTCATGTTTTAATTCCTTTGATACCCCAGTGTCAGGAAGGAGGGTATCCTTTTCAAATTGAAGAGATGTAGTTTTTCAACATTTTAAAAATAAACAAGTCTACTAAAATAGGCTCCTTAAAGTTTCTGTCAATAAATGTCCTCTTAGCTAGACAGCTGAGTATGGTGGATTAAGTTAAGAGAGAAGGGAGGGTGGTTGTGAGACACAGGTGGGAAAGTGTAGTCCATGTGTGAGGAGGAGGAGGATCATGGATACTTCTGTGGAGGAGGTGGAGGGCAAGAAGAGTAGATGCTTCTATGGATTGTATGGAAACTGCTAAGTGTGCATATTTCGCTGTCTGTGTGTGTGATCTCCAAGCACCAGGACTCCCAAGGTCCAAATCTAGCTGTTACAGGTGCCAAAACTGACTTGTCTTGTCTCAGTGGCTAAGCGAGACTGTGTCAGACATGTCTTGACTTCCAAATACTTTCAGGAAGCCAAATGATGTATGTTTTCTCAATCTAGTGATTTGGGGTGGGATGCATCTCGCTTCACTTTAGATCACCGAGTTCAGCCTGCCATGTTGACCCTCAGCACCCCGTACAGGCCTGAGAGGAGGACATCCTCCAGCTCTACAGGGTTTGATCTGGAGCAGCCACATAAAAGAGATCAGTTTTATTGTGCCTTATGAGTCCCCGTTTCCCTTAATTTTGGTAAAAGGGGACTAAAGAGGAGCTGTCTCCTGGCTTGGATAGGTGAGGTGAATCTCCCCACTGAGATCAGTCCTGCTTTCCCAGCAGGGTATATCAGGAATAACTGTATTCAAAATCCAGGGGTGCAATTATGAATATGACCAGTCAGAGCCTGTTTCCCCAGATATGCAGTGCTAAATGCACTGACTGCCTTTATAAAGGTGTTTGGAAGGGGCTTTTATCACATCCATTTTGAAGCAGAATTTGAAGCTTATTTTAGTAACCTCCTTTTTTTCTTTTTTTTTTCTTTTTTCTTTTTTTTTTTTTTTTCCCCCCTTTTTCCTGCTTTTGTCTCTTTTCAGGATTACAATCCCACTTCTATTGATGTTTCAAGGCTTGCATCCTCAAGCCTGAAAATCACTGACTGCTTATCTCTTGTTCCTGCAACTAATAACTCAGCTTCTGCTGTCCCCAGAAACACATGCAGGAAAATGCCACAGCCTGTGCTATTGAAAGGAAAAAGAAAAAAAAAAAAATCCAGTTAAACTTGGGCCCTGATGCTACAAACATCAGAATGTTTGTCTGTGACAAGTTAAGGCTACAAATAAGCATTGGCAGGGTGGATAACTTAGTAAGATTTTTTGTGTGTTATGAGAATTTCTGTCAGCTGTAGTGTTTGTGTTATCAACATCTGTCACGGCAGGCTGGGCTATGATCCATAAGCGTTTCAAGAAAAAGGATCAGATTTTCCTTCTAAAAACCAGAAATTGCCAAGCTGCTGTTTGGAGCAAACCCCCACATTTAAAACAATCTTCTCCTATCAGTTCAAGAGTGGCATTTATTTTCTGTGTGTTTTTCTTAATTCCAAGTGTCACCTGAGGTCATTCTCTGATAGCTGTGATTTGCTCCACGTTAGTCACTAGGATGTCAATACTGAGTCGCATGATCATATTGATTTTCTTCCCTGGAGTATAGGTACTAGCATTGTCTAAGCATGTGGCAATTTATTTAATATGGCATAAAGAGTTAATTTACTGCTTTGAATGACTGATGAGTTAAGAAACATCAGTACAGATTTGCACCCTCTTTACTCCATGAGGACCACTGTCTTTTGAGGAGCTGCTGTGTTATGCATGGTACTACTGTGTCTCTCACTCTCAAGAAAGAAATAGTTAGGAAATTCAATGTCTTAAAGAGGGAACATGTTGTACCTGATAATATTTTGGGTTACCATTATCCTTTTCTGTTGGAAAAAAGGTAGTGATAATTTAGAAGATCACTCTGTTTCTGAAGAATCTAGTAGAAACTATCTAGTTAGCTGGAGCTAACAGCAGCATCCTGAGGAGGCTGATCCTCTTGGAGGTTTCTGTTGGCACTTCTAGTTGTTTCAAATATTCTTTCTAACTTCCACAGGTCAGGTATATACATGAATCATGATGCTGAGTTGAATGTGGTAGAATTTTTCAGATGCTTCCTCTGTCTGTTGAGGGCTTAGACTCTAGAAACTCCCAGAATGCATCTAAGTCCTCATGTAGTGATTGTCATGCTTCCAGAAGTAGGCTTAGCTGGGGAATAGAGGAACTGCAATGGGGCCAGATTCCTCAGCTGAGCAGACTGAGGAAAATCTTGTTCATGAAGTCCACAGGTTCAATTTAAACAGGCTTTTGAAAACTAGGAATTAAAGACAAGTTTTATTTCCTGAAAATCTAGAGCACTGATGCACTGGAACTCCCTATCAACAAATGCTTCTTTTATATCAAACATGAAGGAAGTTTTCTTACATTTCTGTTCATTTCTTCCCTGTGAAGTCTTCAGTAGCACATGGAAATCACTGAACTATAATTTATTGGGTCACTGAAAGGAAACCATAAGAAACTGTACATTATAACAGAATAATGGCAACAAAGAAAGGGAGAAATTACAGTCTAGAGGGTTTATTTCAGTTGAGAAAAATGTGCTTTGGTTGTGAGTCTAACTGGGAGTGAAAGGAGACAGAGTAGAGCACTTGTGCTCTGTGTTACAAAGTGATGTGACATCAAGTAGCTCTCATTTAGGATGTGATGTAACAACAGAGGTTATTAACTGAGACTCAGAGCTCTGCTAATCCTAGTTGTTTTATGTTCAGTTTGTGCCTTTTTACTCCTGTACCTGGGTACCAAGTCTGTTGTGTATACATTAGATAAGCCATACTGAGATTTCACACATTAGGAGAGAGTATGGTACTTACTGATCAATTAGCACACCAGATATGTGAATGCTATTTGCATAAACCTAATTTGTTTCATTTTGTATCAGTTAGAAAATATGAACCATGGATCCAGGCAGAGACCAGTAGAACAGAAATCCTGTGAAAGACAGTGGTATTTCTGTCTGTCGCTGTTATAAAGGATGGAAGACTGTACTTGCAAGTCTATAAAAAATGCAAGTTTCCTGGCTAACCTCTCCTCTGAGAATATAACAGCCAAGTAGGTCTTTTTTATAAAAACCAAGAGATGGAGCCCAACCAATACTAAACCTGGGCACAAGACAGACTTCTGGCCTGGAGCTACCTCTGAGAACGCATAGAATTTGGGGCCCTAAACCACTCATCTCTCAAGCTTGACAGGGATTAAAGCTGTCTGACTTCAGGAGACTAAAAGTCAGGCATCTGTTCTGAACCAGCTGTCTCATTTCCCTTTATGATCAATGGGGAGAGATCAGCAAGGTGATGATTCATTCCTCTTACCTGGGTCTGCCATGAATCATTCTTTCCACTTCTCAGTGTAAGTTATTTTCTCTATCCTATGTATGTATTCTGTTCTTCCAATTGCAAAACACTTCCAGCTGTTTGTTTTTTTTTCTCCAAGCCAGGAAAAAGCCAGGGTTTACTACCAAGGAAGAAATAACAAGTTTATACCAAAAAAACCCACTTGATTGCAGGTAAACCTTCACATGCCTCATTGAGAAGGCATCCCTGGAGGATGGTGTGCCTGACACCAGATGGTGCCACTTAAAGGTGCAAATGAAGGTGACTCAAAATGGATGTTCAGTCAGGAGGAGGTGCCAAGACTTCACCTAGTTTCAGAGAAACCTGCAAGTTTTGAGTTCTTGACTTTGTGATAATTTAAAATAAGGTCTACTACAGAGAGAAAAAGAAGAGGTTAAGCCTACAATCTGTGCCAGGCTTTTGGGTCTTCTTCAGAATTTCTGGAAGAGTCAGAAAGAGGTTTCTATACAAACAACATATGCTGTTAGCTTAGCTTTTTTTTCACAGAATTACCTTCTCTTGGCTCTCTGTCACCACTCTGGATTCTTGCTTTCACAGTGTAGTGATGTCATTCTCCAGCACTTGCATGAAATAAAAATTATACCTACAGTATTCCCCTTTTGTGAACTAAAGGACAGATTTTCTTTCTTAATCCCAGTGACTTTTTGAAGAGCTTTTTTTTTTTTTCTCCCCATATCAGCAATCAGAAAGTATCCTGTCTTCTCTCTAATTAATGATCATTCTTTTCAGGCATTGCAGATGTCTTCACATATGGCTCATTACCCTGAAGACAGAAACGATGTAAGAGTTAAAGGTTTATTTCACAGGGTGCTTTGGGCAACCATGAAGGATGAAGTCATTAAAAATACTTTTAACTAAAGTGAGGGCTGCTGCACAGCCTCACATTTTCCTGTTTTTATAATACTTTTATAATATTATATGATGGTTATACCTTTTGAGTCAAGGCTTATGAACTTTTGTGTATGGTAAAATTTGCCTGGAATGGAAGAAAATCAAAACAATAGTAATAAACAATACACATATTGTCTAGGGTCCAAGAAATTTACTTTTATAGTAAACTTTAAGTCAGTAAAGTAATTTAATTAGTAATGTGTCTACATTGTATTGATGAGTTGGCAGACCTTACATGAGGATCCAGAATACGAGGTTAATGAAAGAACTACAGAAATCACAAAGCTTACTGGCACTAGGATCTTATCTTTTCCTTCACTGTTTTGCTTGATGGCTAGTAGTTATTTCCTAACTCCTAAATACACTTCACTAAATTAAACATTTTATAAAATGAAACTTTCTAAAGTGGACTCACAAAAAATATTCAAAGTATATACTTCAGTAATGTATGTACTTAGAATATCCTTGTTGGTTATTGCTACCCTTGCTGTCAAAAATGGTGCTACTACAGTGACCTTACACATGACCCATATTCTGAGGACTGCAGTGTGACAATCTCATTTTCTTGGTAAGTTTGTTCTTTGTGTTTGCAGTTGCATCTATTAATAAGAGGACTATTTCAATTTTTTACTTCTTATCTCTGCCTCTGAGATCTGCAGGCTTCATACAAAGATGGTCACTTAAGACAGTATCTTATATAGTCATCCTCCTTTTGCAGTTTTGGAGTGTCTTCCAATCAGTGTCCATCAAAGACATGACTGTGCCTTCTGTCAGAGTGTCTGTCTGTTGGTCCTCCTCCAGTGGCAGAAATATGAGAACTAGTGCAACTCCTCCTTTTGAAGATTTCTATTTTTCTATATGTGAAATACAGGTAAGGTTGAAGATCTGTTTCTTGCTCCTGGAACACAGGGTTGCAACGTCTGTGATGATCTTAGCTCTGGATGCTTCAATGGAGGCCTCAGAAAGGAGGCCTCTTTGGAGGCTTCTTTCTCTTTGGAGACTTCAGCTCTCTTTAGAGAACTCTGCTGAGCTAGCAAAGCTCTATTGTGGACTTAGTAGTCACTGTAAAGCTCTCAGCTCCTCTGTGTCTGTATGGTCTCTGTCATGGAGGGTATTTAAAATTTCCTCAACAATTAAATTGGTGCTTCCATGTGGCTGTTAAAAAGTATAAAAAAGAAAATTGGACCTTGTGTAGCAGCACTGATGGAGGACTTAGCTCTTGCAGGAAAAAGCCTAATCAGAAGTGGAAGGAAGATTATGAATATTTTAAAGAATGTTAGCAGATTTGTGTTTATCACCTTTTTCAGGCAAGTTTAAGGTATCAGAGGTTCCAGAAGTGCCAAGGGAAATACATTTATGTCTAGAAATTATAAAATTTTCCATCTGTGTCTTTAGTTCCCAGTTTGAATCTAAATTATATCAAGCTTGGAACTGAATGCAAATTGGCAAAGGTTATGGCTATGAATAAATGTAACCAGGTTGGATGTCTTGAGCTCCTTGGATTTTATTATGTTTTAAGGTATTTTTGTACTCAAATGCTACCTTAACTTTTACAGTTGAAGTTGACATTAATTGTTCATAGATCTTTTGTTAAGCATGAAAGACTAAGGTAGAGATTATTTTACCAGTCCTTAGGAGTGTTCAAGGTTCCCGGCTGTACCAAAGCCTGGGAAAGGAGATGTGTCATGGGCTAATGGACATAAGCAATGTCCATAAGCAAAGTCATGTTCTATGGAATGGCTTTCCAAATGCACATCTTCTTTTAGTGAGAGATCATATTCCTCTGCAGGAGCTTTACTGTGCTTTGCAGAGGGTTGTAGACACTCAGGATTGATGAAGCAGTTTAACACCTGAGATAGCTCCTTGGAGACTCATTTGGCAGCTTCAGCAGAGGCTGATAGAAGGCGTGTAGGCTGGTAACAGACCCTTACCATTGCAGCCTTAAAGAGTGTATTACATTTAATCTGATTTCATGTATTGCAGCTGACATTGCTGCTCCTTCAATAAAAGATTTCAGAAAAATATTTGATGAGAATAAGGTGCTTGTTTGAGAATCAGTGTTATGCAAAGACAATGATTTGTTGTCCTGTATTGAGAACTGTATTAACTTTTCATTTGTTGTTGGAAGCCATTTCCACTGAGTCAGAATAATTTATGTCCCAGAAACTGGAAGGTCTCTTGCTGATTTTAGCATGAGTATTTTATGATGTCCTCATGTGTAACATCTAAACTGAAGATCAGGCTGGCCAGCTGTGAAGGCTTGGCCACCAGCAGTAGAAGACAGTTCCGTTTAAGCAAACCTGTTCAAGTAATATAAGTGTTTGTAGCCTTACTGAATTATACATTGAAACCTCTGAGGCTGACTAGATAGTGTTCTGCCATCAACATGATGAAAAAAGCATTAGTGGGCTTTTTTATGTGTCAGTAGTCATAAGCAATCTGTAAGTAAGGAAAGTGTCAGTTTAAGTTTTAATAACTGGACTATCTGAAATTGACCAAAATGTTCTTACATTTCTAGGACACTTTTCCACTGTCTGAAGAGTTTTCTTACTGTGTAACAACCTCCTATGCTGCAGGTAGATGGAAGAAAATAATTCAGAACTTGCTTCTTCTGGTAAGGTGTTAGTGGTTAAGATGATACTTACTGCTTCTTGACTGCCGAAGTCTTATTTTTTATAGCAACACTTATATTCATGATCTATAGCTTTACTTTGCACATGACTGGTTTGGATGCAAACTGTGATCTTGTGCAGATACATGCCTGTAACCAAGTTTCTTATATCCATTTACTTCAAACTGAGCTGTGTTAGATGAGGAATGAAGAGGGCAATGTCTAGAGGACCTGATGTCCAACCCCGATTTCATGAGAGAGCCAGTTCAATTGGTGGTTTCATACATTTAATGAGTCTGAGGAATGGGCAGAGCTATAATGATGGGTTTCTGGAATACTGGTCCCTGAACAACAAACATAATGGTATGAAAGCAAAGAAAGATATTATACTGCTTACAACAGGTAGTGCTAAGCTCTGCAATGAGTACCAGTCAGTACAGACACTAGTGTCTCTCTTGGTTGTCATGGCATCCTCTTGTTCTGCAAGGATCATGGAGACAAAAGACAGCATATTTAGCTGTGTCTGAGATCTCAAAAGGGCTTTTTGGCCACTAGCTGGTATGAAAGCTGGAAGACCATGGCTGGAATTTAGGTCTTGAAAATAGCTATATTTTAATTTTTTTTGTCTTGCTCCTGGTAGTAGTTCCTGCATCAAGAGCAATTCACAGCTGCCTGGATTCAGCTACAGCCATTGCTTGGATTCAGCTATATCCCCATGCAAACCTTTTTCCTGGCAACAATGAAGGCAGCAGGAAGGATGTTGTTTGGCTGGCAGAGCATTTATTGTTGAATGTGAGGTAGAGAGAAAAGGAATCAAGGTAGTTCTCAGAGGCTGCATTAGTGTCTAGGGAAGACTACTTAGGAAAAATGAGGAAACTGGGAAAATTACCATTGGATACTTGTAAACTTAAGGCAAGTGTTTTTCCAGGGATGAACCAAATTTTGATTCATAATGGATTAAGATCTATATTTTGTTTTCTAGGTCTATAAAGTGATTGCCAGGGTTTCTAATATGCAAAAACATGCCCACAAACAAGGAATACCAGTGAATTCAAGCATGCTGGAGTGGAACATACCCAAGTTTGATATCTGTCAGGGTCTTGTATGTTTATCAAACTTGGATGCTCGTTAACACTTGCAGCTAGACACTGAAAGGGAGCAACTTGGTTACAAGAGTCACTGGGATTATTCATTGCCAAAGTAAGGTCTTCAAGCAACCATTTGTGTTAATTGATGTTGAGGGTTGGACTATGAAGACTTGAAATACAAGGAATAATCAGAAAATATCTCACTGTTCAGATAAGACTGTAGCAGTGTTCAGAGCTAAAACTGGTGTGTGACCTTGTAAAAAGTTTCCTAGAAGACAGTCTGAAATATCATGTAGAGGTTCTGTTGACAGCAAGTCCATCCACTTTTGAAAATAGGATAATTCAGGTGGTCATTCAGCTCAAGACCATGTTTGAGTTGAGTGACGGTGAGAAATCAGGGCTTTCTCTCTTAACCTTGGAGTCTCTGCTGTTTTCAGACAGCTTTGGAGTCTGGGCAGCTGCAGAAGGATCTTCCTGGTCAATCTCAAAACCAGTATAACCAGTTAGAGAGTAATTTTTCACACTAGAAATAAACTCTGAGGAATATGGTGCTATTTGACCCAGTGTCCTTTAGAACTCCTTTATGTTCAATGAGGAGGATGAGGAGGAGAGTCAAGGACTATCTTTCCCTATTTCTGTACCCATAATCTAACTCCACCTGGCACAAATTGTGAAGGGAAAGGGGACTGGAAATACCTTGTCATGTTACCTTCAAAAACAATGACTCAATGGGACCATAAGAATGAACTGAGCATGCTTTGTTTTGATGGTATTCTTGACCTGGAGGTGAGGGTGGTCATCTTGTAGCAAAGAACTGAGAAGCAGTTGAGCTGAATGCAAAGTAAAGGGTGGATTATGAACAGATTGTGGGAGTTTGATTGTTTTGTGGCTTATGCTGTTTGTTCTGGATGGGAGAATAGGGTGTTATTACAACGTGAACTCCCTGTTTGGAACCAGCAATCAGCTCATGGGAGCCTATACACAAAAGTAAACTCAGACTAGATTTTCCTCTAATTGACTGTTAATAAGAGATGCACCATTTTAATGAGCAGGTGGGTACAGAGATACAGTCCTCTCTAATAGATACATTGTAATACATTGTAGCTGTGACAATGAGAAGCTATTACTATTTTTCTTGATAACAATTAGTCTTTTGATTGGTTTGTATTCCCCCTGCACCATCAGCACTTTTATATATCAATACATTGTTGATTTAGCTTTTAGTGTTGCTACATATCCCTTTCAGCTGCTTAGCAGGAAAATAATTGTATTGACTTAGTAATGCTATGCTTAGCAAGCAAGGTACATTTATGTATTTTATGCCTCTCCTCATTTTATTCCTCCACAGAAATAGGGCTTGAAGGCTGCAGAACTAACTGCTCAAAAATCAAGAAGCAAAATTTAACTTTTGAGACTTAAAGAGACTTTCTGCTTGTCCGAACACATCATGACAACAAAGTATAACAAAGCATATAGAGGATCTATATCTATAGGAAAAAAAGAATAGACTTCCACGTAGCTTGAAGCCATTGCCCCTTGTTTTCCAGGGATGCTGCTTGGATCTTCCCACAGCCCAGAGTGGCACCTAGTGGCTGCAAATATGGTAAAATATCTATTTTGGTGCAGTTCATATCCTCTGAACCATGAATTCTCTTTAAATGCATGATGACAGTCCTCTGTAGTCCTTAATTAAACAACTTTTGATTCCTGTGTTACACAGCACCCAAAATGCAGAGGAGAAAACTGCCCCCTACCTCATTAAAGATGTGCTGGCTGAATTATTTCCCTTCAAGCTTCCTAAAAATGCAACCTGTCCTGCAAAGAGACTATACATTGGGCAATTTTCTAACAAGTATGAGTATCTGAAAAACCTACAAAGACTAACTACAAAAACTCAAATAGCAGTAGCACTATAAAGCAGCATTGTTGTTTCTGAAAACAAGAACCCAAAAGCAATGCTGGAAAAAACCCAGGCAATGATTTTCCTTGTATGCGTATCCCTGTGGTTTTATTGTCTTGGGGCTTTTCACCAGAGAGAGCAGTGATAGGACAAGGGTAACAGTTTTAAACTGAAAGAGGGGAGATTGAGGTTAGACATCAGGAAGAAATTCTTCACCATGAGGGTAGTAAGGCAATGGAATAGGTTGCCCAGGGAGGTTGTGGAAGCCCCATCCCTGGAGGTGTTCAAGGCCAGGTTGGATGAGGCTTGTGCAGCCTGGTCTGCTGGGAGGTGTCCCTGTTCATGGCAGTGAGGTTGGAACCTGATGATCTCCAATATCCCTTCCAATCTTCACTATTCTATGATTCTATGATTCACTGATACATATCTGATATCACAATACAAACACACAAACATTGGGAAAAGCACATAAACTACCATTTGAGAGAGAAAATCACGTGAAATTAATGTGAGGCTTTGAAATATATTTCTTCTCATGTTGGGGATTAGTTGTCCAAGTTTGAGTTACAAGCAGTTTGTGATCTTTAGAATTACAAGTGATCAGCACCTTGAGTCTTATAGCATGGTATAATAAGATACTTCCAGAGCTTTCATCACTGCAGGCTTTGAATTTATCTTGAAGAAACAAAGAATGACATAGTACCCCATCTCATTCTGTTTACAGTTGTATTGGGTTTGTGTGCCAAAGTTTTGTTAGCGGGGGTCTACAGGTGTGGCTTCAGTGAGAAGCTGCTTGAAGCTTCCCCCGTGTCCAACAGAGCCAATGACACCGGCTCCATGATGGACGCACTTCTGACCAAGGCTGAGCCCATCAGCAACAGTGGTAGAATATCTGGGATATCATATTTGAGAAGGCAAAAAGTTGCAGCACAACAGCAACTCTCTTCCATCCATGGACAGTTGATGGAATATCTTATTCTTGGTGCCATCTCAAAGCATGTTGAGGAAAAGAGGGTCATCAGGAATAGTCAGCATGGACATGCCAAAGGGAGGTCATGCTTGACCAATCTGATAGCCTTCTATGATGACATAACTGGATGGATAGATGAGGGGGAGAGCCTACCCTGGTCTACCTTGACTTTAGCAAGGCTTTCAACACTGTCTCCCACAGCATCCTCACAGCCAAACTCAAAAAGCTTGATGTTAGGGCAGTGAGGTGGATGGGGAATTCATTGAAGGACAGAGCTCAGAGAGTTGTGTTAAGTGGAGCAGAGTCTCGTTGGAGATCTGTGTCTAGTGGAGTCCCCCAGGCATTGGCACTGGGTCCAGCCCAGTTAGATATATTCATTAATGACCTGGGCAAAGGGATAGAGTGTACCATTAGCAAGTTCACTGATGATACCAAACTGGAAGGAGTGGCTGACACACCAAAAGGCTGTGCTGCCATCCAGCGTGAACTGGACACGTTGGAGAGCTGGGCAGGGAGAAACTTAATGAAATTCAACAAGGGCAAGCGTAGAGTCTTGCATCTGGGGAAGAACAGCCCCATGTACCAGTACAGGCTGGGGGCTGACTTGCTGGAGAGGAGCTCTGGGGAAAAGGACCTCAGGGTTCTGGTGGACAACAGGCTGACCATGAGCCAGCAATGTGCCTTTGTGGCCAAGAAGGCCAATGGCATCCTGGGGTGCATTAAGAAGAGTGTAGCCAGTAGGTCAAAGGACGTCATCCTCCCCCTCTACTCTGCCCTGGTGAGGCTGCATCTGGAATACTGTGTCCAGTTCTGGGCTCTCCAGTTCATAAAGGATAAGGAAAGGTTGCTGGAAAGAGCCACAAAGATGATTAGGGGACTGGAACAGTCATTCAGAGGGATTCAATAAATGGCTTAGCTCTTCCTGAGTGCTCCATTGCCCAAGCTGGGTAGCAAAAGCAGCAGCAGTCACTTCCAGTTCATACATCCCTGCTTCAGAAAAGTGGCCTCCCAAGGATGGACATTTTTTATAGCACTGACACCTGCTCTGTACAGGTGCCCAGGCAGTAACAAGCTGTGACATTTACAACCTGTACACAATATTCCTACTGCTTCACTGCCATTTCTGCAACCTGGATTGTGAAAAGGGCACCATCTGGTGTGACAACTGCTTCTCTAGAAAGGCTTTACACAGTTTGGGCACAACCACTTTGTTGTTGTTGTTGTTGTTTTAAAAATACACTGCAACTCATTATGTTTGCATTTTGCATGGCTTTAAGGGCACAGAATGAAGCAAGGGAGGAGCAGGACTATTTCAGATCATGTAGTTCAAGTATGGGAATTTCCCTTGGCTGAGGGCACCTTCCTTTCCCAGGCACTGGTGTGAAGACAGAAATTACATTAGTCTGCGTTGCCTAAACTTGCAATGGGCTTGGACAATTGGAAGTCCCCAGTGTGGCTGTAGGTGGCTGATTCCTGATCACCTGCATGTGGTTATCTAAGACAAACAGCATGATTATCGAGGGCTGGAACGTCTCTCCTACGGAGACAGGCTGAGAGAGTTGGGGCCGTTCAGCCTGGAGAAGAGAAGGCCCTAGAGAGATCTCATAGCAACCTTCCAGTGCCTGAAGGGGCTACAGGAAAGCTGGGGAGGGACTTTTTGAAAAGGGCTTGTAGTGAGAGGACAAGGAGTAATGGATTAAAATTGGAAGAGGGGAGATTTAGGTTGGACATTAGGAATAATTTCTGTACTGTGAGGGTGGCAAGTCACTGGAACATGTTGCCCAGGGAAGCTGTGGCTGCCCCATCCCTGGAAGTGTTCAAGGCCAGGTTGGATGAGGCTTGGAGTAACCTGGTCTAGTGGGAAGTGTCCTTGTCCATGCAGGGGGGCTGAATCTAGATGATTGTTAAAGTCCCTTCTAACCCAAACAATGTAATGATTCTAGGATTATTTATTAGCAATAGAAAAATGCATGCCATTCACAGGGCACTTTGCAATCTGAAGAAAACAGAAGTATAAAGTCAGATGAAATAACTGGACCCATAGTTTCTATTTCAAGTTCTGCTGATTTTACTTTTCCTTTGGAACAATTAAGAACAGGCTTAAATTTATATTTAATTTTAAATCAAGGAGATGTAAGGACTCTGCATTATTAGGATATTAGACAACAGATGGATCTGCTTTGTAGTTTTTACTAGACCATAGAGACAGACATAGGCTGCATTATGCAGCCAGTAATTTGACATATGTAATTACTTTCTCTTCCTGTAGCAGGGATAAAATTTGCAGCAAAGCTTGAGTGTTGGGTTTGTTGAGTGATAAATTAATTTAAGTAGCAGAAACTTTCGGGTTTTGGAAAAATATTTGAAACTCTGGACCTGCTCCAGTGAATTAAGCAGAGAAGATTCCAGATTCAGCACAGAAATAACGTAGAGATACAATCTACTACCAGTAAAAAATGCAGATCTACTAAACATAAAGCCTGCCTAACCTTTTCTATTTGTGCTGCCTTTTTTTCTTCCATAATCTGTATGATAACTTTTCAAAGTGGCTCCCACAGACAAGTTCTGCTGAGATGTGCACATCCCAGCTATGCAGCTTAGTTCTGTAATCTTGATTTTTAACAAGCTTAAATGTTTGAGCAATTAAAATGTGTAAACAGACCTGTAGATTATTTCTATTTATTTATTTATGATAATATGTCTCCAAGTCAACTGGTATTGTTTCTGGTCTACTTTGCAAATATGTTTCTGATGCATAAGTACCTTATTATGCCAAACATTTTAATTAATTGCTCTGTTCAGATTCAGCTGTTCTTTTGCACAAAGGAAAAATGAACTTAGGGGAAATCTCCTTTAAAATTCTAGTGTTGTTCATCTAATAAACAGTTTTTATTTCATTGTTGTGGGGTACTTCTGATCTGTCTCTGTGTAGTCAGATTGTCCCTAAATAGTTTTTAATTCCTTCTGGACACATGGACCTCTTTGATACAATTTCAGCCAGCCCTTGGACATTGGCTGTAGTTTCAGGTGTGCTTTCCATAGCTCTAATGTAGTCTCTTGAGAGGCCAATTTAAAATGGACAAAATACTTACTCCATCAGGATGTTTTTGTTTTGTATTTTTTTATGTCTGAAGTGTTCCCTCTGAAAGACCCATCTCACTTGCAAGGTACTTTGGCAAAATGCAATTATATTTATATGAGTCATTTGATGGAAAGAGGAGGGAGGTTTTGTGGCTATTTGATTCTGAAGCTGCTCACTCCTACATAGTGACTTCCATAACCCCTTTCCTGTTCTTCAGAAAGACCAAAACCCAGGAAATGGGTGAATCACTTCCTGTAAAAGTCTCATTCAGTATGTTCATTAATGGTTATGGGTTGCTAAGTGGTGCTTGAAGTACATTAGCCTGACTGATGTTGTTAATCTTCTCTCATACCTGTGGAAGATTTGAGGCTGACTTCCTGTGCCTGCTCCCACTTTGGGCCTAGTACCTGAGTGAATTTCCCTTTGTTCATCCTTACAGGAGTCAGCAGAGGAGGGATATAATGTGCCTCATTCAACAGAGCAAGGACAACGTAATGTTGCAGTGATAAGCCAAAACCTCAGTACTATCCCAAAACATCTTTGTTTCTTCTTGCTCTCAGGGCAATGTGTCCTGTTGTAACTGGTAGGAAGGGGCTCCCACCATGTGTGGAATGCTTTGTCTACTCCCACCTTTCTTATAATTTAAAGCAGGGATGGCTGCATTTTGGAGCCCTTTAAAATGCCAAAGAGCATGTTCTGACACCAATACTTGGGTTAAATTTTCTGTCACCACAAAGCTAAATTGATGTGGAGGTACTGAGGACAATACCACCAGTGTCAGGATAGCTGAATGTGTCCCGTTTCTTGAGCAATGAATCACTTTGAAAAATCATTGGTATCTAAGAGTCCTTGTATTCCCTCTGGTGGGCTACAGATCAATGACATTATCAACGAAAAATTACTTACTGAAAGCAGCAAGGTGTCATATGGGTGTTAAATGTTAAGAATTTAAGTTTGAAAGAAAAGTATCAGGGAGACATCTGTGGTATAAAAAAAGGACCAAACTCATAACGAACAATGAAACCACCCACTAGACCTCATCACAGTAATTAGACAGCAGTAAGGAAGACAAATTCTGATTCTGAATACTTATTTTAGTCTAAATGCAAAGATGTCCCCTTGCTGTGTCTTGTTGAGATTTTTGTGCTGTGTCAGGAAAACAGTAACTCTTATAAACTTTTATGAGCTTCCAAGATCATTAAAGGGAAGTGGCAGAAAATGAAACCCAAATATGAAGAGCAGACTTTGGACAACTGGATGCAAGTCTATCCACCTGTAAATTAAAATTAAATATGAGGGTAATAAAATACCCTCGCTCTGTAAAACTTTAAAAGGTCTGCTTAGTTAAAATGCCTTCACTACATACAGCCCTATTTTCTCTTCCTTTGCATTCAGCATGCAAGCTGTAGTCCATGTGCATTTTGAAAGGCTGAGCTAGGATGTAGTATCATGGTGGGGATAATGAGCATGTGCAGATAGACCATCCTATCCTTCCTGTCAGTCATGCTGCAACCAGGAGAGCTCTGCCCCTGGCTTCAGTGGATGTGAGTTCAGACCAGTGGTACCTGGCTCAGCACAGAACAGACACTAACAGATTTGTCAGTGCTCCTGGCACAAAACCTCCTCATTTATGACAAAACAGTGTGTTCTAGTAGATTGAAGAATGCTCAGCCAAAACTTCTGAGTCCCAGTTATACCTGTGCTTCTGATTCCAAAGTCCTGCATCCTTCTTGAGTTGCTGACATGTTCCAAGGATGAAATGAAGCTACTAACTGCAGATAATATGAGCACAACACTGATTAAGTAATACTAACAGATTATGAAGTACATGCTAACTTCTGGGACCGAAACAGTATTTCTTTTGAAAAGAGTAAGCAAGTACCTTCCAATTCAGCTGTTTTTTTGCTTGCAGAAAAAAAGTGAAGCTCCAAGAAAGCAGCTGACTCATGACTGGAATTTGGGACAAGCAAACCAGGGAGTTCAGGAGTGATTTTCCAATAAAATTTCAGAAGTGTAAAGAACATGTAGAGGTTACTGACTTTATCTGAAACAAACAGCCTGGAGTGACAGAACAGCAATGGGATGCAATGAATGAAACAGTGCCTCTAATTCAGTGTCTAACCTTGCCCAGCTTCAGGGCTCATGGCTTTTGAGTGTTCTGGCCTCAGGTGGTGCCCACTTGATAGCTGTGCCACTGGTGCATGAACACTCAGTCATCTATTATCTGAAGCACTCATTTCCCATAGACTAAATGGGGATCTTCAGTACTTAACCTCAAACACCCGATTTTGAAAACACTTGAGTGTTCTTTTTTTTAACTGCAGGCTGCTCCATTTGCTTTTTGGTTATACTCTGACAGTATTTATTCCATTCTAAGGAGGTATTTAGTCTATGGACAGAGGCAGACAAATCTTTAACTTAAATATTGATTCTTTGGCTATGACTCTCACGTGAATAATAGAATCATAGAATGGTTTGGGTTAGAAGGCACCTTAAAGATCATCTAGTTCCAACACCCCACTAGACCCCTCCCACCAGACCAAGTTGCTAAAAATCCAACCTGTCCTTGAACACTTCCAGGGATGGGGCATCCACAGCTTCCCTGGCCAACCTGGGCCAATGTCTCACCACCCTCACACTAAAGATTTTTTTCCGAATTTCTAACCTAAATATCCCTTCTTCTAGCTTAAAATCTTTACCCCCTGTCCTATCACTACACATCCTTGTGAAATGTCTTCCCCCACCTTTCTTGTATGCCCTCTTCAGGTACTGAAAGGCCACTACAAGGTCTCCCTGTAGCCTTCTCCAGACTGAACAACCTCAGCTCTCTCAGCCTTTCTTCACAGGAGAGGTGCTCCAGCCCTCTGATCATCTTCATGGCCCTCCTCTGGACTTGCTCCACGAGCTCCATATCCTCCTTTTGTTAGGGGCTCCTGAACTGGACACAGTATTTTGGGTTGGGTCTCACGAGAGCAGGGTAGAGATGAAGAATCCCCTCCCTTGACCTGCTGGTCATGCTTCTTTTGATGCAGCCCAGGACACAGTTGGCTTTCTGGGCTGTAAATGCTCATTCCTGTCTCAGGTTGAGTTTCTCATCACCCAACATCAAGTCCTTCTCCTTGGGTCTGTTTTCAATCCATTCTCCACCCAAACTGTAATTATGCTTAGGACTGTCACATGTCTATAGAGGGACTTATCTGCTAGGTGTTCCTGGTCAGGTGGCCTGTAGAAGACCCCCACTTGCCCCCATCTTCCCTTTAACCCTGATCCATAAGCTCTCAGTCAGTTCCTCATCCATCCCCAGGTGGAGATCCACGGACTCCAGCTGGTCATTGCTCACTGATGGCAGAAAACCATCTGTATAGCAACTCATTTTCAGCTTCCTAATTGTTAAATACCTCTCTTTTAATGGATACATGAAACAGTCACTGCAGAAGAACACACAAAATGTAACTAAAAATTTGGTTTATTTTGAACCTCTTCAGTAATCCAAGTGTACCATATTTTTTTATCCAGGTTTCTTCCTGATATTATTTTACAGTCAAACAACTAGCTTATGTTGTGGTTGCAGAAACAGATAGTACCTTTTTATTAGTAATTCTTTAGTAAGATGTTCCATATTATTTTAAAACACCAGGAAACTTCTTTGAGAAACTTATTTGGAAAATAAATCAGAGAAGAGAAACATCATTCATCAGGTTCTCTTCTTATTGCTCATCAAAGAAAAGTATTTTTGTGTTAAAAAAAAGGAAGTAATTGCTTTCTAGTCACTCAGGCAATGATGATTGTTTTCCTAATTTTTTTTTATTATTATTTTTCCAATTAATTTTATATTAATAGTCTTTGATAACGATTACCTACTGAGATGAGCAGAAATGGGGTTTCCTGAAATACCACCTACATAAAAATAATATTGGACCACAATCTAATTTTTTTTAATGATTACTATTATTATTTTTTTAATAGTCTTGGTGTCTCCATAGTAGAGAAATAAACCAGTTGTAACCTCATAACATCTATTGCTGGGTGATTTTTCATATCTATAGAGAAAGGAAAAGAATCTTTCCTATTCCCTTCCAATATATTAATAAGTTTTGCATCATTTAAGTGGAAATAATGTTTGTCCTGTGAATGACCCCAGCAACAAGATCATAGAAAAAGACTGTGTAGTAATAGATACCAGATTAAAAAAAAAGGCAAAACAGCAAAACCAATCTGGCTTCCCCAGCAGGATTTCTTTTTTACTGAGAAGCCTTGAGAATCTGTCTACTACTCAGTTTTCTAACTGTTTGCTGCTGGATATGCGATTTTACACAGAACACACAAACCACTTCCTAATGCCAAATGCAGCCACCATTAAAGCCAACAGAATGTTATCAATGGTAGCATTGAAGTCAGCCACGTGACTTGTGTTGGGTTTCCTCTCAACATTAGATTGACATTATAAAAATATTATACAGGTCAGAAATATAAATTGAAAGGACTAAAAAAAATATTTCCTAATATGACTTGCAAGATGAGTAGCACGGAAGCATATGCTGGTTTTGCAGAGCTGGGAGACAGATTTTGATTGCAAAGAGAACCCATTGGCTTGGTAACGAATCGTGACTCATGTGGAGTGAAATAGCAAAAATGAATCTACTGAAATGTGGAAATGCAATGAGCCATTAAAAATACCCCCAACATTTCAAGTACTTAAAACATATGAACTGCTGGAAATGAGAGTAGCCAAGTGATTTGTACTTACTGATGTTCTGTGAGACGAGAAAAGCAACCCTATGTTGGATGTGTGAACTCAAGCTATTAATCCTGTCCTGACAAAAATTGTAACTGGCCTGTTTTATCTCCTGAAATTGGGCAAAGGGTAAAGGGTGAAAATGAGAAAACATGGCTTCTGTGCAATCATTAGCATACTGCTAATTGAGAATTTCCGCCCTACAAGCAGACATGTGACCCTGCCAGACCCAATTCCCCAAGTACTAATTAAATAATCCATGAGTAACATGATCTTCTAAGTCTTCTGGTGTGTATACTAAACAGTAAGTGCAAAAATAAATATACACAGTTAGCCAAAGTAGCTACTGGGAGGGTTTTTAGATGATACAAAAAAAAAAAAAAAATTGCCAAGCACTGGGAAGAAAATTCAGTCTGTGCTACAAAGAACATCTCAGTACATCTGGTGACATGGGTCTATTGACATGGCAATGTGGAAGGTGAACAAGGTTCTTGCTTTGTTGTGCAGTTGCTTTGATACAAGAAGATTCTTAGCAGCATTTTGTGGGATAGCCATCCTTTTGATAAAGGCTGTTAAATGACCTTCCAAGGTATCTTAGGTCCATGTCCTCATGTCACCTCCACGTGCTCTATCTGCCACCTTTGCTGTTCCAGACATCACTGCTGTTGATGCACTTGTAGCCTCTTTGTGCATAGAATCATAGAATCATAGAATCCTAGGGGTTGCAAGGGACCTCGAAAGATCATCTAGTGCAACCCCCCTGCCAGAGCAGGGTCACCCAGAGCACATCACACAGGAAGGCGTCCAGGCGGGTTTTGAATGTCTCCAGAGAAGAAGACTCCACAACCTCTCTGGGCAGCCTGTTCCAGTGCTCTGTCACTCTCACGGTAAAAATTTTTTTTCTGATATTCACCTTAAACCTCCTATGCTCCAATTTGTATCCATTACTCCTTGTCCTATCACTGGTCATCACTGAAAAAAGCTTAACTCCATCTTCTTGACACTCACCCTTTACGTACTTGTAGACACTGATGAGGTCACCTCTCAGTCTCCTCCAAACTAAAGAGACCCAGCTCTCTCAGCCTTTCCTCATAAGGGAGATGTTCCACTCCCTTCATCATCTTTGTGGCTCTGCGCTGGACTCTTTCAAGCACTTCCCTGTCCTTCTGGAACTGAGGGGCCCAGAACTGGACACAATACTCCAGATGCGGCCTCACCAAGGCAGAATAGAGGGGGAGGAGAACCTCTCTCAACCGACTAACCACCCCCTTTCTAATGCACCCCAGGATGCCATTGGCTTTCTTAGCCACAAGGGCACGTTGCTGGCTCATGGTCATCCTCCTGTCTACCAGGACCCCCAGGTCCCTTTCACCTACACTGCTCTCCAGCAGGTCAGCCCCCAACCTGTACTGGTACATGGCGTTTTTCTTCCCCAAATGCAAAACTCTACACTTGCCCTTGTTGAACTTCATCAGGTTTTTCCCCACCCAAGTCTCCAGCCTGTCTAGGTCTCTCTGAATGGCAGCACAGCCTTCTGGTGTGTCAGCCACTCCTCCCAGCTTGGTGTCATCAGCAAACTTGCTGAGGGTACATTCTGTACCCTCATCCAGGTCGTTGATGAAGATGTTGAACAACACCGGTCCCAGTACCGACCCCTGAGGGACTCCACTAGTCACACACCTCCAACCAGATTCTGCCCCATTGACTACAACTCTCTGACTTCTTCCTTTCAACCAGTTCTTGATCCACCTCACTGCCTGATCATCAAACCCATACTTGATCAACTTATCTACAAGGATGCTGTGGGAGACGGTGTCAAATGCTTTACTGATAGACCACATCCACCGCTCTACCATCATCTATCCACCTAGTAATTTCCTCATAGAAGGTTATAAGGTTAGTCAAACATGACTTACCCTTGGTAAAACCATGTTGACTGCTCTTGAAGACCCCTTCATCCTTGATATGCCTAGAGATAGTGCCAAGGACAAGTTGTTCCATCACCTTTCCAGGGATGGAGGTGAGGCTGACTGGTCTATAGTTACCCGGGTCCACCTTCTTGCCCTTCTTGTAGACTGGAGTGACATTTGCTATCCTCCAGTCCTCAGGCACCTCTCCTGTTACTCATGACTTACCGAAGATGATGGAGAGTGGACTAGCAATGACCTCCGCCAGCTCCCTCAGCACCCTTGGATGCATTTCATCCGGACTCATCAATTTATGGATGTCCAGACTACTCAACTGATCCCTAACCCAATCCTCATCTACCTTTGCAAACTCCTCCTTTATCTTGACTTCTTCTGGGGCTATATGAAACTGGCGCTCATGGGGAACGCCTGCAGGAGTAAAGACAGAGGCAAAGAAGGCATTCAGCACCTCTGCCTTCTTTATATCCTCTGTCACCAGGGCACCCACCTCATTCAGCAGTGGGCCTATATTGCCTCTGGTATTAGTTTTGTTGGCTATGTATTTGAAAAAGCCCTTTCTATTGTCCTTAACCCGACTTGCAAGGTTAAGTTCCAAGGAGGCCTTAGCTTTCCTAGTTGCCTCCCTACATTCTCTGACAACAGTCCTATATTCCTCCCAAGTGACCAGCCCCTCCTTCCACGATCTATAGATTTTCCTTTTCCACTTGAGTTTGCCCAGCAGTTCCTTTTTTAACCACGCTGGTCTCCTAGCTCCCTTACTAGATTTTCTACCCATTGGGACACACTGATCCTGTGCTTGCAAGAAGTGGTCCTTGAATGCTGACCAGCTATCTTGAGCCCCTTTACCTTCTAGCACCTTGTCCCATGGGACTTCCCTTAACAATTGACTGAAGAGGCTGAAGTTTGCTCTGTGGAAGTCCAGGGTTCTGGTCCTGCTGGGTATCCTGTTCCTCCCACACAGGATCCTGAACTCCACCATCTTGTGGTCACTGCAGCCAAGGCTGCCATTGACCACCACTGCTTCAACAAGGCCCTCCTTGTTGGTGAGCACAAGATCCAGCAGCGCTCCTCTTCTAGTCGGCTTGTCCACCATTTGCATTAAAAAGTTGTCATCAATGCACTGGAGGAGCCTCCTGGACTGTGAAAGGCTGGCTGTGTAAGTCTTCCAGCAGATATCGGGGTAGTTAAAATCTCCCATGAGGACCAAGGACTGTAGTTGGGAGGCTGCTTTCAGCTGCTTGTAGAAAGCCTCATCAATTTCCTCATCTTGATCAGGAGGTCTGTAGTAGACCCCCACAACTGTATCACCCATACCACCCTGCCCTTTAATTCTTACCCACAGACTTTCAACTTGCCCCTCATCAGCCCCTGCACAAAACTCAATACATTCTAGTTGCTCTCTCACATAAAGAGCAACTCCACCACCTCGCTTCCCCACCCTATCTTTCCTAAAAAACACATAGCCATCCATGGCCACATTCCAGTCGTGTGAGCTGTCCCACCATGTCTCTGTTATTGCTACCAGATCATAACCCTTAGACCGCACACAGACCTCTAACTCTTCCTGTTTATTCCCCATGCTGCGTGCATTGGTGTACAGGCATTTCAGGAAGAAAGAGAGCACACTGGTGGGACCAAATCCTCCTTAGACCACCTTCCTTCAGGCCCTGGTATGTTCCTCTTGGGCTTGTCTCTAACAGACCCAGTTTTCTCCCCTTCCCCCTTCACATCTAGTTTAAAGCTCTCTCAATGAGCCCTGCTAAGTCCTGCCCCAAAAGCCTTTTCCCCCTCTGGGACAGGTACATCCCACCTGCCACCATCAGGCCAGGTGTCTCGTAGAGCAGCCCATGGTCAAAAAAACCAAAGCCGTGCCTTTGGTACCAGTCTTGTAGCCACTCATTGGTCAGTAAACTCTTCCTATTTATCTCTCCACCCATTCTTACAGGAGGTATGGAGGCAAACACTACTTGCACTCCAGACCCCCTAATTAGCCGTCCCCGGGCCCTGAAGTCTCTCTTCATTGCTCTTACATTTCTTGTAATTATTTCATCACTGCCAACCTGAAGAATCAGCAGTGGGTAGTAATCAGAGGAATTTACAAGATTAGGGAGTTTCCTTTTAACATCTCTAATCCGAGCCCCAGGGAGGCAGCAGACCTCCCTGTGGGATGGGTCTGCTCGACAGATGGGCCCTTCTGTTCCCCTCAGAAGGGAGAACATCTTCGTCAAGGACCTGGATGAGGGTACAGAATGTACCCTCAGCAAGTTTGCTGATGACACCAAGCTGGGAGGAGTGGCTGACACACCAGAAGGCTGTGCTGCCATTCAGAGAGACCTAGACAGGCTGGAGACTTGGGTGGGGAAAAACCTGATGAAGTTCAACAAGGGCAAGTGTAGAGTTTTGCATTTGGGGAAGAAAAACGCCATGTACCAGTACAGGTTGGGGGCTGACCTGCTGGAGAGCAGTGTAGGTGAAAGGGACCTGGGGGTCCTGGTAGACAGGAGGATGACCATGAGCCAGCAATGTGCCCTTGTGGCTAAGAAGGCCAATGGCATCCTGGGGTGCATTAGAAAGGGTGTGGTTAGTAGGTCAAGAGAGGTTCTCCTCCCCCTCTATTCTGCCTTGGTGAGGCCGCATCTGGAGTATTGTGTCCAGTTCTGGGCCCCTCAGTTCCAGAAGGACAGGGAAGTGCTTGAAAGAGTCCAGCGCAGAGCCACAAAGATGATGAAGGGAGTGGAACATCTCCCTTATGAGGAAAGGCTGAGAGAGCTGGGTCTCTTTAGTTTGGAGAAAAGGAGACTGAGGGGTGACCTCATCAGTGTCTACAAGTACGTAAAGGGTGAGTGTCAAGAAGATGGAGTTAAGCTTTTTTCAGTGATGACCAGTGATAGGACAAGGAGTAATGGATACAAATTGGAGCATAGGAGGTTTAAGGTGAATATCAGAAAAAAAAATTTTACCGTGAGAGTGACAGAGCACTGGAACAGGCTGCCCAGAGAGGTTGTGGAGTCTTCTTCTCTGGAGACATTCAAAACCTGCCTGGATGCATTCCTGTGTGATGTACTCTAGGTGACCCTGCTCTGGCAGGGGGGTTGGACTAGATGATCTTTCGAGGTCCCTTCCAACCCCTATGATTCTATGATTCTATGATTCTATGTTGAACAACACCGGTCCCAGTACTGACTCCTGAGGGACTCCACTAGTCACAGGCCATCAACTAGATTCTGCCCCATGAGTCTGCTTTTCTGGATTTTCACATCATGACTGATTTCTAAAGGACATGGAAAGTGAATTGTGTCCACTGAACTTAGGGTGACTGAGGGATGTTAAAATAAGGCTCGGGTTTATTTCCAAAATGTTGAGTTCTATGACTCTTTATATTATTTTCTAAAGCAAATAAACACAGAACAGTAGAATCAACTGGAATGTATAGAAATTGCCCTTTCGTATTTTCTTATTCTTAGAAGATGGGGTTATTAAACACCCAGCTACATGTTTGTAACATCTTCATCTATGGAAACAGAGGGGAAAAAAAACCCAAGAAACCAGACAAACCAAGGAATCCATAAATGTGGGTCTGATTCTCTATGTTCCTGATATCTTTTGACCTTCTTGTCTCTGGATAACTGAGCTGAGATATCCACTGCAGATAAATACGTGTCCTTAGAACATATAAAGATCGATTTCACTCAGGATACTTCTGCTTTGCCTTTAAAAATATCTCTGCTCTGTAACTGCTCTGAAACGGAATGACACTGGTGGTTTTAATGACTGCTCTATTTTTTTTGGTGGTTGTGTAAAAATATTTTAAGAGTGAAAGGTCTGAGAGCTGCCTTATCAATGATCACTGCAAAGTTATTTCTCCACTCAGATGTGTTAAATTGTTGTTTTTACTGGCATGAAACAATGAAAGAAAAAAATTAGATAAAGACTGCCTGATTGTTCTTGTAAATGTTTGGTTTCTCTGTGGTGCAATGTACCTAACATATTATAGTTATGAAATATCAAATGTACACTTAAAGTGATAAAATGGCAATTTAATAATAAATAAACACAAAATCAATAACATCCATGTGTTTGAAACAATTCCTATTGATTTCCAGACCATGCCTGGTTCTCAGAGATTGAAAGAAAACTCTTAATCATGCCACTTGAAACGACACTTCTAGGAATATTTTTCAACATCTTCATAACAATTCTTTGGCTTTTATTACAGTCTTGTTGGTCCACTGAATGCAGTCACCAAGTATTCTGTGAAAAGAGCTTAAAGACTGGGGAAATATTCTGCCAACTTTTTGTGGTTGTTTGGTTTTCTTTTTTTCTAAATAGTGCTGAGTGGAAATAGGAATTTGGCTAACATAGAATAATGTTTCTCATTCTTACTTGTTCATGATGGAGCTAGTCTAGCTTCCAGAAGGTTAACAGAGAGCTGGCTTAAATCCTAGAGACAGGTTAAGCTGTGATCTGGCATACCAAGAAGCAAGGACTTGAGAGAGAAAAAGGCAGATGGGTGACTAAAAGAGCTTATCAAATAACCATCAAAATACAGGTTTAAAAGCAAGAACATTAGTAAAGCCTAAGGGTGTTACCTGTGCTAGGACAGTGGTGAGCACACAGAAAAGAGGTAAGAATATGTAAACAAGAAAATAAAGGCAGGATCATGCTCACTGTGATGTTGGTCCTCTATAATCTACATGTAATGTTTAAAAAAACCTTCAAACTAAAAAAAAAATATTAAAAACCCACCAAAAAACAAAACCTAAAAAACTGAAGACAGCATCCAAACCACGTGGATTTTTTTGAGGCTGCAAGTTATTATATCAGGAAGAAGTCTGAAAAACAAAGGGGACTAGAGGAAACATGCTGAGTGAGTTCATTATTCCTCAAAGCTTGGGGAGAAGACAATAAACTGAAGCTGGTTTTGAAGCACTATGACAATAACAATTTTCCATCTTAAAAATCTACTTTTTATGTTAAAGAACCTAGACTGAGAAAATGGAGGTGGAGAGGTATATTGGAGCAACATCTTATACAGGGTTTCAGAATAACTCTTCCATTATATTTTGGTCTCTAGGACACCATGAGATGGCCACTCTGAGGAAACTGAATCCAGACACCCTAATAAGGCATTTAATTTGCACTAGTGACAGGAAGGAAAACATGCCTTAGCCTATATTATGAAGCATATGCCAGGTCTGTTTTATTTTCCAGAAGCTGCATGGCTCTTCAAAAAGGGGTAGTACTTTGATAAGTATCTTATGCTACAGCACAGTAAAATTTTAATTCCCACAAGTTACAGGACAGTAGAAGAGCAAATAATTCCATAACAACCTTCTGCAGCCTATTACACTGCTGTGGCTCTGGAGAGATGAGCAAGACCCTAGAGGCAGTAACCTCATTAGCTGATTGTCACTCAATCCTACATCAGATTCAGAACTCATACCAGCTTTTGATTGCAAGCAGCCAAGCACACAGCCCTCCACAGGTGTTGTATAGAGGCAAAACAATTTTTCTTGAGAGTAAGGAGGAATTCAGTATAGAAGTCAGAGTGTCCCAAGATTATGGCATTTAGAAGCTTGTAAGTAAAACCATGCTGGATCAGGCCCAGTACTAAGAATCAATATACGTGAGATGACCAGAAATAATCAACAGAGTTTATAATAAAACCAATAAAAGAAATATTTGTGTGTGGCCAAAGAGCACAGGCAACCTTGGGAGTCCTATTGCACTGCATCCACAGGACTGTGGGGAGGATAAGCAGTAGAGGGGAAAAAAAAACCAGTAATTCCTCTTTCTCTTTTCCATTCTCAGAGAAAAATAAATGTAAATTGTATTAAATAATTGAATTGCTGCTGAAATCCTTTCCCAATTAGATGAAGAAGTTCAGACAACCTTCATCTCCCAAATGGCCAAACATCCCTTATTTAAATCTTGGTGAATATATTGTGCTTATGCTTCTGCCTCTGTTCTTGGCTTGTTTCTCTGTCTGTCTGCATGCTTCTATTTTTACAAGAAAGAATGTGGGTGGCTGAGTAAGAGCAAGTGTTTGTTTGTTACTCTTTAGTGTTTTTCACCTACAGCCTATCCTGCATGTCCTTCAGATAAGAAGGTTGCATATTTATGTGCAATGCTTAATGAGCAAATACATCCTTGCATATGATATACTCTGCTTCCTGTCATGTACTCGTTACTCTCTTTGAGTTTACCAGTGTTCTCTGTTTTATGGATTCATGATTAATTTATTCTCAAACTACAAGGAAGCCCTTTTAATTCCAAGAAGTGGGTTAGATGAATTAGCAGACACTACTTTGTTTGGCCTGCTTATCTATTGCAATGATTTGCAATTACCATCCCTTAGCATAACAGAAATCAACTGTTGATTAATGAAGTTAATGAGAGATAGGGGCAGTCTTGCAGCTTTTTGGGATCTTTTTTGGGATCTTTTGGATGGAGTCCCAGCCAGGAAGAAGTGGTGTCAGGAATGAAGCTGTGCTTGAGGGGCACTGCTTCTGCTTTGAGTAGAGCAAATGAAAGAGGACAGACTGTGTTCTGAGCTCCCACCAAAACATGCAAGACCACCATGCAAGGCCAAGCCCATGAAGTCTCCAGTTGCTCTGGGCAGCGCATGGCTACAGGCAGCCCCACTTGGGAATGTGCTAGATACGTAGGTGGTCTGGCATGTGGTCACCAGGGACCTCAGCTGTGCTCAGGAACTGCTTTTACTTATCTGCTGGTTGAGCTGAAAGAAGCTTTCAGGTTGCATGAATTTTGACTGTCTTGGTGCTTACTCTCGAGGCACTCATCAACCATTCTTTGTGTTGGGTGGAATTTCAGGCTCTGTGTAGCTGCTGATCGAGCGAGGAGGCAAAGTCAAAACCTGAGCAAAACGGATGTGCCACTCTGTGTTTTCAGCCATTAAGAGACTGAATCTGTCAAGTAGTTTTTCCAAACATGATTTGGTGACTTCAGATATAAATGTTACAAGTGTGAATCAATAATTTATGACATAGAACAGCAAAAAGGGTACTGAGAAGGAAGCTGGGACACCTGTGGTCTGTTTCCAGATCTGCCTCTTCTCAGCTCCAATCTTTCATCTTGCAATCTCTTGCTGCATTTTCATACAAAATGGGTCCTTCAGGTGCTGCTGTAAGAAATCTTGCCAAATGATGTGAGTATGGAGTGCAGAGGAGCAAAGACCTAAGAACACCTATGAGGAAGAGTAGGATGGAAGAATTCATGTATCCCATATACAACAACATATGGGTGGGTAGAAAATATACCCTGACTGCCTTTATGCTTCCAAAACCTGCTGCTGTCACCTGAAGGGAAAAATGGCACTGTAATTGGCATAATTGGTCACTAAACGTGTCTGAGTCTTGTGTAAAGAGGAAGAATTGTGTGACATATGCTCAGGAGCACGTTTCCTTTGAGAAATTTTGGTCCTAGTAAAATTTTTGAGGTCGTGCAATGTTATAGCTGCATTAAGAATTCATAGTTGGATTGAAGAAAATAGCTGTATTTCCTGGATTTGTAATACTTTAAAAAACAAAGAATATTTTATTCATTCATCTCTGTGAAAATAAAAACCAGCCTGTCTCTTTTTCAACATGAAGATAAATGAGCAATATCTTCAAACTACTACCTGTGAGAATAAGGGAACACTAAGAACAGGTATAAAAGTTTAAATACTGAGGAAAGCATTTAACAATCACACTCATCTGCTTGAGGCAGGTGTAGCTAATAAAGAGGAAAGGAAACAACAGCTGTATCTTGGATAAAGGCTCCTTGGCCATACGAAGATAAATAGCTAACAGCTGGTTTCCCACAAGGGGTATTCTTGCTGTAATGCCCCTGTTTCTGCTCCTGTGCTTAGATGAATCTCCTCTTAGGCCAAAGGGGAAGACATATTTATACATCATAGAGACAGATGCTGTCATCCTTGAAGAAGAGAGTTTGTCCTGGCTGTAGAAAATTAGCTTGCATTGGTCACTGTGGGAGTGGACACAGATGTTTTGAATTATGGTGTTCAAAGTCACAGTAGTTATTAGGGTAATAATGTGGCATAGCTTTTGTAGACATGTGAGAAATGGTAAATAGGGAATGTGCTTCTTCATGCAGTTGAACTCTGGGTTGTTTTTTTAAAATTATAATTTATGAAGATTTAGAAGATAATTTTTCTAAGGGAGCATGAGGAAGAGAGAGAGCTTCACTGGTTGCTTTACCATCCCTTCTAATTTTGCAGCTAATATCCTGACACGAACACAATATCCTAGGCATGAACACAATATTAATCACAGCAGAGATGCAATTGCAATATATGTTTCAGTTAAACTTAAGGGACAGTCTCCCACACCTAAGGCAGTAATGAGGGTCTCAAAGGGGGTGACCAGCTTTGTCTAAGCCTGAGCTGCCTGCCCTGTTTTCCCTACTTCTATGCACTTGTACCCTATGATGGTGCATAACAGAGAGCAACTGAGTTCTCTTTTTGTGGTGTTGCAAGTAGTGGGTTCTCTCATGAAGCTTGCACATAACATCTAGTGGGTTTTTTTAAGAAAAGTATCTGATTACAGAGATGAAAGGTCTGGATGGGATGACTTATGAGGAGCAGGTGAGGTCACCTGGATTATTCAGCTTGGAGAAGAGGAGGCTGAGGGGTGACCTATGGCTTCCTCACGAGGGGAAGAGATAGGGCAGGTCCTGATCTCTTCACTCCTCTGACCAATTGCAGGACTGGGAGAAAAGGCAGGAAGCTGAATCAGGGGAGGTTTAGGTTGAATATCAGGAAAAGGTTTTTAACCCAGAGGGTGGTTGAGCACTGGAACAAGCTCCCCAGGGAAGTGGTCACAGCACCAAATCTGCCCAAGTTCAAGAAGGGTTTGGATGATGCTCTCAGGCACATGGTGTTATCCTTGGGGTGCCCTACACAGGGACAGGAGTGGGACTTATTGATCCTAATGGGTCCCTTCCAACTCAGCACATTCTATGATTCCATGATTCTATGCTGCACAGTTTTCAAGGCATAATATTGAAATGTTAAACCTCCTTCCCTTTATGGAAAATGCTGTTCTTTCTTTTCTGCCTGATACTTACTGTTATGGGTACACAAGAGAGTAGGGTTTTTTTTCTGTTTCTGGAATCCACCAGAAACTGCTCTTTTTGGTGCACTGTCACATTCTAGGTATTTCAGAATGGTGTCTAGGATTCCTGTTTTTCTCCAAAGAACAGATTCCCCTCTGCAAAGCCCAGAGATTTTCACTCATTTGTTGAGAACAGTCTCTACTGCCATTTCTAATTAAACTTTTCTTCCTCAACATGTACTATAAAACAGCAGACATCCTACAGTCTCATAGGACTGCTTCAAATACAGTAAGTCTTGAGACCTTTTTAGATTCTTAATTTTTCATATTTATTTTTTCTGTAGCTGTTACATTTATTAATACATATATACCTAGATATAGATGATGGCATACAGGTCTCTTTTTATGCTTGGCTTATAGCACCTATCCAAATACATTTGAAGTGAGTAGAATAATTAATTCCAATTTTTAACTGAAAACTGAGCACTTGGATGCACCTTGCAATTATTAAGTGGTAGACACAGGCAAATCTAATGCACTTTAAGTTTCAGCAACAGACCTTTGCATGAGAGAGAAACTTATGAAAGAGTCTCGGGGAGTTACTAGTGAATCTCTCACATGTCATTATTTTTCAGGAGCCCTGCTGCAGATAAAATACATGCCTCCTCCTAGAGTATCTTCTGAGGCTTGGCAGGAAGAATTGGTAATTCTTATATAAAAAACGTGGGTATAAAGGAAGCTTTGATTTTACTGCATCCATCAATCTGAAATCTTTCAAACTCTTCCACTTTTATGGGCAAATAATATATTTTTTGTAGTTACTCAGATTTCACAGAAGTTAACATAAGCCTAAATTGTACATTGTAAGCTTGTACACTGTAACTGTAAGCTTGGAGCCCTTAATTTAAAAGATAATTTATCTTTAATGTTACATTTTAATTCTGTTAATTAGATTGTAACTACACGTTGCAGGCTGAACTTAGCAAAAAAGTAAGCTTTGAGACCCAAATGTTAAGATCTTATTATCTATTCTAGTTTATCTGCATCTTGATCCTTTGAATTCCTGAAGATACAGAAGTCAATGGGAGCAGAAAACATAATTTGATATTAACTTGATATGGCAAGAGATTCAGTGCACTGTGACTGTTGCTGAGTTAGGATATAACCTACACAACAAAACTAATCTAAAGAAAAGTTAATTTGAAAACAAACAATTTATATGAAAAGTAAATTTTCCTCTTTTCTAGGACAAAAAAGGTGGGGGCGTTTTGTGGTTTTTTTGTTTGTTTGTTTGTTTGTTTAGTTTGTTTTTTTTCTGCAGGGAATTTCATAAATTCTAAGTTAGTTTTCTCATGAAGTACTTCACTTGTTGAAAAAACATTTTCTGATGGAAAACTATTTAAATTAAGGTTTCCAGCAAAGTTTGAAGTATGGATTTAGCAGATTTTCAACTATGTTTTTAACTAGATATATTTTTTTTAACTTATTTTGGTCTGTTTTGAGGGAATGTGTTTGAAGCTCAGACCTTGCAGGGTAACAGGGACATTAAGAAGGACTTTTGCAAATCCAAACTGAATTATTTTTTTTTTCCCAGAGGAAAAAAGGAAAGACAAAAATAAGAGCAACTGAATCTTTTTATTAAAGGTTTGAGTTGTATTTGTTTGAGTTAATTAAATCTTATCACATTTGTATGCACTTCCTAATTAACAATTAACCATGTTTTCTTTGTAATAAATGAGAAATCTTTCAGGAACATGAGAATTGATAAAAGTGTGCAGCAGCTTAATGAATCTGTATTTAATCTTTGGAGAGCTAAGTTAAATTTAGCAACGGTGACAAGCAAAACTGATCACTGGTTTAGTGACAATTTCTTTATGAAATCTATTATCTGCAATAACAAAATGCTCCTTAAATAGCATTGTTCAGTACATATTCTGAATACTCTAAGCAAAAGTAAAGAAAGTAAATTTTATTTAAACAATGGACTAAGAATACTTAGAAGAAATACTGCATTTAGCAAGACAGGTTAACGTACAAGAAACTTAGGCAGTTAATAACACCCACATTTGTTCTAAGGTCTTAAAAAGGTCTTCTTTTCAAAAGAGTTCATCTTCACAGGGAAAAATATGTTGCTGCCCCTGTTCTCCTAGACCTAATGAAAAATTTCACAGTTATAAAATGTTAACAAGTTAATAAGTAAAGATAAACCTAAACCTCTGCAAAGTCATCACCTTAAGCAGATAATTAATGTTAAAACTAGACCCTTCTTTCTCTATGTCTGTCATCTGCTAAAAACATCCTTTGTCTACTTGTACAGTCAGAAGACCTTGATGATTAAAGCAAAACTTCCATGAAATGGATTTTCATCACAAAGTGCTGCATAACCTATATCTGAAGCTAGGTCTCCCAGCAGCCAAGTAAGCCAAGTAAGAGACACAAACCCTGTAGGTCAGCCTGGATCCCCTTGCAGGCTTGTCTTCAGGGGTCATTTCACTTTGTGCAAACCACGTTGTCCTTGGGCTAACAGGATACCAACTGTGTGAGCTCCGTAGTTAATATCTTCTCCTAGATGGTGGAAACTGATGTGTTAAATTGCTAGGCTATTTGGGGTTGAAGAATCTGCCTCAGCTTTTTAATGACATTACAAAAGATCTGTATTTGGAGAATGAGAAGGGATTTTACTAACCCTAGAATTATTCTTAAATAGGAAAAAATCTCCTTCTCCGTTATTGATCTTAAGCTCTTACCATTTAATTTTTGTTTGTGCATCCTCTCTATCTACTTAATAAGACATTTTTGGACTAAGGGCATTTTCTGTGGAAACGGCCTGCCCTGTGACCCAAATTTTGAAGAGCAGGTGGTGTGTGATGAATGAGCTCTATGGCTTCATTCTGAACATAGCCAGCCAGTGCCTGATGCCCCTTGAGTGAATAGTTGGGTACACTGATTCCAGAACCATTTCCTGCAAGAGGACCTCAGAGCCTGGCAGGATGATGATTGATGCAGCCAAAAGGAAGCTTTGGATGTACACGGGCCAATAGCTGTCTCTGTGTTTCAGCATTAATTATATCTCTAGAGACAGTGGATTTGAATGTGTAATGCCAGAGATGCTTTTGACTGTTTGGCATGGAGTGCTTGGTGCCAAGCATGGAATTGTCCTTAAGTTCCATTGACATCAATGGACATTAAGAATCCTCAACATCTGGCAGGATGTATCTCGGGCTAAAGCTGATTGTGGTGTGTTGTTCTCTGAATTTAAATCAGTTACATACTCATAGAGGGCACAGTGCTTTTATTTCAAACATTTGGAGCAAAGTAGTATGAAGCTATGGGGCAGAGGTCCATATTTATTTGGGCCTATGGTGATATGTTTATATCACCAGTGTGAAAAACAAAAGAGAAGTGGTTTTCCCTCAAAGCACCTCTTTATCTGTTGTGTGCCTGTTCAGTTTTCCCTGTGACCAATGCTACATGTTTTGTGCTGCAGGTACCTGCT
This sequence comes from Apus apus, assembly GCF_020740795.1. NCBI lineage: Eukaryota > Metazoa > Chordata > Aves > Apodiformes > Apodidae > Apus > Apus apus. The sequence continues at coordinate 5,892,220 of NC_067282.1, read as the reverse complement.
TACCTGCAAATGGAAAACTGTATTCCCTCAGTCTTGTGCATTCAATGAGTTGGAAGATGGAGACAGGCTTTTCTCAGTAGTTCCCAGTGTCAGCACGAGGGGCAACAGGTACAAGCTGGAACATAGGAAGTTCCATTTAAGTATGAAGAAAAACTTCTTTACAGTGAGAGTGAGAGAGCACTGGGACAGGCTGCCCAGGGAGGTTGTGGAGTCTCCATCTCTGGGCATATTCAAAACCCGCCTGGATACAGTCCTGGTTAATGTGCTCTAGGTTATCCTACTTCAGTGTGAGAGTTGGACTGGATGATCTCCAGAGGTGCCTTTCAAGTGTAGCAATTCTGTGATTCTAATTTCAAAACCAGTGGCATCTTCATAAGACTTGGACACTGAAAAGTGTCAGGCTGGTGATGTAGAAGCTTTTTGTTGATTGATATTTATGTCATGACCCAGGGCTTCAGCTCTCCTGAGTTAGGTAAGCTGCAGACTTGTAATGGAGATTAATGATACTCTTTGATGGTAAAAATCAGAAGACAGTCACAGAAAAATGTGACTATGCAAGAGGTGAGGAGGAAAGACACTTAATGATAAACAGTTTAAAGTATTCTTAAAATTAAGCTTGTTCAGGGCAGGCATCTTACCCAGAAGATTATTCCTCAATACTCACCTCCTCTCATATATAATAGAAATACCAAGGAAAGGAAAACAGGTAGGCAGTGGTTATCCCTGTTCTTCATTGGCTAAGAAAAGTAAATGCACCAACATTCTGCTCATCTGGCTTTTCTTGTCTTTCTTGCCTTTATCCATCTGTTATGATCTGAAGAGTCATGGTGTACATTTTTGGGGTACAAACTCATGTGATATGGATTATTATCAAAGTGATAATTAAAAAGGTACTTCTAGACACTTTCTCTTATCCAAGTACCTGGAAGTGCATTAAAATATGAGCTTCCCAAGCTTTAAAAATCTGTTAAATATTGTTATGCCCATTAATAGTCTACATCCTTATGAAGAACACATCATCATTTTGTTGAAGTAGCTGTGGAAGCTGAAAATAGAATTTTATGTCTGCTTTTACTTTTCAAGCATGAAGGTTGCCTAGGGTTTTGTAGCAACTTAGAGCATTTTTCATATGAGACTTTCTTCCATAAGCTTCTCCTTCCCACAGATAGCTTTGGGAGTGAATGATGTGGAGATCACCAAGTTCTAACTAAACCCTCCAGCCTTCCCTTCTTCCTCTACTGATGGTAACTTCTTGGTGGCCTCCAGCAGAACAAGTTGGGACAACTTTCTCCACCAGATCTGCAATACCAAAGAACTGTGACATCTGAGCCAGGGTTCTGTTCCTTCCCCACTTCTTACTTATCATGGTCAAAAGTGGGTACATTACTTCCTCTGATATTCCCGGAGTCAAGATCCCAATCAACTTGTGTAGGATCTTAAGAAGAGCATTTGCGTTACTTATTCTTGCTATAAAGCAGAGGAAGACAGACACACAGTCATAAGAACAGTAAGAACAAAGTAGGAGGTAAGATTTAAAGCCTTGCAACCTTTCCAGTGTTCACTTTTACCAATTTACTCTTTATATTTTGATGGATTCAAAGTCCAGACAGGCAGAACCCATCGTTTCTAACACTTTGCTAGTTTGCACTTTTGCTTTTCTCCTGCAAAAAGTGCAAGCCTCTTACCTTGTGTACCATTCTGCTGAGAATCTTCATTTCACAGAATCACAGAGTCACAGAATGTCTTTGGCTGGAAGAGACCTCCAAGATTACCTAGTCCAGCCTTAGACCTAACAGCGCAAGCTCAGCATTAAACCATGTTCCTAAGCACCAGGTCCACATGCTGTTTAAATGCTTCCAGAGATGGTGACTCCACTACTGCCCTGGGCAAACTATTCCAATGCCTGACAACCCTTCCAGTGAATAAATGCTTCCTAATATCTAACCTAAACCTCCCCTGGTGCAGCTTGCATCCATTCCCACCACACATCACCAGGGAGAAGAGGCTGTCCCCCTCATCTCTCCAGTATAACCACCATCAGCGAGGGAGGAGTACTCAAGAGAGTGAGTCCAATGTTTACTTTTGTTAAACAAGCTGATCATGATGATCTTGGAAAACACAGCTAATCTATATGTTTCTTTACCCTTAGAGCAAAATGAACCTGTTTTAAACATCAACTGATAAAATTTCTTGGTTAAAGGCATTTTTAGTTTTATCTGTGGAAAACGTTCTCTTTTATTTACAATTAATAATTTTTGCAAAGACAGAACAATCTAGGCTTTCTTCCAAGACTAATTGCTTTAGAATCTCTGCAAAGATAGAGGGAAAATTTATTCCAGTTGTTTGATAATAATGTTATAGCAAAACAGCTTTTCATAATCAAGTTTAGATTGTATAAAGTGCTTTTTAGAACATTAAACTTAATGTTGGTCTAAATTCTGCTCTACGTTATTGATTATTCCATCATTTGGAATTGGAAATAGAATCTTCAGTTAGATTTTGAATTTTTCTGTATCTCCTTGGACAAATTACTCAAATTGAAAAAAAAGATTGGAACTGGTTTTGTTTGTTTATTTGTTTGTTTTCTAGATTATTTAAATGGAGTTACTCAGCAATGTTACAGGTCTGTCTTGGGAGCTGTTTTCAGTGGTTCTGCCCATAAGGAAGGCATCCCAACAGCACTATAGTTCATATTTCAGAAAATAGTATTCCATAATATTTTTTTCTGTTGGAAATGACAACTTACCTATATAACAGAATCCAAACCAGGTCTATGTAAGTTGCAGAAGTCAGCCCATATTGTACATTGTCTGTGTCAGATTCACACAGAACGTGTATCTCTGCAGACTCAGCTTGGAACTATCTCCATCCATAGCAGGTTGAGTTTGTTTATTTATTTGTTGTGCTTTTATCTCAAAAGATTCCTGGGTTTACACACAAGGAAGAATTGGTTAGGATGTGAAGGCTGGGGGCAGACTTGGCTGCAGTGGCTGTGGAATGATGGAGTTCAGGATCCTGAGAGGAGGGAACAAGGCAAATAACGGGATAACAACCCAGGTCTTCAGGAGAACAGACTTTGGACTGTTCAGAGAACTGCTGGGAAAAATGCCATGGGTTACTGTCCTAGAGAGAAGAGGAAGATCAGAAGAGTCAGTTGATTTTTAAGGATCACCCTCTCCAAGTTCAAGACTGGCTTATCCCTTTGGGCAGGAGGTCATGCAAAGCTGGCAGGAGCTCCTGTGATGAACAAGGAGCTTCTGAAAGAAAAAAACCAAAACAATATATATAAAGGTAATAGGCAAGAGGTGGAACCAGGGACAATAACCCAGGAGGAACTTAGAGACATTTTCCAGCTGTGCAGAGACGGGCTTAGGAAAGCCAGATTGGAAATGACTCTGGAAAGGGGCATAAAGAACAACAGGAAGGACTTCTGCAGATACAGCAGCAGCAAAAGGAAGAATTTTGGGAGAAGTGTGGGCCAGATGTTGAGTGGGGCAGAGGACCTTGTGACAAAGGACATGCAAAAGGTACTCAAACACTTCTTTTCCTTGCTCTTTACTTGTATGATTTACATTCAGGAATCCCTGGTCTCTGAGACTCATGGGAAGTATGGGGCAAGTGCAGAGTAGCTAGGAGTCTGACCAGTGGCAGGAAGAGAGACAATGGGCACAAAAGGAAATAAAATGTAAACATTGGAAAAACCCCCACATTTTTAGAGAGTGGTCAAACACCAGAACAGGCTGCCCAGGTTGGTTGTGGAGTCTCCATCAATGGAGGCATTAAAAACTTGACTGCCATGACACTCAGCAACCTGCTGCAGCTTACCCTGATGATCTCCAGAGGTACTTTCAATTGCAATTCTGTGACTCATTTATAAGCTGTGACTCATGGTTGCATATGCTCCTCCAAGTGCACAGGTAAGGGTCTCATCAGCTTCTTTCTGTGGAGTAACAGCTCTTTGTGGTGACTTGTTACCTGTAATAACCCTAGAATTTGTTGTCACTTTGTGAAAGGTGCTGCACAAAATCTGCAACTTTTCCTGTCATGAAGAAAGTGTGGCCTAAATATGAAGTTAAAAGAGGTGCACATGGGCCAGTAGCAACAGAGTTTAATGGTGAGGATATTAAGAGCACTAACATCACAGCCACAGATTTAGTTACCACAGATATCAGAGCAGAGGCAATGATTAAGGAAGCAGTTGATTGAGAAGACTTTGTAAATATTTATTTGCCCCCTTCTTCCACATGTAGAAGTGATACTGTCAGCATCTGCATAACTTCCTATTTGATTGATAACTTTTTTTTTTAAGAAAGTATATTTTCAGTTTTACTGCTCTCTTTCAACAGCATATATATTTCTTAGTTTTCAAAAGTAGCACAAAAGACAGTTTTTAAACATATATTTATAGCAACTGGGAGAACTGTTTAAATTTTTATTATTATATACTTGTCCTTGAGGTTTCTGCCATCATCCATATTTTAAAACAAGTAAGTCTTGGATTTAGAAAGGTTTACTCTGCATTCACCATTTAGCTACATCCAGATGCAACATACAACAGGGCTATTTTATTCTTAGGGTGTTAGGAATGAAGTTTGGAGCTTTGATGAGGTGATAAGATACAAGGGTGTTCACAGAAATGTGGAAGGGCCACTAGATGTATCAGGCATAGCACCACAGCCTGAGGCTCTCCTCTGCTGCCAGCAGCTGTGAACTTTAGTGGAATGTTCAATGGAGAGTAAAATTTAATTAGAAGTGAATTGTGCCAGGGTCTTCTGCCTTCATTCTAAAGATGATAAGACTTGACAGCACCTCTGTCCACTCAGGGTGAAATTTATTGTGTACTAGACTTCACTATCGTATATCTACTTTGTGGAATTAAAAGCAGTCAAATAAAATGCTAGTAAAGAAAGTATCTAATGATTTGAGTTTAAAAATGTCAGCCTTCAATTCTTGCATCTTTACCAAAGTACAATTTTGTATAGCAGTGAAGAGTTATCTAAGCAATTGCAGCTTTGTACTGTGATAAAAAGGGGCTGCTGCCTTAAATCATTTGCCCTTACTTAATAAAACTTTTTTTTTTTTAATTTTAAATTAGAGCAGTAAACAGCCATATTAGGAGACAAATTTCTTTAATTTGGGTTTCTGTATCTTTCATTTGTTTTCCACTGAAGGTTTAAATCAAAGGCAGAAGAGCAGAACACAAGACAGCAGTGTTTTAGTTAAATCTATTTGGAAGCAAAATCTTTTGTTTCAATTAGAATTAGGAGATTCTTACAGGATTAAAATGCTTGAGTACATTTCTTGAGCTTGAGGATCTGATTAGCATTTAGCATATCTAAATATACTGAGAAAATTATTTTTTAGAAAGTCCTTAGATGTGTAGTCTATGGGGCCCAGGTCTTCCTGGAAGAAAGATGATTTTAAAAAAATAAATAAATTGCAAGCTAAAAAGTAATTTTAAAACTAAGCGTAATGTTCTGACCAGAAGGGAACATCTTAGATCTATATAGATCACATAAGGGCTGTAATTCAGAAAGGCTTCCTTAGAAACCATGGTTATGAGTAGGTAGTTTTCTTCCAAAATGATACTAATTTTTTTTTTTGCTTACAGGTAATGGATGGTCGTCCTGTCTACACTGTAAGTGCTGCCTGAGTCACTGTAGTTCTGGGCTGTGCAGATCTTCCAGCCCTCCTGCATTCTCTATCAGATCAGCCCACTTCAGATTGATCAGCTCATATATTTTGTACCTCTGATATTCCCTGCACTCTCCACAGCTTTGATGTACAGACCGTGGTGTTTCTCAGTGGCTCATGAGTTACACAGAGCTGCAACCTGCTGCTCATTTGCTTCTGAATTGGTATCTTGAGGGAGGTTAAACCATACACACTAAAGTATGTGTGTATGTATATATATAATGTATGTTTTCCTCTGAAAGTATGGATAGTCAGTATGTGAATAGAGTCACCAAATTTCTCTGGAGCAAAGAAGCATTAAAAAGTTTAATCTATATTAATATAGTAATATTGCCAGGGCTCAAGGTTTGCTTGGCATCCATACAGCCTGTTAGCCGGGCATGGCTCCGGTGAGGGTCACCTCTCCCAAGCACTGCTCAGGGCACAGTTCAGGGGTTAGCATGGGCTGTGGTTCTCTTCAACAGTCCATTTGGATTGTGGGTTTCTGTGCTAGGCATGCAAGGATGTTTGTCTGTTTTAGTGCAAGGTGTGCTGAAACAGTTGGTCTACAGATCAGAGTATGGTACCTGGTCCTTTTTGTGTATTTGTCCATGCACAGCCAATAATAGCAACATGGATCTGTTCAGGTAGTAAGCAGGACTGTGGGATGTGAGCTGGAGCACTGCCAGTACTGCAGTAATTAAGCATGGATTCTCTTAAATCCTGGTGAGAGCAAACTACTGCAGAACGAATTTACTCCTGTCCAAAAAGTGTTAAATACTGTAAAGTCAAGACTGTAAATGAATCCTTCTTGGATTGAGCTGGTGTGCACATTTCAGGTACACAAAGCACACGGTCCTCTAGGAAAATAATGCTGATTATTCTAGTCCCAGGAGATCTACTTGCAGCTGTTCAACCTCAGAAGTGTTTCTTAGCCAGTGCTGCCACTTCTTGACAGTGTATGTCATTTCCCTGCAGGTTGTGTGCAGGGAAGACGGCTCCCAAACTTTGGGTTGTACAATGAGAAGACTCATCTGATTATTCTAGTTACCCTGACACCAGTAGTGTGAGGTGTGATGACACATGACACAGGTATCCAGTCTCAGCTCTGACTTTCCAACACATTTTGAGAGCAGACAGGGATATACCACTCATGCAAAGCCTTGATTCCTCAGGCAATCTTTGTGAGTACATTGAATGTAGGAAACACATATTTCCATGTTTCTTGTTCTTTGTAGAAGGAGAAAACATGATGGATGAAGTATGGTAATCTTAGTTGATGAAATGTGTGTGAATGATCCATCAGCCAAGAGATGTGCTCATTCATTATCCTCTTTCACTCATTCTTACTAGCTGTATTTTAAAGTAATAAATTATATTTGCCCAGGGCTTGACTCTGAAACTAAGCCCAACTGGCATGGTGTGGTTTATTTATACTATTAAACATTCTTTCCCTCCATAACTTTTTTCTAATTAAACTGTATGTTGGGAAAGGGTCTTGGCCCAGGCTAACTCCCCAGCTGTGAGCAGGAATTTCTTGGCAGACTGCTAGCTGGCCAGGCCAAATGCATGCTGAGGCCATTCACTCTCTTGGTACAGTTGCTTTGATGAGTGCAAGGCAAGAGCCAGTCAGACTCAGCTCACTCCTTGCACTGTTTCAAATGGGCAGTCACAGGTCTGACTCAAAGTACTAAACTGTATCTGCAAGCCAGAATGGACTCTTCAGAGGTCACTATGGCTTTATTCCTGCTGTCCCTCCTCTCTCTTGTTTAGAAGCAAATTTATTTTTTTTCCCCCACTATACTTCTATTGTAGGGCCACAGAGATGATCCAAGGGCTGGAGCACCTCTCCTATGAAGACAGGCTGAGAGATTTGGGATTGTTCAGCCCGGAGAGGAGAAGGCTCCAGGCAGACCTTATAGCACCTTCCAGTACCTGAAGGGGCTACAGAAAGACTGGGGAGGGACTTTTTACAAGGGCATGGAGTGAAAGGATGAGGGGTAATGGCTTCAAAATGAAAGAGGGTTGATTTAGATGAGATACTAGGAAAAAATCTGTGATTTCATGATACATCACATATCCAAGTCAGTTTGTTTAACCAGATGTATTTGGTTTATGTACCAGGGGCTGCCCACCTGTCAGATACAGCCAGTTTAAGCCAGCTCCAAGACCTACCACTGCCCAAAGTGGAGCCCATCAGCCAAGCTGGAGAAACATCTGTGACAACATATTGAAAAAGGGTAGAAAACACTGTGCAGCAGCCGGGAGAAAAATGAGAGAAACAGCCCTGCAGAAATCAAGGCCAGTGAGGAGGAAGAGGTGGAGGTCCTTCAGGCACCAGAGCAGAGACTCCTCTTCACCCTGTGGATAAGATCATGGGGTAGCAGGTTGTTCCCCTGCAGCCCATGGAGGACCACAGTGAACCAGACACACACACTGCAGCCTGTGGAGGACCTCATGCTGGAGCAGGTTGATGTGCCTGAAGGAAGCTGCAGTCCATGGAGAGGAGCTCACAGAGGAGCAGGTTTTCTGGCAGGAACTGCATGAACTGGCATGACCCATGGAGGAACCATGCTGGAACACTCCATTTCTGAAGGAGACTGCATCCATGAAAAGGACTATTCAGGAGCAGTTCATGACAAACTGCAGTCCATGGGAAGGATCCATGTTGGAAAAGTTTGAGAAGGACTGTATCCTATGGGAGGGACCCTGCACTGGAGCAAGGGAAAGTGTGATGATGAAGGAGTGTGAGAGGTGAGGCATCATGAGCTGACTGCAAACCCCATTCCCCGTGCTTCCTGTGCCACTTGGGGAGTGAGAGGTAGAAGATTTGTGAGTGAAGCTGAGCCTGGAAAGAAGTGGGGATGGCAGGAAGGTAATTTTTTTTGTCACCATCCTATTCCATTTTTATCTGGCAATAAATTAATTTAATCTTCCGAATTTGACCCTGTTTTGCCTATGACAGTAACAAGGAAGTAATCTCCTTGTCTGTATCTTGACCCATGGACTTTTCCATCCTGTTATCTCCTGCTGTCCTGTTGAGGAGGGGAGTGACAGAGTGGCTGGGTGAGGGTCTGGTAGCCAGCAAAGCTCATCCAACCACACCAGACTTAAAAATTAACATTTGCTTTCTTCCAGCTCACCTACTTTCTGCAGTGGAGATATATCCCTGTTGTATTCTATCTCTTGTAATTCCAAAGTAAAAATAGTGAAGCAAATAGGTGAGGGAGTGAAAGAAATAAGCTTCTCAGAGCAGCTCTTAGCCTTTGGATCCCTTGTTTGCACCCTTCCCCCAGGGCTGTGCCTAAAGGCATAACCTAACTCTCCTTTGGTGAACCCTGTGTGCTTTGTCAGACTTGCTCTAGAAGAGTGAAGGTGGCTGAACTTGATCCTGTAGGGCTTGTTTGCAGAAAAAAATGCTTTTTCTTTGCTTTAACTTTGCTCCTCCCTCCACCTCCTGAAAACAAGAAGCAGGAGCAGTAAAACTTATGTTAAATCTTGACTTGCAGTATGCAGTGTGCCTGCTCCTTTACCTGCATTGTGGCTTTTAGCACTCTCTGTCTAGTAGTGCATCGCTTCAGCAACCAGAATAACTTGCTCAAGGCAAAAACAGCTGTAACAACAAAAAGCACGAGTCCCAGGTATAAGTAAGTACCTGGAGGCATGTGAGTGAAACAAACCTCACTGACACAAACTGATTTGGCAGCAGCAAAGAAGCAGGTGGAAAAACAATAGGGTGGATAAACCTGTTCGTGTAATGTGAATGAAATAAAACAGGTGAGTGGGAGGAAGCTGCTTTAAAGAGACCACTGCAGCTCTCACTATATAGAAAATGATGATGACTTGCCACTTCTTTTTCCTAACTTCACAGCCTGTTCTTAGCACTTCTTGAAATGTACTGTTTGCCATATCTGGTAGAAATCACTCTGCATGGTTTCCCTTCTGGCTTTGCTCTATTGTGACTGGACCCTGTTGTTGGTATTGATGCCTCTGAACAGTATGTGCACCAGCATCCAGCTATCCTGGGATGCCAAGCTCAGGAGAAGGGAAGCTGATGACCAGTTGGGAGTATGCTATCCATTGCCTAGTCAAGACAAGGAATGGATTCCATCCAACATGAAATCCTGTCCTGATGAAGATGAAAGGTTTTTGCTCTTGGTTCTGGTACACTCTGGTGGACTTGGAAAGGTGAGCATCTAGTTCAGGTGCTTTCTTGAGAGGCATGGAGTTATTTAATAAAGTCTTGTGGGATGCAGGGAAGTAAAGGCATTAAGTTGAATTAATAGAAATACAATTAGATAATAAAATACTGTTTTAATGGCTTTGTTAATCATTCTGCTGGAATTAGCCATTTGTCAAGTGTTGTGATAGTAGTTAGCTGCCTCAAGTAGGAGGCAGTAGGAGATTCCTTGGTGATGAGTGGCAACCTGCATGCTCTAATTCAACAGGAGTTTCAATATGTGTGTTTAAATCACATCTTTCTCAAAAATCTGGCCTTTCTTATCCCAGAAATATGACTGTCTTGGAGTTCCTTTTTTTTTTTAAAAACACTGGGTAATGTTTGTTGTGATGGACTCTCCTCATCCATTCTCCCTAGGTAAAGATTTTTTTTGCTCGGAAAGCAGCAGGTGATTAATTATATTTCTGATCCACTAACAAACTAAACATAGGAGAAAGTAGATGTTTTGATGATCTGATGCTCACTTACATAGTCATTAGTACAATGTTAAAGAAAACATGGGTTTTTGTCTATCCAAACCCTGTCCAATAAAGGACATGATCCTTGCTGGCTTCCCATTCCCTTCTTCCTTGTGCATAGCAGGAGCTTCCCAGTGCATCAGCATCTAGATTTTGCTTTCTGAATAGTGGCAAAGGTCTAGATAGCCCTTTACTGACCAGCTTTAAAGGCAGTTCTCAGGGATCCATGTGGATAGAGACAGACTGCTGGCTTGGGGGAAAGACAGATATTAAATCCCAAATGGAATAATTTGATGAAGAGTTGTCTCATGTCTTGAGAAAGGTTTTCCTGCATTGGGGTCAAAATTTAACAGATTTTTAGTGCCAAATGAGCATGCACTACTCACTATTCCTCTCTGTTCACCTTTTTTCTGAAAGTCTATTTTTGAGTTCAGTTTTGTAACATTATGTTCTCAAACAGACTGTGTGAATTTTCCTGACCTTGGTGTTAAGTCCTATCCATAACTGCATATATCACTGTAAAAATTATCTCTGGGGCTGCTCATCTTGTTTGTTGAGTGTTATCACAGCTGAAAAAAGAGATTAATAAGATATCCCTCAAATTGATGGGACTTCCCAGAGTATGTGAAAACTCACACCAGTGAAACTTCTGTACAGATTTTACATTTCAACAATAAAACAACAAAAAAAGACAGAGGCAAGTATGCAAAATGAGGGGGATGGGAAGATTAACATGAGGTGAAAGGAAAAATATAAAAGACAAATATCAAATAGGCCTGCATTTTAGTACTCATGACAGAATTATGAATTATTCTCACAAGATTCAGATTAGCTTACTTTTGATGAACTCTGAACAGAAAAAGGTTTAAAGAAAAAGAAAATAAATAGGTCAAAACTCAGAACACCACTTCTGTGTAAGTGAACTAATTTGACCAGGAGATGAGCCAAAGGTGGTGTCTAAAGTGCTGTCCAGAGGGCCACAAAAGCCATTTTTAGGCAAACATAAACACTTGTTTTGTTTGTCTATCCATAACTTTTGTGAATAGCCTTTGTTGCTTTTCCTTCTATAAAGATTTGTTGATTGTGCTCAATACAGAGTGTCTTGATTTCCTATAGGCATCTAGCAACCCTGTAAGGCTTTGAATTGACAAGCCCTGATCAGAAATCTTGTTTTGACACAACCTGCAATGAAGACAGATGGAATTTGTAGGTAGCCTGAACTTCTAAGCTAGAACAGGCTGCTTTCATGAGAAAATACAGATCCCAGATGGTAGAACTGTCCTTGAATTCATAACATAACCAACTATCCTACCTGGTGCAGTGTAGGTACAGTACACCATGGAAGTCATGTTGATCTGAAGTGTAGAAGTTTCAAGGGCTAAGTGTCAATTTAAATGATTTCTAGAAGTAATTTAATTTTATTATTTCTCAAAGTTAAGCTACTTTGGTGAACTTCGGTTGGGTATCTTCAGTCATCAACTGCCACATTAAGATTGATTCATTAGAGGAACCCAATGCTGGCCAGCACTCCAGGTTCCATTGTCCAGCCCTGCATGTGTACAGAGACTTGCCTTGCAGCTGAGCTGTAAGATGAAGCACTTCTTTACTATCAAGGACCATTCTAGTTGTGCCTGCACACAAGTTATCTGAAAGTCCTGCTTTGAGCATATCAAAATACTAAGTTCCAAATTGAGAATAAAACACAACAGTCACAGCTACACTAATTTCTAATTAGAGCCTGGAATTTGTATGCCAGCTTAATGGTAATGATCCTCATGCTCTGAAATGGTAATTGTGGATTTTGTGTGTGCTTTCCCCAGATTGAAATAGTTGATGCTCATAACTTACACTCAGGGACCTCTGACTTGTAGTCAAGTCAGAATGGGTCAATTTGACATACAACAGCTCAGAAAACCTTCATTGATTGGGTTGCAAAGGAGGAGTCAGAGTTTTACTGTGTATCCCTGGAGACACAGATACTTTGGGAGACATGACCTGGATTCCAGACCCTATCTTTAGTGATATACAGGACTTTTATTCAATGTAAACTGAAAGCAAAAATTAACCAAACCCCAGAAATAGAAGGACAGTAATTTCTAAGTTCATATTTGGGTTAAATATGCAAAAGTAATGAATACATAGATTGTCTGAGGATCAAGATATGTTTAACATTCAGACTCTCTCTGTTGAGACAAAGAATGAATGGAAGATTGGCAGAAAGTTGCTTAGACAAGCTGCTAAAGTGCAGGAGTCATTTCCATACTTGTATAAGCAAACAAAAGTGCAATATATTAGAAATAACTGCTTGAACATCCTTAGGTTAGAATTGGAAGAGTAGGCAAATTCTTATGTTACAGTAAAAGCTTTCTAAATAATCTGGAGCTACTTTGCAATTTATGATTGGTGTAAATATTTGCCTGGAAAAAAAAAATGGTGGGTAGTAGAGTAGCCTGAAATAAGCCAGCAAGTATCAAATTATTTAGAGATTTTATTAGGACTACTATTTTTAAGCTTTTCCTCTTTGTTCAAATAATCTAAAATAATAATAATAAAGAAAAGCTCTGGGAGCTTGACAGGCAGAAGCTTGCTTTATCACTGTGTTCCTTCCCAGTTGTCAAGTGATGCCAAATCACTCCATCCTGACATATAAACCATTAATATATAGTTACTGTGATTAATATTATAAAAATTTAAAGTAACAGTCAGATGCCCATGTAATTTCACTTGAAAGGGCAGAAGCCCAAGGCCACACTTCAGAAAGTGTACCTGGTGACTTTACAGGACACAGAAATCTCACAGTTGTACAGGCACATTCTCCTCTTCCTCCCATACAGACCTCAGAAATGTTGACACTATTGTATGTAGTCTTGTATCTCCACATACAATGAAAATCTTCTGGAAGCACAATAATATCATCTTCACTTAGAGAAGAGCACTGCACTCCAGATACACCGCAAGCAAAAAGTCATCCTAACCATTTTTTTTTTTTCCTTTTAATTTTTATCCATTTTGTGAATAATGTCTTTTGTGTTTACAGACAGAATCATAGAATTGTTTATGGATAGAATCACAGAATCGTTTAGCTTGGAAAAGACCTTTAAAATCATCAAGTCCAGCCATTAACACAGCACTGCCAAGTCCACCAGTAAAACATGTCCCCACGCACCACATGTCTTTTAAATACCTCCATGGATGGTAACTCTGCCACTTCCCTGGGCAGCCTGTTCCAGTGCCTGACAACCCTTTCAGTGATTTTTTTTTTTCCTAATATCCAACCTAAACTTCCTTTGGCACAACTTGAGGCCACTTCCTCTTGTCCCATCACTTTTTTCTTGCAAGAAGCAACCGACCCAGCCTTGTTCCAATGTCCTTTCAGGTAGTTGTAGAGAGCAAAAAGGTCTCTCCTCAGCCTTCTCTTCTCCAGGCTGAACTACCACAGCTCCCTCAGCCACTCCTTGTATGACTTGTTCTCCAGACCCTTCAATAGCTTCATTGCCCTTCTCTGGACATGCTCCAGCCCCTCAATGTCCGTGTAGTGAGGGGCCCAAAACTGAACACAGGATTCAGCCTCATCTGTGCCAAGCACAAAGGGACAATAACTTCTTTAGTCCTACTTTTACATATGAAAGCAAGCATCATATTTTTAATGCTTGAGGGTGATCTTTCAATATGCAATCCCACATTATTCTGGAAGAATTTTTTAAAGCGTTGCCAGTTCTTCCCTAGCGGAAATTTATTCAAAGAAGAGAAACATTTATCATTAGTGGGCTGCTGCTCCCATTTCATCCTGCTAATGAATCCCTTCTACAAGGATTAGATGTTGATTAGATATAATGGCTGTTAATGATCTTATCTACTAAATTAAGGCAGATGTTAAGGGATTTATACTTAAAAATACCTCATGTGGTGAATCTCAGGAGTGTGCAGAAGGAAGGCAATGCTGTCTGCATTCATCCTGATAATAAATTAACTGTGACCTGAAGAGGTCAGGAAGTGTGCATATTATTTGATTAGAAAAGGTACAGGCATAATTCCTACTCCCATATGATCATTTTTTAACACAAGGGAATAAAAAAAAAAAAAAAAATTCAGAAATGAGTCTGAGCATGAAAATAATTTTCAAATGTTATTTCTCTGAAACTATGAAAATACTTCCTGGTGGAGGAACTCTGAGTATTGTCTGGGTTAAATTGTGAGGAAATCATTCCTCAGCTTGAAAGTTGCTCAAGATTTATCTGGAACACAAGGTAAGAAGGAGACCTACAGAAGTCTTCTGTCTAGAAAGAGCATCTAGATACTACAAGGACATGTTTTGCCTGTTGGTTTGTTTGTCATTTGTCTTCCCCAAATGCTTCAGTAGGGACATTGTCTGAATATGTCATTTTTTGTGGAAATTTTTGTTTGAATTGTAACAAACTGCAGAATATGGGAAAGGAGAAAGTCCTTTCCTTTCTAAAAGTAGCCTCTCTCCATGACAAAGTTCTAGATCTGCCCTACTCAAAGAACAGGCCCACTCCTCCCTTTGGCAGGACACAATTCAGAAGGCCATAACTCCCAGACAGAACTTCGGTGAAGCTGTGAACAAGTACTGAAGAGAATATATAAGCCTCTTTCCACTTAGGCTCACAGCAAATCTGTGGTCCTTTTCAGGGCTCAGTAGCTAATTAATAGCAGAACATGTTTAAATAGAGTAAGTTGTTGTACATGCTTTGAAATTCAATGAAACTTAATAAGCAAAATCAGACTCTTTTATGTAAACTAATCACTTCTGGTTAAGCTCTTTTTGTAACATCTTCACTGCATTATTCCACCGACAATTAATTGCTTTTTCCACTGTAGGCAGTATTTCTCAACTCTCACACACCACAAATCATATTTTCTTCTCAATCTGCCAGTTTTATTTTAAACAATTGTACTGAAGTGTGCACCACAATTCACATGACATATATTACCTCCTATCAACAGCTGCTCTAACCACCACGACTCCTGCTTTCCAGTTTCAGCTTCATATTTATGTATCTTGTCAGCTGGGAAAACAAATACCTTGAAATCATTTCCACACGAAGAGCAGAAGAATATTATATTGAATAAGGCTGTCAGTAGCACTTTGGGATTTTTTACATTATTTTTATTGACTAATACCAGCACAGTTTTTAATTATTTTCATAACTAATTATAGATCATATTTCTGAGGCCTAAGGAAATACCTTTACACGTTATTACACAATGTTTACTTTGAAGTACTGCAACTGATGTTAAGAACAGCCTGTTAAGACACTGAATTGTCTTTATTGTTGTAGGATGGAATGGCTTTTTTCTTTCCATTTCTCAGGTGACTACAATTCTGTGTAGTTTGATATTGGCCTGAACAAAATCCAGAAAATTAACTAGACTTACAGAAAAAAGTTTCACTTAAGGGCTTAGCAGACTTCAGGGATGACTAGGGAGAAAAAGTATGTAACTCCATCTCATAGTTGTGCAGAATTGTATTTCAAAAGGCTGCAACTCCTGAAAAAATGCCTAGACCCTCAAAAGTAGGGAGCAGCCACACTGACAGTACAGGTTTTTTGGGAGGTTGGGGATTGAACAATCACCCGAAAATGAAAAAAAGCTGTAGATCTAGTCAGATTACAAGTAATCAGTTGACACCTTTTCTTCTACATTTGCAGTGTCTTATCTTTTGTTGTACTGAAAGGTTGCTTCCTGCTTTTCACAGTTCCATCACCTAGTAGAATAAGAGTTGAAAATATGAAGTAGTTTCAGTTCTGTGAGGACTAAAAATAAAATTTTCATTTTGTTAGCTTTCAGAGAGGTTCTTAAATAACTGTTTTTTCTTTTTCTTAAATAACAACTGGTCGTTTGTTTCCTACCAATTACTGTTTAATGGAAATCAGAACAGTAAAGAAGTGAATACTTTAGTTCTTAAAGAACATGACTCCTTGACATAAAAACATAACTTGCATGTAGCTGAGGATAAACTTTGTGATCCTGCATTTCAACTGAAGTTCAGAGTGCTCTGTAACTCAGTACTTCTTGTCCTTTAATTCGTCATCTCTTAACTGGTTTAGCAATCTCTTAACAGTCTGCTCTTTAATGATCTGATAGGTCTTTAACACCCCTGTTTGAACAGAGATGAAAAATTGATCTAAACAACTATAGATTAGTGGCACCTGAGATTGTATTGCTCTTGTTGAAGTGTTTGGTCTTTGAAGTTTACATTTTTCTTCCTTTGACTATATATCAAACATTGATTTATTGTTTACATGTTTACTATTAAAATACTGTGTTTTCAGTCATTAAAATGATGAGTGATAAAGCATTGACACAATTCTTCCAAAAGAACACGTTTATTAAAAATGTAACATGCAACTTCACTAATGGAATTGTCTGTCCTTGTAAATCCTGCTAGAAACATTAGACAGCTGAAGTCCAACAGAAACCAAACTTCTGCCTGATGGGGTATGAATATTCAACAATTTTTTTCTCTCATTTGTGCAAAGAGAAAGCTGATCTCTATTTAAGCATTTAAAGTGATTATGAATGGACGGCTTCCTATTATAACATCTTTCCGTAGTTATTTAGATTCATTGTTATGTTATATTTTATTTCCAGCATGAGTGTTTGTATCTCTAGCTTCCAGTCATTAGGATTGAGAGACTGCTCAGGTCACCTCCAAATTATCATATATAGCAATGGAAGAAGAGAATATCCTGAGCTGGAAGAGATCCAAAAGGATCATCTAGTCCAACTCCTGACTCCAAACAGTGCAACCTGAAAGTCAAACCATATGTCTAAGAGCATTATCCAAACAATTCTTGAACACTGACAGAGGTGGGGCCACAAGCATTTCCATGGGAAGCTTGTTCCAGTACTTGACTACCCTTTCAGTGAAGAACTTTTTCCCTTATATCCAATCTGAATACCCACTGATGCAGCTTTTTACCATTTCCACAAGTCCTATCACTGGTCATCAGAGAGAGGAGATCAGCACCCCCCTCTCTGCTCCCTCTCATGAGGAAGTTGCAGACAGTGATGATGTCACCTTCAGTCGCCTCTTCTCAAATATAAACAAACCTAATATCCTCAGCCACTCCTCATCAGTCATGCCCTCTAGCCCCTTTACCATCTTTTTTGCCCTCCTTTGGATACATTCTAATATTTTTGTATCCTTTTTATATTGTGGAGGCTGAAACTGCACACAGTGCTGGAGATGAGGCCACACCACCTCCAAGTATGTTGGGACAAAACAACTAGCTATATGTGCTTTAATGCACCCCAAGGTTCAGTTGGCCCTTTAGGCTCTCATGTCACAGTGATAAGTCATATTGAGCTTGCCACCAACCAAAACCACCAGATCCCTTTCTGAAGAGATGCATTCCAGCCTCTAGTCTTCCCATCTGTCTGTATATCCACCATCCCATGTGCAGAATCTGGCTTTTTTCTTATTCAAGTTTATACAATTAGTGATTGGCCAACACTCTATCAAGATCTCTCTGTAAGGCCTCACTACCCTCAAGGGAATTGACAACTCCCAATTTAGTATCATCAACAAATAGAGAGAGAGAGAAATAGAAAGACCAAAAAAAAAGGAAGGAGAGGACATAAGCAATTGTCTCCTACAAGCAAACCAATGCCCAGTCTCTGTGGGCATTGTAGGTAGAGACTGTGCCCAGTCTCTACCTGCTCACACACCACCACCCTTGCCTTGTATTATTGCTGCGTTATGAGTCAGAATATCTCTTTGGCAAGTTTGGGTCTACTACATTTGTTGTGTACTCTCCCAGTTTCTTCAATAGCCTTGATCTGCTCCCTGGGGGAGCAGAGTGAGAAACAAAGAAGGCCTTGACACTATCTAATAGTTAGAACACACTACAGCGAACCTCTGGACTTTGAACATAAGGCTCAAGAGCACACATGTAGCTATTCAGAAATGTCTTTGGACACTCACATGGAGACCCTTTTCCCAGAGAGCTGAGTTTGCATAAATAAATTCTCAGTGGTTTCTGAAAAAGAATTCCCTTGGAGGTGCCACAAATTTGATACAAGAATCTCTTTTTCCTTCTTAGTATCCTCAAGAAAAACAATCCAAAATTACTAGCTGCTGTCAAAAAATCCCATCCTTATTTCATCCCCTAGATTCTTAGCTATGCTGAGAGACTTAAAAAAGCCTTTAAACCCCTTCATATCAAAACAAAATAATTAAATTTATTGTTAATTAAATTATTCCTTAGCAGAGAACCATCAGAGGCTGATATCCCACATACATCTTGCTGTCTCATGCTGCCATTCTGCACAAGATAAATTTCACCCATCAATGCAATTTTAGCAATGACTCCTACTTTTAATAATCACATCAGAACTTTACAGAATCCAGAGCCAGGAAATAAGGTCATGGATGCCAGCTTGCCTGCAGTACTGAGCATGATACAATATTTTGTTCTTTATGAAGGACTCAAAGGATCTTGATCATTAAAAGGCAATAATGGAAGGGTACTGCAAAAAGTGTATTTTGATACTCAAAGTATTATAAAACTCCTGAGAGATGCTTAAATTCAGGTAAGAGGGCAATAATATAGGAATTCTCTTGCTAAATAACCAAGCTTGAGCATTCATCAAGTCAAAGACCTTAGAAAGTTACATCCTCTCCTGGAGGTATCTTTAATACCACAAACATAGGCATTATGAAAAGAAAAATGAGAAACAGACTTCTGCAGAAGTAGATTCTGTGGAACTTCTCCAGTAGATCTGGCAGTGGTGCGTGCTTATTTCATCTTCCTTGGAGACTGTTTCACAGGTTATTATTCCTCAAGTGTGCCCATATCACACATGTCCCCTTCTCACTCGCATGTTCAGCTAATGAGCTCCATTCTCTAATTTTCCTTGTACAAACCTATTCTCATTCACAAAGGAGCTGTTTGCATGATCTTCCTGTATTTTGCTGTTACCTAGTAAGTAGTACTTACTACTCAGTAAGATCAGCTACATAAAACTTATTTCTTACCAGCTTCTAACAGTGATGGAAACAACACTGCAGACTACCCAAGTACAGTATTAGATTTTTTTTATATTTTATATTTTAAAACCTAAAATCCATATGGAATATTCAGTACTGTGGGGTTTGATGTGCTCTGAGAAGTCCTATCAATTTGCTGATATTTTTTGAATAATCTTTTCCATCCATGATAACAACAAATAGGATGAGCTACCCCACCTGAGTGAAAAGGAGAGAACTTTCTTCCCTTTTCCATAATTTTTCTGGGGACCCCACTTCTTTGAAATCAAAGCTTGATTCTAGTTAGAGTAAATAATCATATACTGTTAAAAAAATATGCTGTGAAGATAATGATAGCAATTATTCCTTTCCACAAAAAATGTGTGTTGAAGTGTCTTAGGGGACTGGAACTGTCTAATTATTGTGACCAGGAGCAGTTTATATGCTATGAAGCCTGTAAAGGGTAAATAATGAGGCTCTTGCCCAGTTTCCCTCTCTGCAGGGCTTGTACTTTCATAGATATATCTGAATTTCAAAAACTGATTACTACCTTTCCTGTGGTCTCCATGGATCTTTATGTGACCAATGAATTAGATCTACTCCTTCAATGAGGAGACGTAAAGAGCAGCTCATACCAGCCCTCATACTGATAGAGCACAGGAACACTGCACAAAGGCTGGGGACAACAGGAGAGCCAATTCTAGTTTCAGTCACATAACTCCAAATATGACTTTGCAGAAAATGCTGCTACTCATTATCAACTTTTTTCTCACTTTGGGATGCAAATAATATAAATCAGCACTCAGCTTTTCTATAGATCTATAGATTAGCTGCAGGTGAGTTAGTCTGGTGTGAGTTTCCTGTCGATACTATTAGATTGAGCCACAATTTTAGGGATGGCTGGTGTTGTCTTCACTGAGCCGATGTGACTCTGGCTCACATCAAGAAGCTGAATAAAAGTCTTCTCTGAAGTGACAGCTACAAAATTGCAGTAAGTATGACAGCAATACTAAACAGGGCTTTTATGTTAGACTTAGTACTGTGCTGCTGTGGCTGTCTGGCTTCCTGACAACTCAGAACACAAGCTAAGCAAGTTGAACTTAAAATGAAGAATACCAAAGATATGTTTAGACATCACTGATCACAGGGATTTGTTGATTCACTTCTGGGATCTCACTGGCAGAATGTAAGGCATGAATGGAAGCACAAAGTGCCCATGCATGGATTTTGGCACCTCACAGAACTGTGTAGTGCGGACCTAGTAGGCTATAATCACTGCCTGAACTAGATGCTGTGACTCTCCCTTTAGAAACATGCAGCTGTGTCCATTGACTGTAGAGAGCCTAGACTTCTCACTCAGAGAGTGTGAATTTATCCAGACATGTCCTACTTGTCATTAGAGATGAGGAAATTTCACAGGAATTGAAAATTAGCAAACTCAGCTTTCAGATCTATGCAGATCAAAGCTCTATTCCAAGTGTTTTAGCTGACTTGTCCAAATGTTTTTCAGGCTACCATGAAATTCAGGAGGCAGAGCTGTAGGCTGGTGATGAGACTCTAGAGGAGAAGAAGATGGTAATGGGGATGAGTGTTGCTTAATATGTGGAAGTGAAATTTGGTTGAAGAAGTTCCTAAGGAAGTGCAGAGAATCTTAAGAAGTACAATACACACTTACTCTACTCTTACTCTTCCCTAAGTATCTGCTATTGGCCAGATTTGGGGACAGGACCGACTGAAGCTGATCTCATCTTATACTCTTATTAGTGGGCCAATAAGGAAACTTGACATTATCGGAGCTCTCTGCACCCCAGAAGTGTACCCACTGGAAACTTATTGTGCAATGTAGCACTGAGACTCTTGAAAAGGTTTTTGTATTTGTAAATGTTGTCCAGAACTTACTTTCTCACCTTTTCCACAGCCTGCACTGTCTTACGGTTTTTGATCAAACAGTGAGTTTGGTACTCAGGCCAGATAATCAGTAAGACTGGCTACTCTTGAAGTATTCAGAATAGTAGGAGATGCATTATCAGTTCTCTCTTTTTTGCAGGTACCTTTTTTCCAAGCTCTCCCTAATATCCATAGAGAACCAATGAAGGTTGTAGTCTGAGGGATCAGTTGTCTCTGAAGCTTAGCAATATTCTCTTTCTCATTAGAACATATTCCCCAGAGAGGAAGAAGCCTTAAAGAGCCTAAGAAGATCAATAGGATGTTTGGCAGGAAAATTATGTTCTTTGGAAGATACATAATTTATAGGCCTTAATCCTCTGTAAATATTTATTTCATTGATTTGTCTTCCACAGCCTTTATAGTTTCTTTATGTATGCGTATCAGAAACCAAATTTAACAAGCATTTTTACTGCAAAAATGAAGCAATGACAGAAAAGCTTGATGACTGCAGGAATATTGCTAATTAAAAGTAATGTGACTATGTAACATTTCATAATGAACAACAGACATACATAAACTGAAGTTTTACATACCTACATATAATGTAAAAATCTTTCTCCACACATATTGTTTTGCTTTAGGTGTTACAAAGACAAATATGCTCAGTACATATATATATGATGTGAAAACATAATCACATCTTGTATTTAGCCTCCATTATTGGAAAATAGTGCGGTTTAATTCTGATAAAATATAAGTAGCTGATTGACCTTCACCTCACTTTAGTTTGTAGCTTGAGGTATTATTGAATGAGAAATATATAAAATAGGTTGCACACAAAGTCTGCAAAAATAGTGCTAAGATTGACAAATCAAGCTCTCAGAAGTTAGGAGATTCCAGGAATAAGGTTTCCTGGCCAATTAATTCTGCCTTCTTTTCTTTATTCATACTTAGACTTAAGTCTAAGTATAACAGTAATAATTTTCTCCTTAAGTTTCCTCCCTTACTGAGTGTACAGGGATGGATGATGCTCACTTCATACCTTGCAGTTCATGGAGCATCATCTAGCTAGACTCTGCAATGGCAAGGGAGGGCACTAAAGGGAAGCCAACTGAAGGGAGGCGTTTCTGAGTTCAGCTTTTCTGTGGGGAGACTAGCAAGATATAGTTTGGTCATAAGTCAGGAATGTCAGATGCCTGAGCAAATCCCAAAAGATCCTGATGTGGCTGTGTTTTACTGAGACCAGAAAATGGCTCATTCTTGAAATCAAACAACACATGGATAAATTTCAACTTCCTTTTTCAACAGATGAAACAGTGAAAGGACATTTCAGAATGTCTCTAAAGTCTTGTTAGAAATTACAAAGCATTACTTGCCAATAGTATTTTTCTCTGAAACATTTTCTCAACCATTGTGGCTTCCCCAAAACAAAGAAAAAAACCCTCTGTGAAATGCCCTTGCATACAAAAGAAAGCAAGGCAAAAAAGTCCAACCAATTTGACTTTGCTTAAAATGTAAGGTAGGTACAGCCTATTACAGAGAGATTCTTATAAAAACAAGTGCTGGACTGTCTTAATAACAGAATACTGTCAGTCCTGCTCCACGTGCCTTTTTTATTTATGTATATTTAATTTCTATAGGTGCAGATAAAAGTTATAGGATCAGACATTAAGGTTCCACCATTGTAGATATTGTAAGAACTCATTGCTTGAAAAAAATAAAGTCTGGGTACACTTAGGCAAAAATGTATACAGTGTGACTGCAGTTGATGAAGGAAGGTGCTGCCAGTCACCATCCAAAATGTTTGCACTTAATATTAGTTACTGCCTTTTTTGACTGAAAGAAGAAATAAAATCTAATTGTGGAAGAGAGAACTGCAAATAACAAAGTGCTGTCTAAGGCAAACAGCATGACAGAGCTACTGGTCTTTGTCCAAGCAGCTTCCCCAAACACAAATATAATACCTGAAATCTTTGGTCTGCAGCATGTGTGGAATGACCACAGGAGCCTGAAGAAACTCTTCTGTGTTCTTGAGAGCCACCAGAGATCCAGAACTTCTTGGCATGCAACTAACAGGAATTGCATAGTTGTGTGTATCTGGAGACGAAAAGAAGATGTCTGGATTTTAAAATGTTTTTAATTTTTTTTTTTTTTAATTTTATTTTCATAGAAACATGCTCATGTCCTTGATAGCTCATTGAATGCAAAGCAGCAGCAGCACAATCTATCTGCCTTCTTGTATACAAACTGTTATATAAAGATAACTGTATATATCCACAACACACAGAGAGATATTTGAAAGGGAGCTGGTGTCTAGATTTGTGGTGACACTTTTGTAGCACCCTGAAAGGAGAGTTTTCAGAAAATGCTGATTGCTCCTTTTCTTGTAGTGGTTCCTTTCAAGCCATCTCTAGATAAGAACACAGGGAATAATACATCTCAAATGCTTAGTCACTCAAGAAAGTGTTGGTCATCATTCTCGACTTGATTAAAGCCTCAAAACTGCTTGTTAGTCCCCAAAGATTTCTCTGTGTCCAGTTGGTTGTTGAATTTATGTCATAATATCAAATTCTTTCCTGACAAAACAGAGTTTTGATCAATACAATGAATGTCAGATCTGCAATGCTAGGCTTAGGTAGATTGCTTTTTCATGTAGTCCTTTTTTTCTTTTTTTTCTTTTTTTTCTTTTTTTTTTTTTTTCCCATAATATAAATGTATTTTTAATGAGTTTATGTGGTGTTTTTTCTGTAAACTTTTCTCTGTTATTTACGTTCAGATTTAGCTCCCCAGTAATTTTTTTTTTTTAATGCTGCCTATAAAGATTATTTCGTTGTTGATTTATTCATGACCACAGCAAAACCATTTCACTTATGGGAAATACACTTCTGAGGAAATAATTTACATTATAGAAATTAATGAATTCTACTATAGGGTTTAACTTCATAAATTGCTAAATCAGCAAATGGCCAAAAGTGTCAGGCAGTTCAATTCTGTGCTCCCTGAAGGGAGCTGTACTTTGTATGGTTTTGTACACACTCCCATATAATCTCATGTTCAGTTCTCCCAGATATTTTGCAGTTGAGTTGTTGTACTGCTACTTTTTTATGTGAATTCTGGAAAAAAATACCCAACCCACAATGAGATGTAGGTATGACAATTCTTATTATCCTTAGCTCAAAAATTGTGTCTCCTGAGGTGCCTGACTTGTATACACGACATGTGGAGAGGATTAATTACTTCAGGGAGGTATTCACAACTGCAAGCATATTGTTCAGACATCAGAATATAGCTGTTTAAAAGGAGATGTATATTGAAGCCTTCCTTCTTTAGATGAAAGACAGCTTTCTGCCTTCTTATTTTAGTGTGTTTAATACTAAACACTTACTGAGCAAAAAGGTAATCTTAGAAACATTTAACAAAACACAGGATCCTTCCTCTGCTCTGGGAAACATCTCAGTCCCACAGAGACACATGCACAAGGGAAAATTAAGTCTAAGCCTACATGGGTAACAATTAGCTCTAAGTTAACATTACTTTTTTTTTTTTTTAATTATTATTTAAATTGCATTATATTTATAAGAGGTAAGTAAATGCAGCAACTCTGACACTGACTCATTAATGCTGTGTCTTTTTTATGTTGTCCTGTCTAAAAATTGCAAAGTAGATGCCCCCAAAAAGGTGTAGTCAAGAAGAAAATACATCATATGAGACAAAGAGCAGCTTCTGATGGAAAATTAAACTAGAAATCTTGAGTCCTCTGAGTGTGTTAGACAGGCTTTAGGGTGTTAATTTCCACAGGAGTTGTATTGGGTTTACATGACAAGGTTTTGATAGTGAGGGGTCTGCAGGGGTGGCTACTGTGAGAAGATGCCAGAAGCTGCTCCAAAGGCAATTCCAGACAGCTCCATGACAGACCTGCTGCTGGCCAAAGCTGAGCCAAGTAGCAATGCTGGCAGCATCTCTGTGATAACATATTTTATGAAAAGGTGCAAACTGATGTGCAACAGCTGGAGAGACATGGAATGCGAAAAAAATGAGAGAAAATAGACCTGCAGACACTAAGGTCAGTGCAGAAGGAGGGAGAGGAAGTGCTCCAGGTGCAGAGGAGAGATTCCTCTGCAACCCATGGAGAAGACCACGGTGACAGAATTTGCTCCTCTGCAGCCTATGAAGGCCCATGGTGGAGCAGATAACCACCTGCAGCCCATGGAGGACCTCATACCAAAGCAGGTGGATGCCCAAAGAAGGTTGTGACCTTGTGGAAAGATCACACTGGAGCAGGCTCCTGAAAGGGCCTGTGGACCTGTGGAGGGAGGAGCCCATGCTGGAGGAGGTTTACTGGCAGGACTTGAGACCTTGTGAAGGACCCACACTGGAGCAGTCTCTTCCTGAAGGTCTGCACCCTGTGGAAGGGACCCATGCTGGAACAGTTTGTGAAGAACCACAGTCTGGGAGAAAGGCTCACAAAGAAGAAGTTTGTGGAGAACTGTCTCCCATAGGAGGGACACCATGCTAGGGTAAGGGAAGAGTGTGAGGAGGAAGGAGTGGCAGAGACAATGTGTGATGAAATGACCACAACCCCCATTCCCATTCCTTTGTGCTCCTTGGGGAGACGAGGCAGAGAAAACTGAGAGTGAAACTGAGCCTGGGAAGTAAGGAGGCATGAGGATAAAGTGGTTTTTGATTTATTTCTCAGTATCTTACTCTGTCTTTCTGATTGGCAATAAATTAAATTAATTTCCCTGAGTTGCATCTGTTTTGCCCAAGAAGTTAATTGATGAGTGATCTCCTTGTACTTGTTTCGACCCATGAGCTTTTTGTTGTTATCTCCCCCTGTCCTGTTGAGAATAGGAAGTGATAGAGCAGCTTGGTGGGCACCTGGCAGACAGCCAAGGTCAACCCACCACAGTGATAAAGGAGAATATTTCAAGTAAATCTGAGATAATTATCACCAAAGCCAATGCCTTGAAGTTCAAGCCAATTTTACTGAGCAAACTAATTCCAGAATGGGGATGTTCTTGGTCTTATAACTGCAGTGATACGTGAGTTCATGTATAAGCTAAACAATTCTTGGAAGAAGATAAAAGCTGTTAAAAAGTAGATGACCAAAATCTGTGGTTTGGTTGGAGAAAGATGCTGTGAAATCACTTAATTGAGTTCTAAAAAGCCTAAGCACATTACTATTGCATATTCTAGTCATATACTAATTTTGTTCATTTTTCTTGATCAAATTGGTGCAATGTTGCTGATTTGGCATATATTGACAATAGTTGTGTGTGTGCTAAATGTATTATACTGGAACAGCTTAGAAAATCAATAGTGATATTGCATTAGCATACTACTACCTATGGACTCATGTCATGACTTAGCATAATGAAGCATATTTTTTGTGCACATTAAGGTATTCTGTTTGGTACTGACTGCTGCTGAGGTGAGAAGACTGAAAGATGTTTATTGATACAAGAAATTAAATGCTGTAACATTAAATAGAAACATTTCTAAATTTATACTTCTTCTAAGTAGGAACTTCCTCTTACCAGTGCCTTCCTATGCAGGGAAGTCCTTCAGGATGAAAGAAAAGACATCAGGAAAAAGAGATTCCAAGACAAGATATGGCTGCAGACCCCATGTCCTAGCTTTAGAGGAGTGTTTAGCAGCAGCTAAAGTCTTTAGGTCAATATTTCTGATAGTTCTTCTACCCACAGTTTCTGGGTCTGTCCCTTCGGCTTTCATTCTGGTATGCCTAAGGCTTCCCTCCAACCATCTGACTGGTTCTTGCAAAATGCAAAAGGGAACCTAACAAGGTACATTAAGCATAGCCCTCAGCTTTACAATTTTTACTGCCCAAGTTGGGTTCCTAACATTTCAGGTGCTGAAGCACTGAGCAACTTAATGCTTACAGATTGTTGATAAATATTTTCCCGGAACCTTGTCTAGATCTTAACAAAGTCAAAGTAAAGCTACTCTCTAATGTCTGTGAGAACTGTTCACATCTGAACCACTATTACTGAAGACATTAAAAATGTCAGGTGCAGTAAGCCTTGCATGTGTACAGAGACCTTCTAAAGTTTTTTTCAGGTTCTACACTTTCCCAGAGTTCACGGAGAAGTTATTTTAGGGATCAGTGAACTAACACAAGTTTAAATTAAATGCTCCTTTAATTTAAGTTATTGAACTTACATTCTGATTCTCTATTGTCCTTCAAGGCAACCTCCATAGCAAGTGTAGTCCTTTTAAAAAACACTCATTGAGTGGATTATTGGTGCCTGCAGTTTTACACCCTGAAAGATTCTCTGTTCTATGCTATTTAAAGTGAATTTGGGTGCAGTTCTGAAGTGGCAAACACCATCAATGTACAACATTGTATGGTTTAAGGATGAAATAAAATTGTACTCGGCATGAGTTACAAGGGGAGATTGCTAGTTATTTCAGTCACTACCATTCAGAGAAATACCAGATCAAAATACATTCTGCCCAGCAATTTAGACATTATAATACATTCTTAGAACAATTCAAATAAAGTTTGTATTAGCAGTAGAATTGTGAGCTAGTAACATTCCCCTTTTGGAAAAATGTTCTCTGTTAATTAGTGGCATTACATGTGTGCCTGTTCATTTTAATGTATGACTGATTTTTGCAAGATCAGGCCAAGATTAAGAAATATCCCTTAAAGACATTACAGTGGCATTACAATGACATGACTCTCCCTTCTACTTTCCCTTCCCCTTTCCCCCTTCCTCCTTCCCTCTTCTTCTTTCCTTCCCTCTTCCCCCTTCCCACTTTTCTCTTCCCCTCTCCCTCTTCCCCCTTCTCTCTTCCCCCTTCCTTCCTTCTTCCCCCTTCCATCTCTTTTTTTTCCTTTTTCTCATATTGTCTCATGTTGGTAATTTTAATAGGGAATTAACTCATTCATCCTTGTGTAGAGTATTCTGAAGATTCCTAAGTTTAAAGTATCTGCATTTCTGCAGGTAAGTATAAGCACACCTTTGTTATAAGTGAGACACAAAAAAGAAAATGTATTTATTCTTTCTAAAGTATTATATATTTTGAGACTTCAGTCCATATTTATGCATACAAAGGAAAGGAGCTCTCACTACTCTCACCATGTGCTCCAGCTTTCCAGGGACTGGAGCAGAAAGCTTACATTAAAATTTGATCTCTTAGTTTTCCCCTGCTGATCCCTTGGGTCAGTTTTCCAAAGACTCACATCACAGAATCACAGAATCACAGAATCTTAGGGGTTGGAAGGGACCTGGAAAGATCATCTAGTCCAACCCCTCTGCCAGAGCAGGGTCACCCAGAGCACATCACACAGGAACTTGTCCAGGCAGGTTTTGAATGTCTCCAGAGAAGGAGACTCCACAACCTCTCTGGGCAGCCTGTTCCAGTGCTCTGTCACTCTCACAGTAAGAAGTTTTTTCTGATGATTACAATTGCCATAGATCATATTTTGGAGTGACTGCTTTCCCAAACTATTCCAAATTAGATCTTTTGCATTTCATTTGTACCACAAAAGTCTGGATACTGGGAGAAAACAAATGAGGCTTTCATGCCCATTTTAACATCTAAATATAGATTTGAATATAAGTGTTAGAGTTGCCCTGATTGACATAGAAATTTGTCCATTCAGCTTTCACCATAATGGTTACCATTTGAAATTTATATTAGCACAAAGTGTTTTTGTCTAAATGACATTGAGTGTCCCTTTGTGAATGATCTTCAAAAGCATTTTCATTTTATATTTGCAAATGGATAGAATAATGAAGATTTAAAGGGGATTCCTAAAAGATTAAACTGATCAGGTAGGTCTTTCAAAAAAAAAGGATTTTTACAGGAAAATTTTGTATTATAGAAAAATTAAAGTGAAAATAATTAAGATCAATTAAGATTAAGTAATTAAGATTAATTTATGTCTGTAGCCTTTAGAAGGAGAAATAAGAATCTCATATAATTCTTCCATGAAACTTTTGAGGTATAACACCTCCCATCAGACCAGGCTGCACAAGCCTCATCCAGCCTGGCCCCAAACACCTCCAGGGATGGGGCTTCCACAACTTCCCTGGGCAACCTATTCCAGCACCTTACTACCCTCATGGTGAATAATTTGTTCCTCTTGCAATTAGGAGAACTTTCCTGTATGACAGATGCAGACCTTAAAGAAGTTTCTTTTATCTTTCATTATGAATCATGACTTCTCAGCCACCAAACATCCCATTCTGCCTCTCCCAGTCTTTCCAATTAGCAATATCCAGGTCATTTGTGATTCTGATCCTCTGGTTAATTGAAAAATCACCTATTCTTTCAAGCTTGCTTTTCTCTAGATGTTCCTTCAGTGGTGTTGTCTTTCCTCTTAGCTAACTATACTCTAATTTTTTCAGACATGTTTTATTTATTAGCCATTGTAACTTTCAAAAAGATAGTTCTCCTGCATCATTTTATTGCCCCATAGATAAACCAATGACTATTAAAATTTATTACTAATAAAATGTAACTTGGGTTTATAACATAAATAAAATTTTAGAGGCAGTTATTCTTTTGATTCTAAAAATTAATACAGCCATTTAAGTATTTTATTTATCACCTACTACATTTACATTATAATATAGAAGTGTATTATGGATCCTAGTGATTGATAATCTATTTTAGAATTAATTACTTAGCTACTATTATGGTGAGCACAATAACTTCAGTGGCTGTTTTTTAAATAATTAGGTAGTGCATTTATCAAAACTATCATTTCAGGCAATGTAAGACTAAGTCACTGAATATTTTTATCTGTAATTGCTAAGCTTGTTTCTAGGAACATAACTCTCTAAAAATATTTATGAGGCATTTTGCATTCTAACAACTGATTTGGATTCTTGCTCAGGGTTCAAGAAACTCAGATTCAATCCCGCCTTTTCAAAAGATACTTAAACAGCTCCATTCTCAGAGATTCTGATTCTCTGTTTCTCCTTCTTGAGACATTTTCAAGATCTGTGAAAAAAAAAAAAAAATAAATCAGAGTCACTATTGTAGAGATCACACTTTGACTTTAATATGTGTAAAATGGAATTTTGGTTTAAAATCCTCCAAATTTTTATTATCCTTATCAACAGTGTAAGCTTAAGAAAAGATACTGCCTATATTGGTAATTTATATGTTTAATTACATTTTTAATTTTAAAAATATTTAAAAAATATTGTTGATATATCTGAAGCATAAGAAAATTTCACTTCCAAGTGGAGCTGTATGTTTTATCTGCATCTGCAATGAAATTTAAAAATGGTTTTGGTCATTCACAGTAACTCAACTCAAAACATTGAATTCCACTATATTGACACTAACTGGCACAGCAAATCTTCGGCTCAGTGTCAGCACAGGTCAACACCATATGCCTAATTCTGTAAACTATAGAGCAACTGGTCTGTCTCTGCCACCCTCCACAGCTGCAGTTGTAGCATTGAATTTTGTTCAATCCTCTATGGAGACCAAAACTTTTTATCTGATTAAGTTTTTATAGCCATCCAGAATCTTGATCTGAAGACAAGGTTATGGAGATTGCACCATAGCCCCTGGCAGTTTGTTCTAATGACTGATTAATCTTACAGTTAAATAAGAAATAAAACACACATCTTTGCAATTAACCACTTTCCTTTTTGAGCTATTTGTCTTTCTTAAGACATATACACAGTACTTTGAGTGACCTGTGGTATGTGGTGGTTTTCTTTGATAAATACACCTAACTCATTCTTTTAAAATAAAGCATACCAGTTTTATTATGAGTATGTACTGAAACAGGTAATTTGAGGGTTATTGTTCTAAATAAGAAGGTTTGGGGTTTTTTATATGTATATGAGATTGTGATAAAGTTAAGAGAAAGAGCCATTACATTGTTAAACAGAAGGTAAATCCCAGCAGTTAAGGATGGAAGGAACCTAAAACGGTTTCAACATTAAAAATCTGATTTATTAGCTGTGTGTGGCTAAGACTCTCCCTTTGGAATGAGTGTGTTGCTTTCTTATCTCCTGAGGATCTTTGAGGCATTCATGCTTAGCACAAAGTACATAAACACAACTAAGGATAAGAGAACTGCCTTTCCCTTTTCCATCTTCAGACAAATATTTGCAAAATATCCTTGTAATTAGAGTACAGAAATTTGAAAACATATTTTTCACTTCTCCCACAGCTGCTTGAAAAATTAGTTATTTAATTGAAAGATAGCATGCCCAGTTATGAGTTTCTAAAAAAGAAAGCAAACCTACTGCTAGATTTTATGAAGACCCTGTTCCCAGCAGTATGATTCTATAGATCCTATCTCTCAAATGGATCCTTTCAAGAAGCTTGAGTACAATAATTTTTGGTTTCTAATCCTTAATTTAGGCATGAAGAGAGACAAGTGGAGCGACCAAAATGAACAAGACTGAAGGACTCTTGACTATGTGCATAAATAAAATTTTAAATACTTACAGAAATATGGAGACAAACAAGGAGGTTCCTACAGAGTTTGGATGCATCTAGACTTACACAGTACTTCAGATGGGATTTTCAGCCTTAAAATTTTGACCTTATTGCAAATTCAGTTCAAGAAGGACAGGGAAGTGCTTGAAAGAGTCCAGCGCAGAGCCACAAAGATGATTAAGGGAGTGGAACATCTCCCTTATGAGGAAAGGCTGAGAGAGCTGGGTCCCTTTAGTTTGGAGAAAAGGAGACTGAGGGGTGACCTCATCAATGTCTACAAGTACGTAAAGGGTTAGTGTCAAGAAGATGGAGTTAAGCTTTTTTCAGTGATGACCAGTGATAGGACAAGGAGTAATGGATACAAATTGGAGCACAGGAGGTTCAAGGTGAATATCAGATTTTTTTTTTTTTCACTGTGAGAGTGACAGAGCACTGGAACAGGCTGCCCAGAGAGGTTGTGGAGTCTCCTTCGCTGGAGACATTCAAACCCCGCCTGGATGCCTTCCTGTGTGATGTACTCTGGGTGACCCTGCTCTGGCAGGGGGGTTGGACTAGATGATCTTTCGAGGTCCCTTCCAACCCCTAGGATTCTATGATTCTATGATTCTAAGATATTCCACATTAAGCAACCAAATTATTTCCCGGATTTTTCAATTTCTTATTACCATTAGGAAATGAAATTATGAAGTTACTGAACCTCAGAGGATAGTGATATCTATTTATAGACTAAAAAAAATAAAATCTAATGCTCCCAAAAGGAAGCCTTAAAAATTATATGGAATATAATGTGAAATAAGGTTCAATTCATTAGTTCATTGAACTTAATTTCACTTTTCTGGGCTTAACTGGGGGGAAAGAAAAGCTAAATATGTATTAAGAAGGACATTCTGAAGAACAAATGAGCCACTAAGAAAAATTCAGAACATGGAATTCATTTGCCTTTTCCTTTTGCCAGAACTTTTGGTCCTGCAGAAAACATTGGGGCTTTGGGGAGTAACACATTTTAGTCAATAAAGCAATGCATCACCAAGTGAAAAATAAGACTTATTTTAAAAAGGGCTTTGTACTATGTTTCTTAACCAAGGTATTTAATTTGTCAGTAAACCTAATTAATGGACAAAGCAGATGCTGGAAATCATGGTAGTGCATAAATTTAACACATCTATACCTTTGATGTATAATGCATATCCTTGAGACAAAAGCAGACACAATTCACTGAGGCGTTTAATTTTTTAATACTCAAGCACTGAGATTTTAAGCTCAAGGAAATGCATCAGGTCTCCTTGGTTCTTGTAGTAAGTAGAGCTTGCTCTGTTCTGGATGTGTTGGTGGAAGAAGGTGGGCATTACATCAAATCCATTACTAGTCCTGGATGGAGTCAGACTGTGAGGAAGATTGTAAAAATGAAAACTTTGATTTATCCTCTAAGGACAACCAGAAAACGAAAAATTCAGGGACTTTGACATTTGAGGGTGGTCTTATGACATTTATCACCTCTTTATATCAAACCTCAAAAGATTCCATTTGTGTTGCAAATTTCTGTCTCTTCTCTGTTTCTGCTCTGCTCCCAGTTATGTTATCTACAGACAAACTGAGACCCAACTCTTTGTTTTCCACTTTTTATATGATCTTACTCTCATTCACAGAATTGCTCTTCTTTCTTGTTTATTATTTTTAGGTGGAGTTAAAATAAATTTTAAATAAGAATGTTTTTTTCACCAGAAGTGTAGAAAACATAGTTCCTCTTTTAAAGTTCAAATGTATAAAATTGACTTATGAACTATATGGAGACTCCAACTAGTTTTACCTTTAAGCATCATTTGTGGATCTATCACTTTATATATATGGAGAACAGAAGAGCCTTTATAATGACACTGGTGGAATAGCAGGTGTTTTAGAAGAAACAACATTAATATAATTATTGAGTTTTGCCCATTTATACTTTTGTCCACTCATGACTATTTTTAGTGATAGAGCATTTATTGACTTTTTGTTCTTTGACACATCCATTTGATAGCACCTTGGAGAGAAAAAAATGGTCAACACAAATAATAAATATTTTGTTCCAGAGAGTTCATCCTGAAGAAAGCTAACTCCACAAATTGTGTTCTTTTATACTCTATTAGTATATTCATTGCATGTTGCAAAGGATTTTGTGTTGAATCTTTGACACTGAGTGAGTAGAATTCTTGGTGAAACTGTTACAAATACTTATTACTGTGTACTTTTTTCTTCTCAGTGGCATAACACTTTCAGCATCTATCCAATAATTTTTTTCTATTCTGGTTTACAGAGCTACATCTGCAGTTTGAAATCAGATCAGCCCAACCTGCTTAAATGTGAACAACTTCTCGCTTGAACTGAGTGTGAAGCTCATGGAAGTTCTTTCTTGCCCCTTATTCAATGCCTACATCAATGGGAAGAAAATGGAATATAAGTTCACTGTTGATCTGCTCTCTCTTTGCATGCTCCCTGGTCCTTACAGTCATCTATATTACTGGGTCAATAAAAATATAGTGTCGGTGGTTTCAGAGAAGGGCCACATTCTGACAGACGTAAAGGTACATGATGGAAGCACCTACAGGTCCTAATCTTCTGATAACAGGGTTTGAGACCTTGTTGACATGTGCCACAATCCCCTTCTGATCTGCATTCCTGTCCTACTTTCTGTGCAGCACTCTCTGAGAGGGAGGAGGCAGCTTATTCTTACAACTAGTCCTGACATGAGTTTGGGAGCACCAGGGGCTTTTGCTGGGCTGGTACACACAAAAACATTACCTGTCCTACCACTGACATAACCATGTGCTAGACTCCTCTGACAGCCCTTGTGGTACTTGCAAGGAATTAAAATTATTTTGTTCAAACTGCCCAATTGTGGGTGCCATCTGAAAGCTGATATTTGATCTTTGTATTGCATTAAGTTGACCTGCAGATTCTTCCTGTGTGACTGGTACTTAGTGTCACTTAAACTGCAGGTGAAAGTGGCTCACAAGTGTCAGGAGTTAGTAAAGTCACATTCCTTACATGGATCATTGCAACTGCAGCATGACCTTTTCTGATGGCTCTCTCTCTGGGAGAATATTTGGGGATGACACAAGTAATTCTGAATGCACACGGTGTTGAATATTTGAAACACCTTTATAATTTCACGTACTAACTAAGAAACTATTTTTCTGAGGCTGAGTATAATGACATCTGGAAAGCTGGTGGCAAAGTCTTCAAGATTTCAAGGGAAATGACCTTGAAATTCATCAAAGTCCAATGAGTTATTAAAAATTGAGCAAAAATTGGAGGAGAAGGAGCAAATATGACTAGTGCTCAAGGTAGCTGAATTATAAATGCATCATATTGACTCAGTCCAATTCCCAGAAGAACTTGAGACTACTAAGATTCCACCTTCTCTTTAAAGAATGTTTAGTCTATCATTGTACTTTGAAATTTCACCATATTTCAAAGCCTATGGATGATGGACTCAAAGCTCAGTGGCATGCTTCTGGCCAGCCAAACTCCAGTCAGTTCAAGTTAACTGTACCAAATCACTGCTGCTTTTTACCTATTCCCAGCCCCATTCTGCTCTGGATTTACAAGTGGGATCACATGGTACAGATCAATCACTCTTACGTGATGCTTCCCTGGAATTTTCCTAGCACAGCTTTCTGTCTGTTGTTCTGCTTCAGCAAATCAGCTGGTGCAGGAGTCCACAGGCATGAATTTCCTCTCTTTCCATGTGAGCTGATAGCATTGCTTCTGACGTCAATGCAGTTCTCCAGCGTGTGAAAATAAAACCATGCACGGGGAATTGAATTAGCACCAAAGTACCCAAATGTCAACTGAGGGGTCCAACATATAGTGCCAGCACCCCTGTGCATCCTCAGAGTCTGCAATGTGTCTGCACCACACCTGAGGTCTTTAAATTTCATAAAGCCATATTGAGACTGGAAGGACTGGTAATTTTTGTAGCTCCGTTTGAGTAGGCATGTCATGCAGGATAAATTCATTTATTGTCAGATTATATGAAACAACAGAGTAACCAGACACTGTAAGTTATATGAACTTCTTGTTTATGGTTTTGCTGGCCCAAATGTTAGCTGGGGGACAAGAGATCTTCAACTTGCAAGGTTGTTCTTCAGCCTTCACTTCCCACCCTGTTTGTGCTCAGCCTCTCTTTTTTGGGGGGCAATGGGTATTGGGAGCCATGCTGCATCAGGGACATCCATGAAAGACTGCAGCCTCAGGGAACCCATGCTGAGGCAGGTACACTCTTGTGGGACTGTGGCTGTGGCTGACCCACACTAGGATAGGGACATGCCTGAGGAATTGAGCCACAGGCAACCCAAGCTGGTGCAGGGACAAATATGATGGATTGTGGCCATGGGCAACCCACTCTGGAGCAGGGTCACTGAGAAGCAGAAGTGGCAGAGGAAAACCATGAAGTCACAAGAAGTGGAAGAAAGCCAGTAGGAACCAGGGATTGGCAGAAGAAAACCTTTACACAGAGGACCCTGTCCTCCCACACTGTTGCCTTCCCAAGAGGATTTGGGTGGGATGAGTGTATCCCATAGGAAAAATGAGGAAAGTTCAGACTTCAAAGAGATGGGGTAAGAGTTTGGCTTAAACTGAGCTTGGGGAAGGAGGAAAAAATGTGTTTACTTAAGGATTTGTTTAATTACTGATGTTTTCTTTTTCTCAATACCCAAATCAGTGATCAGATATTTTTGCTAGAAAGAATTCAATTAAGTAAAAACTCCCTGAGTTGAGACTGTTTTGCCCACAACAGTCATATAAACAAACTGAAATCTACATACAGAGAAAGATTCTATCTGGCTGTATTCAGACATAAAGAAATTGCTGAATCCTTACACCCTGTTGATGTCTTGGAAAATGAACTCACTGCAGTTGTCTGAGTGACACCTAAGAATGGATGTTGTTTCAGCATTCTGGGATGCAGGGGAAGGATGCCTCTGTAGTGAGGACGCAATGGAGGATGGCTGTGTGGTGTGTGCCCTGCTAGAAGTTATGCACTATACCACACGGGAATTTGTAATGGCAGAGGTGCTACACACCATTAGTTACCTTCCCTCATGATAAATCTGCCCTGGAAACCAAATCCTAGTACTTTGCTGCTAGTCCTGAGGTCAAAAACTTCAGGTGATTTTATGTTCTTGATATGCTTCCTGGTTTTTCCTCCCCACCCTTCTGTAAGATAGGAAATTGCTATTTTTTCATTCTCGGATGTGCTCCATTGGAACAGGCCAGGCTGCTTTAGTTCCAGACTGCAAATGAGCTGCTGCTAGAATCCTAGGCTCTGTTTTTCTGTTTATTCAGTCTTTAATCACTAGTGTATTGAGGCAAACAGGTATGTATAACACTGTCTTTGAGCAGTCTCAGTCACAGAATTCCCTATATGCATCATCTCTGCTCTAGGGTTATGTGTTTTTCATCCAGGCACTTACTCACTTGTATATTCTTTGTCATCAATGATTGCTCAGTTTGTGCCTCTTTTAAATGACATTTTGTGTAAGCAGCAATAAAAGAAAAGGCATACTCAATCCTGAAGATTCTGAAATGCAGCCAGAATGCTTTCATTTGAAAATCTCCTGTGAACTGTGTTTTCACGAGATATCCAATAACCTCTGCTTTCAGCTGCACTTGAAACATTTTGAGTATTATTTGTGCTACCTCAGCTCAGTGTTGTGCTTCTTGCTTGTATTGGCTTCCTCCAGGTCATTTGAAGCAAAGGTGAACCAGGTAATATCGGATAAGCCAACCAGCCTGGAGTGACTGCGTCTGACCCCATGCTGCTCTCAAGACAGTGCACTGTTTAACTGCATGTGCATAAAATGTGTTCCTCCCCAGTAGAACAGAAGAAATCTCTAGCTGGTATGAATGTTCTATCCTATGCATCGTTTAGAATCATGGAATCATAGAATTATAGGGGTTCGAAAGGACCTCTAAAGGTCATCATACCTAATTATCCGTATCACATAGAGTATAGGATGTTTGTCTGGTTCTGCAGTTTCATCAAGGTATCAGTGACCATGACACTGGGATTTTGTGTGTGTGTGTGTGAAAAGTTCTAACAAAGTTCTGACATTTTTACCACAAGAAGAAAACTCATAGTCCTCATCTTCCAGACACCACTATGTTTTATTTGTTTGTTTGTTTGTTGTTGGGTTTTTTTGTTTGTTTGTGTTTGTTTTTTTCTGGAAATTTAAAAGCAGACATTTCTAATTAGAGATTTTTCGCTTCAGTGTATTTTGTTGAAATTACTAATTCTATTAGTTTATTTAAGCAGTTTAGTAAATCAAATGTCATCATCTGTTCAGCTAAATGGATTTTGTTCAGCAGCTCTACTGGATATCAGATAAAAAAACAGGTCTGTAGGAGACAACAATCCTTTGCAGACCATGTTGATCTGTTTCTGATCCTCTCCCTGAAATAAATTCATTGCAGAACCTGTGCCTGATCTGCATCACCTTGCTGTGATTCACTACTGGCACCCGAGATCTTTACAACTATTACACCATGATGAAGTATCAGAGGGGTGGATGGTTTCCTCTGTGTTCAAATTATATGTCTGTTAATTGCTTCTAATTATCTGAGATTCTGTGGCATTGTGATTCTTGAGCTTTGTGTAAATTCAGCAGTTTCTGGCCGTATTTCCTGTGATCACACCTCCTTACCTCAGATCTGATGCCAGGATTTTTACCTTTGTGCACTACCATGTTCTCTGGATACATCTTCCCCAAACCCAGTGATTTTCCACTTCTTGGTATGTTGCATAAAGACTCCTGGCTTACTGTAAAACAAGTGGCTCTGTGAAGTATTTGCCAGTGAGTTCTGGAAGAAGACGTCTGTCTTCTGCTACCTACACCTCACGTATCATCAGCACCCGTACTGAACAACAGATGTTCCCTGGCTAGTTTGATCTCCTTTAGAATTAAGTTTTTATGCACTTTCTAAGCCAACGGAGTTAAAACAATTCAGAGATGAATTGTATCCGTTTGCAGGTTGGTTCTGAGCTAAGTATGAAATCGAATTCATAACTTTAACTATTTTAAGCTTTCTGAAATTCTCCAGTTTCACTGTAAGCCTATGAGGATGTTTAAAGTCTTCTACTGGTGTGCCTACGTTAATAAAATAAAATTAATAAAATAATCTGGTTACTGATACTTCTTAAAGGTAAACACAGAATTTAGCTTAACCTGGACCAAAACATCTCTGAGACATTGACCAAGACAAGTTTAGAAAGCAGAAGACAGTCTCCAAAGCATCCTGTTCTGGTGCTTGAAATGGAAAAGTTAAAACGTTTAAAACAGGGATGCAATCAAA
This sequence comes from Apus apus, assembly GCF_020740795.1. Classification (NCBI taxonomy): domain Eukaryota; kingdom Metazoa; phylum Chordata; class Aves; order Apodiformes; family Apodidae; genus Apus; species Apus apus. The sequence goes on along the minus strand of NC_067282.1, from coordinate 5,853,198 downwards.
GCTGTTCCTGTACTATTTATCTATATAAATGAAGCCATAGACGTGGAGGAAGTTTGCCCAGCTGGTGGCTGGACATGCAGGAGTCTTCCACAGTTCACAGAGTAGACTGTATTCTAGTCTCTGAAATATAAATGTGTGCATATATACACACACACACTTATATATACACACATTTATGTATATATGTGTATATTTTTATATATTTATGTAAATATATACCTATATATACACATATGTACATATGTAAAACATTTCTAATATATATAAGATTTAGGTATTTTTTAAATTTATAATAGACTTACTGCATTAATAAGTATTATAATTGGTAAAGAGACTCAGAAACATTCAATTACAAATGTCAGTTACAGTAGGGTTTTCATAGCTTACATTTAGAATAAAGTATTGTAAAATTAATGCTTCATTAAACTCTTGGCTAAATTCTTGAACAGCTGGGCTGTCATAATTACTTAATTTGGAGAAATAAACATTTATTACAAATCTTTGTAATAACAAATCAAGTATTTCTTAGCCACACAGCTTGATTTTTTTTTTTTTCTTTACAGCCTCACATCAGGCTGGAAACAGGGCCCTGCATTTTTAATGATGTCTAAGAAACAGATGTAATTAATTTTTAAAATTGTTAAAAACTAACCAATTGTTAGGCAAATAAACAGTTTTTCAGGTAATTCTAAAGAGTAGAAGGTCCTAAGAGCTGCTTAGTGGCAGAACAGATCTAGAAGTCATTACTATTTATACAGCCTAAGGAATGTGTTATGTATTTTATTGTGAATGCATAAAAGGATTTTTCTATTTTGCTGCTTTCCTGTTCAGTTGTTTGACAGTTATAAGACAACATACAGCAAAGTGCACAGCTCTAATTGACTGAGCCAGCTATCAAGAACCTGTACTCTAGATGGTATATTGTGGATATTGCCAAAACAGAGGAACAAACAGTAAAATGGGAAATAATGATAGTTTACTTTGTCTGAGACAATGTGCTGAGGAAGTCTTTAGAAATTCATTATAATTTCTCTAGGAAGCTTAGGTGCCAAGGTGGAAAGTATAAGGAATACATGGTGGAGGATGTTTAAGTATTAAAATAGCATTAATATTTATTAATGAATTTCTGGAGAATGTAAGGAGAGAAAATAGCAAAGAGGCAGTTCGGCAGACTTCATATTTTTATGGATCTCATTATCATAGTGTCTGAAGACTTCATGATCATTATGCATTTATTCCAATGTATATTTAAAATCAGACTTAAGACATCTTTAGAGATGGTAATTGAGCTCTAAAGAAATTAAAATCAAGAGATTTAAACATTCCTACGTGCTAGTGTCTGAAAGTGAGCAATGAGATCAATGAACCCTTCAGCAGGGTGACAGATGGAGTTCTGCTCTCTCCTGCGTTAGGCTGGTGATCCAGTTCTTTAGACAAATGCTTTCTTTTTTCAGCTAAGCTTAGTATCAGTCAAATGACAAAACAAAAGTAGCTGTAGGTATTTGTTCTTCCAAAACTGGTAGGGATTTAGAGCCAAGGCAATGTTACCTTAACTTAAGAGCAAGCAAGTGTTCCTCCTCTTCTTCTAGAGCATCCTGCACGTTACATAGTTTTCTATACACTATTAATTTCCTGAATTATTATAAATTATAAAAGAAGCATTTAGTCTACAGTGCAGTTTCCATATTCATAGAATTTAGAATTGCCTGGAGCAAAGGTTGATGGTTTTGGACCTCAGATCCTTTGGATTTTGTTAACTATTCCATTAAATGGAATGCTAATTGTAACATTAGTGACCATTTTGAGTATTCTGATAAATGTTTTTTCACTGCAATTTGATTTTCTCCATTCTGTGACAAACACAGCTGAAATCTCCCCAAAGCTTTTGACCTAAACATTTTCAGAACCACGTATTGTTTTCTTTGAGCAAATTTAGGAAATTACTTAAAAGTACACTATTTTTTCTTTGGTGCTTTTGGTTTGGAACTGAATCTCAGAAGGATGGAAATACAGCAAGGAGGTCAATGAATTCAAAACCAGTGAAAGTATCAAATAGCTTAAAATAAGCCTGCTAATACACCTTATCATTATCCCAAGTAGTGCTGATAAAATTTTCTAGTGCAAGAGTTTTACTTGTAAGGGCTGATGAAACAAAAGCTAAATATTTTCTCAGTGCATTAATTTCACAAAAATTCTGGTGAAATATCACTAAAGAACTTCTAAAGACTTAAGTGAGTGTGGATTCAACTGTAAGCTGACTGATGCAAGTAACTCATGAGATGGAGACTGAGTCCTTGTCTCTGCTTGGGTCAGGAAAACCTTCCCTTACAGTCCCCCTACACAACAGATACAATACTCTGGGAGTAAAGAATGAAGAGCACATGAGGAAAGGACAAGATGCAGCAGAAGTTGACAATGCAAGATTGATCCAGCCACCCACCAGCATTAGAACCAGTGCCACCAGAAAAACCCAAACATTTAGTTGTTGGAGATTCCTTACTAAGAATAAGGAATTTCTCCAGAAAAGTTTGCTGCCTACTAGTAGATGCAGTTGCAAAGTCACCAAGAGTCTGCCAAATCTGGCGAAATCCACAGATTGTCATCTGCTCCTACCATTCTGCATATGGTTTAATGATACTGTGATGAGGTAACTCAGAAAATAAAAAAATAATATATGCTCCTTGGAGCAATGTTAAAAGGATCTGGAACACAGGTGGTTCTCCTCTACACTCCCAGCCAGAGAAAAATGTTCAGGAAGGAGGAGGTGATTTGAGCAGATTCATGCCTGGCTGCATGGCAGGTGCCATACTCAAGGTTTTGGCTTCAACTATCATGAGTCTATCTTTGAGAAGCTGAATGTATTGGGAGCTGATGGGATTCACTGACAAAGTGATGCAAGAAGGTCATTATCAACAAGTTGGCCAGACTTCTAAGGAGAACTTGAATGTTCGGTGTTTCAATTACAATTGAAATTAAACTTCTGTATTCCTAGAATTTTGTTTAGAATTTGTTTTCTGTTTTTCAGAAGGTTTTTGTTGTGTTGTTTTGTTTTTTTTTTTCAAAAGCAGAGTTGATATTACAGTGATTCTTTTTTGTTTTGTTTTGTTTTTGTGGTTTTTTTTTTTTGGTTGTTGGTTTTATGTGTGTGTGGGTTTGGTTTTTGGTTTTTTTGCTGGTGTTTTTTTGTTTTGTTTTGTTTTGGTTTGGTTTTTTGTTTTTTTGTTTTTTTGTTTTTTTTTTGTTTGGTTTGGCTTGGTTTTGTTCTGTTTTTGTTCTGTTTTTCCCTCTGATCTTTGTCCAGCTCAAAGGAGGCTGGACTAGATGATCTCCAGAAGTCCCTTCCAACCCCCAACATTCTGTGATTCTAACATTCTGTGAAAGTGACCTTTCTGCCTCCCTGACTGCAATAGCTTGTTTAACAAGGTAATATATATTCCTGAATATCAAAGCTGGTTACATCTACTTTAGAGTTCATATTCATACTCTCATCCACTTTTTTCTATTATTGCACCATTGTTTTGCCAGACACTGTACATTGCTGCAAGTATTTTTTCTTGAAGATTTTATAATCTCATGCTATGCAGTGTAACTGGGATGCAGGCTGTCATGCTACATATCCCTTTGGTGTGTATGTTGGAGCAGAACAGTTATAAAGGCAATGTTCTCTTAGCTCTTCTCCAGGGGAGGTATGTGATAGAGAATGTGTAGGAATGTCTCAATGTCTCCCTTCCACTGCTTGTTTAGTTGCAAGTGTTGCTGAACTGGGAAGTGAGAGACAAAGCGCAGTTTTCCTGGGTCAAACAATTCTTTATTTTTAGATGTTTTTTGGTGAAATGTAGCAACTTGCTGCGTTTTCACTGAATTAAGAATTTACCAAGACTCACAAAAGGGTGATATGCCCATGTTTCTCAACCTGTGTTTGGGCATATTCTAATTAATGCCAGAAGGATTTGCAAAGAATGCCACACACTGTGCTACAGGACTAGTATTATTTGCTGGAAACCAGAATACAGCTGAGTGCAGAGGCTGCATTTTTTTCTCTCATCTGTCTGTTTTTCATTTCTGGCACCTTTTTCTTAACAGTCTTATTGCAGTTTCTTTGTGGTACTATCTAGCCTAAACGCTAGCAAATAACTAACCAAGTTCTCCTTATTTGATTAAGATCTGTTTTTTCCTTCAGCCTTTTGAATTGGGGGGATAATGATTCTGAAATTCTCCATTAATCCTTCAAGACAGGGTTCTGTCACCTTCTTGTTTCATTGGAATATGTTTAATATCAACAGTAAAATCTGGAATCCCTACCAGTTGCTGTGCAAAGTCAGACTAAACCCATTTAATCTCTTTCATCAGTTGTAGTATCCTTAAGTTTCCTTTGAAGAAGACGAAACAAAAGGAGAATTAGAACATTCTATTCGGGTATAATTCCATATAATCAGTTTCTGCTATGAAATGGGGTAGGGACTTTTAGTCCTCTGAAAGTGTCATTAATATGTGTGAAAATATAAACTCTGAAAAACCTCCTCATCCAAGTATTCCTTACTCACGTAGGCAAGACTTTCTCAGTAGAAAGGCACTTTCTACATATTTCTGCTGCTTACAAAGGTTTTCAAATTTCAGTCCCAGGTTACTGCAGCAAAATACTCAAACAGGTAGATATAACTGATTGTGTTATTGAAAATATTAATGAATTTGCACTTATGCCCAGACTTTTTCTCAAGTCCTTAATTGATTGGATGCTGAATTTTCCCTTTAAACCATAGTATGCCCTCTTTTTTATATAATTGACCAGCAAATACTAGTTACTTAATGACATTGATTTTCTTTTTCTGGTACTCAGAATATAAAAGGGCAGAAAGTCTTAAAAATGAAAGTTTAAAGAGTATTTTAAAATATCTGGGGAAAATTTTATAAATGGATTAAAGTTTTGTTCATATTACTTCTGTGAATTTTTTATTTACGAATTTCTTTCAGGGCATAATGGGGCTACATTGCAAAACTCCATTTTCAAACATAAATCAGTTGTAAATGGAAGCTCATAAAGATTGTGGTGGGTTTGTTATGTTCATTTGATTGCTTGTTTTGATAGGAGCAATGCTGACTCTCTGTCATAAATTTTACTGAAGAATTTTCTATTTTTTAACATAGTGGTTTATTGATTCAGCAGTTTTGATCCAAAAGCTTGTAATTTGATGAAGCCCCTTTGTTTGTGGCTATCTGTAGCTCTGATAACTAAAAGCAAATACCAAAGTTTGCAGGATTTATTCTTAGAATTTTAAAAAGAATTTTGAAATCTCTAACTTTGAAAGAAGTCACTGAAATAATACAAATATTTTTGCATTGTTATGTAGTTCAAGCAAAATGCCATTGTTATATCCCAGGTTAATGTAAGACAGAAAAATCTAGTCAGTTTGCTTATGACCAGAACTAGAGTCTTCATAGTTGCTGTATTAACTATTAACCACAAACTCAGATAATTGTAATTAAAAATTACTCTTAATCAGGTAGACCCAGTTTAGATGTAGAAGTTACATTAATCTTACCATGAGTGCCTATGGACGTTAATATATTCAGCAAGTTTTTTTGAAATTCAGAGTTCTGTCTCACCACGACCAGAAGTGGTGCAGAGTTGAAAGTGTGAGCAACCATATTTTTTTTGCCCCATTCCTGTCAAGCTTTGCAGAGAAGGCATTGTCCTCCATTCAGCTTGAAATAAAAAATTAAACCAACATAAAAAAAAACAACCTTAAAACAAACAAGCAAATGAAAACTGAAACAAAACCTACCAAACCTCAAAACCCCAAGCCCCCAAAATCCCACAACATCCCATTTTTAAAACATGAGTATTGGGAATTAATGCTTGCCTCAGCAGCCCAGTTTCAATTGTGAATCCATATCACCCAACTTGCAAAGCACAATTAAGTTCATCAGCAAAGAGGGAGTATGGATACATGCCCGAGAGAAGCAGTATCAGTCACCATGGTTTATAGGATTTGCTAAACCCAAGAGAATGAACATAATTCTTTAACCCCACAGTCAGAGTAACAGTTATACCTCAATCTAGTTCTCTCGTTAACTAAGGTTTCTATAATTTTTGCTAAGATGTCACTAGCTAAGGAAATGTTGATGAAATGTTGACCTCCTAAATGGTACAGAAGCAGGCAGTTGACTTATTGAGAAGCAGGTTCAAACTCATTATTGAAAGAAAAGAATTACATCTGGGTTTTGCACTTGTTCCGAATAATGAGATAGACCATGAAGGGCAGTTCAAAAGAAACAAAAGAAGCTTCTTGTCTGGTTGCCCAAGGAAAAGAGCTTAGGTACTATGTTTTGGGAAGGGATTCAGGATGGTTAGTCCCAGATAACTGATCTCCCAGACTGATTTTGCATTTCAAGTACATTCTTTTATAACAAAAGGTTCCTTGGTTCTTTAGTCTAAAACTGGCTCTTACACGTTCTGTTCTGTGATGAACAAATTTCCCCATGCTTATTAGGGAATCTCTCTAGCACACAGTTCATAGGATTAGATTTTGCTACAGGAGTGAGCTCTGAAAAATTAGGCTCTGAGATTATCAGTCTCCCCTTTTTCCTTCTATCCATTAACCTCTTTAAAAAAAATCTCTCCTTAGAGTGCCCCAAGCTGCTAAAATTCAGAGGTTGCTAAAAACACCATACCATCAGATTTACAAGTAATTTGTGATACGCTTAGACATACAAAGTAGCTGTTACATTTCAACAGGGTTATTCGACATAGTTATTTATTTATGCTTTATTGATATATTATTAATGAAGGTCTTTAAAGACTCCATTGCATCTTTAGGCACAGTTCTAACCAGTTGTACTGACTCAGAAATCACCTTAGAAACTACAGGCTTGCTCTTAGGCTTCTGGAAGAGTGAAAGTTCAAAACATCTATACACCTCCATGGCTGCTCTCAGTCTGGCCTCAAGCACTTTCTGTGAGTGGAAGAGTGGTCAACTTGCTCTTGTTCCCCCTGAGGAGCTACAATATCAAATTAAACAGAATCATAGAACATTTTCTTGCATAAGTGAAAAGATTCTTGTATTTGAGGCTTAATCATAGAATCACAGAATGGTTTGGGCTGGAACAGATCATGTTGTTCCAACCCCCCTGCATGGGCAGAGACACCTTCCACTAGACCAGGTCCCTCCCTATGGCCTCCCTTCACTCCAGCCTGCTAACCACACCACACCTTCTTCAACTTATTTTTGAGCTGACTGTGGCCCTAGAGTATAAATATATTTTTTTGGTTATTTTTGCTTTCATTGCAGTGTCTGAAATGCTAAGGCAGCTGAGCAGCCATCCATCAGAGCACTTATTTACTCGCATACCACAGAGTGTCTGTGTTGAGTGGCTGGGATGGGACTTCAGGGTACTTAGAAGAGTTTGCAGCCAAAGCCTATTTTTGTAGTAGTGGAGCAGTGTGTATAAAATCAGGCCTGATGCCATCTTATCCATACTGACTGTTGCAAACTGTCCTTGAAATAAACTATCTCAGAGTTATAGCAAAGTTTTTTTCCTAGGGTAGAGCTAATTTATTCTAGCAAAACTTTCAGGAGAAAAATGTTTTTGTAGTGTTGATGACTGAGGAACTGGGAAACAGGAGGCACACATGGAGTTAACTTAGTTCATAATGTGGATATGCAGAATGCCTGTCATTCATGTAGCTCCTACACTGCAAAACTGAACATTCTTCCAGTATAATTTCAAATGATGAATGAGTTTGAGAATTTTGCCATCTGCTTGCTGACACAGGGAAAAATGTGTAATTCACTGAATTCATTATTCCTTCAGATCTGGTAACAGCAACAGATTGTTTGGAGGGTGTAAACATCAAAGAGGGAGAACTGTTATTGACAAGGAAATGGTTTCATACGGTGGGATTAAGAGTGCTAGATCTGGGGGGGAAGGGGGTGGGCTGCTCTGACACAGAAGATTCACAGTCTATTGGGATAAGTAAGAAATTAAGAGTAAGAAAGCAAAACTTTAACATAAAAGGGTATTGGTAGCTTTCTGCATTTCCTGTTTGTGAAGGATAGCCTGGTTAAGAAGATATTAAGGTTACAGAAGAGAAAGAAGGGACATGTAGACTAATATCAAAATCTGTGCTGAACCCATGGAAGTCCTAAATGTGAGAAAAAAATAAACTGTGACCTGACAATTCAGAAGAACAAGTATCCACAGAGTGACTTTGTAGACCTTTAGCACATGACCTTCTCTCTTTTGGGTAATAAAGCTTTACAATATGACCAAGGATAAAACATTAAAGTGCTTTACATACACAGGTAATGCAATGATGTAGTCCCGATCCTATGTTGTTGGTAGAGTACATCAGTGAGATCTGAAGCCAAAGATGTCTTCCTTTTTAACTGCTGATGCCATAAACTATCAAACTCAGGTACAGAATTTTTTAAAATAATTAATATTATTTTGGATTTTCTTAATATTTTTCATTTATCTATTTATTTATTTATTTATTTAAGTATTAGGAGCAATTGTTTGGAACCTCTGTTGTTTAACATTTTAAAAATGCCAACAGATGGCTCTTCCTGCATCCATGCAGCTGATGATTCCAAAATAAGTAGTGCTGAGAGATTTCTTGGTGAAGCTAAGGGACAGGAAAGGCAGCTGTCACTGAATATCTTAATTACAGCACTTACAAAGTTCTAATTAATGTAATGCTGTTTCCATAGCTATATTAATGTAACATCCATTAGTATGTCATTGGTTATACTTTGTGAATTAAATTTGGAATTTGGCACATATTTGAAGTTTGTGGGAGCAAACATTTGATCTAACACTTTACATGACATGGGGAGAATAAGTCTTTGGAGTCACAGAGGATTTCTGTATTGGAAAGTGTTGGTAGACATTAGATGGTGTGGAAAACTGGCCTCCAAGAAAGTGTGTCTCTCACGGAAATTGACTGTAATAGAGAGACGTAACAGAAAAAGTAAAATAAAGGAGAAACAGCAGCAATACTGAGGGACAGGTGCCCGGGCTGGGACTTCATCCCGAGCTGCACGTGAGCCTGGGAGCGGCCTAAGCCTGCAAAGCAGCTAATGCCCATAAAGGCAATCGTTGTGGGTCGGTACCGTGCCCATTGCCTGCTGCTGCTGGTACAAAGGAGAGAGAAAAAGACAAAAGAGAGAGGAGAGGAAAACCAAATAAAAGGAGCCAAGCTGAAAGCAGCCCTGGCTGAGACCACCACAGGCTGCGACTTTGCCACCAGACCTGGGTCCAGTGAGGAAAACAGCGTCAGACTCCTCGCCTCTCCAGCGCTCCTGAGGTCACCAAAGAAAGCTCTTAAGGGTGACAGTGGCAACTGGCCCTGCCACCCGTACCGTGCCCAGACTCCGAAAAGAGCCGTCCCCTGAGTGCCCAGGCACACGGCAGCTTGGCTGCCAGGGGCACCAGAAGGACGAAGGCAGCATCTGTTGCAGCCGCCCCTGCTGTTCCTGCCACTGGTGCCACCTGCGCTGGACCTGCCTACGCTGGATCTGCCACCGCTGTCACAACTCTCTCTGTCTCCCCCTCTCTCTTTCTCTCTCTCTCTCTCCCCCAACTACAATAGTCTTTCTTTCTCTGTACCGACTGGGTACATTTACATATCCAGTTTTTCCCCCACACACTCTTTAAAACCTGTTACAGTAAAGTGATATTTCAAACACATAATCTCTGTGTGTATGTGTGCTTCCGAGAGGAGTTTCTCAATCGGTTCTACAGCCAGTGGAAGCAAGCCGGCCCCAAGCCAGGGACAGACCCACCAAAATCATTAAGAAGGCTATCCTGAATATATAATTTTGTCTCAGCAAATCCTGATAAACAGGGCGATTGTGCCCCGAGATAAGGTGGCTTCTACCCCAAACTGGGTGCAAACCACAACAGATGGCTGTTAGTGCACAAGTACTTTTGAGTAGCATTTCACAGTGGTGCTGAGAAGACTTTTTACTTTTGAACTGTGTTGTTTAAAATGTCAAACATTGCTTACAGATCAGGAATAATGCAACTCCGTATTCTTCTAGAATATTGACATGCAGTGGCATTTCAGGTGGTATATTTGATCAGTGAAAAAGTGTATCAAATTGCTTTAAAAAGAAAGCTAAAGAAATTAAATTCTTATTTTAAGTTGAAGGAAGGTGTGGATCAACTCTCTGTAGTTTAAGTAAACATCAAATATAAAATTGAAGGTTAAGTTTCACGATGGTGGTATTCATTTCAAGAATAGACACCATTTTTTTTCCCCCTTCAAAAATCTTTTATTCTGGGACCTGATTAAGGCTTAAAATACTGTTTTCCTTTCCCCTGACTTTTCTGAAGTCATGTAACAATGTAACAATAAGGCATTGAAGACTGTAATTTATAAACCAGTCCTCCATTCAAAGAATAATCCCTTTCAATTGATCTGATCTAATAAAACACTAGTTTTCCTTCAACCCTTTATTTCCCAAATGCCACCTGTGTTTGCTCTGACAGGGCAGTTAAATATCACTGTGCTCTGTTTCCAAAGGCTGTCACTAAAATAAGGAAGGCCATGGATGTACGCTTCTGCTTGGTAAATCTGTGTTTGATTTCACAGAGCTACATTCTTCCCACTTTCTCCTGATGACTAGAAGAACTTTCTTTAGGATTGGCCATTTGGGGCCAAAGAAGAGTAAGGAGTCAACATGGATTTAATGTCTTGTGCAATCTAAAAAAAGCAGGGTTTTTTTTGTGAAAGCAGTTGCTGTTAATATCGAAAGAAAATATGCATCACTTTGTTTCTATTTGCCTTTTGAGATACACAGAGTTAAAGTACTGCACTACTCTACACACATGTTGCTACTGGGTAAGGTGCTTGCTGCTGTGAAATCATATAGAAAAACATTTCTAGATGAAGTATTAGGTGAACAACACATTGCAAAAATAACTGCAGACCATGGTGACAGAGGCAAGACATGGAACTATGAGAAAATCAGTAAAACACAGAAGATTACTTGTCCTTTTGGGAAGGGAGTTTCCTGGAGAGCAGATTGTTTGAATTGATTATTTTCTTGTGTTCCTAGTAGATTACCTGCGGAAAAGCCTTAAAAACTTTTATTCTCTAGTGCAGAAGGTAATATTAAAAAAAAAAACACCAGCCAATGAAACCCTGTAGGTTTCCCACTGCAAGACAATTGAAACATAATGGAAATTCAATTGATTTTCAGTGGGGAAAGCTGCAGGGCACCAATTATCTGTGCTCTAGAATTGTTGCTTGAAGTGAAGCTACACATTGAGGAGCCAATCAAATGTATTTCAATCCCTGCGTGCCATATACTCATGACAGCAGTATAAGGATCAAATTTTTCAGCTTCTAATTAAAGGGACACATCAATATGATCTTTGATTGGCTTTTAAAAGGACATTTTAAATGTTGCTGAAAAGTTTAATGCCACCTACTCAGCAACAGTTGTACAAAACTTGTACAGATCTCACTTTCAGGGATTAAGAGTTGTATTACATCTGCATATGTACGTTCCAGCTCATGATCAGTATGTCTGTATCTGATTTGTGTGAAAGGGAACTGTTAATGAAAGTACTTAAAAAGATTAAAGACTGATTTTATCTTTTATTCCTTGATTCAAATCCAAATAATTCCGTTAGGAATATTTATTGCCTGCACACAGAACAACTGTTTTTTGGACTTTATGGAAGTGTTTTGTCATTCTGTAGGGCAGCTGCTGATGGACAGCTAGCAGATAATTACTGTCTCAAATTAAATAGCAACGGCAAATCAAGACCTATACACAGAACTAATCTAACTATCTAATCTATCTAACGAGGAAGATTGAGCAGCATGAACAATGAACTGTTAAGGTGAACTGGTAAAAGTAATTGGAAATATTTACTAATATAGAAATTTATGGAGTTTTCTGAAATATTTTTTTCTCTTCAGTATTTTTCAGCAATTTTATTAGTACCTGGATAACAGAAAAGAGAATGCATATTACATTTTTAATTCAAGAGGTATTACAAATTTTGAGGCAGAATTTTTTTTAGTAGCAGACTAGAGAGGAGGGCATCTGGTTAGACAGCAGTTTTAGAGAAAAATAGCTTTTTCTAGAGTCCGTCTCAAATTGAAAGAAGTTTTAATGACACACATAAAGTGGCCTTACATATAAAGTAAGAGTTTATCTTCCAACAGACACATGGATTAATCGTTCTGCTCTGTTGATACTACTAAGCATTTTACCTAGAGCATGAGGCACTCCAACCTCAAAACAGATGTGTGCCAACTGCCAAGGGTACGGAACATGATCAGATATCTTGAAACATGAGGAAATATTAAAAGATATGGAATTTAGTTTAGGAAAATACAGACTGTGGGCACATATGACAACCATTTTCAGGTAAACTGCAAATTGGAAATTAGTTAGTTGTTCTCTGAGTTTCAAAACATTTACACCTCCTTCAAGCTTTGTATTGACATTTTCATGTTTAGAAGCTATATTTCCTCTTCTGTCATCCAAGACAAGAATAGGTTTAATATTCAGCAAGAGAGATTTAGATTGGGCATTAAGAAAACATTTCTGGTAGACTAGTTAAGGAATGTCAATAAAAGAAGCAAAATCTGCATCGTTTATAGAATGATTTAGGCAAACACCTGCTAAGAATAACATTTTAGCTTTTCTTGCCATGAGCCTGGGTGAAGTGGAACTAGATAACCCATTTTCCTCAAGGCAGCTTTACATTAAATTTACAGGCAAATATGCTGAAGTTTTAGTAGCTGTTGTTCATGCCTTTCTTATCTTTCCAATAAAAGAGAACATTTGCTTGGTATGTAAGACTAAGAGAGAGTGAGTGTAATGAAATAGGAACTTAAAGTGACTTTCAGAACTTGCTTTGCTATTTCATAGTGAGGTGGGTCTCACCACACTGGAGAACAATGTTTTCAAGACGTTGATTGCTAAAAGAAATTACAGAATACACATTTATTATAGACAAAGTTATTATGTGTCTACATTTTACTCTGCCATACATTCCTCTTTGTCTCACTGGAAGACTTACAAAGTAATATGTTCTTCAAGGTGAGAAAAGAGGTCACAAAATGCCAGAGAGAAAAAGTGAATTGGGAAGCACAAGTAAATAATTTCATCATTGAAGAAATTAACAAAAAGGGTAATCTAGAATCTAATTGCTTTGATTTACTGAAATAGCAAGAATGTACCAGTTTCAAGTATTGCTCTGTCAATTTATAATATTGCATGAATTGAATAATCCACAGAAATTCTTTCTGAATTTGGTATCTTACTTTTGCCATTCCTCTGGGATGTAAGTGTTTTTCCCAGTGTAAAGAAACAGCACTGCACCAGATACGCTTTTTAGCTGGGAAGATAACAGTAGCCTTTACATAAATCTGGTATTTGTCCTTTTCCTTCTATTAGAACCACTATCAATAGATGGTGACATATCAATTTCTCGGCTTTAAGCTGACTTTACACTTTCACAAATGGCTGCACAGCATGTAATTGTGCAGAAATAATTCTCCTGGACTGATTCTATAGCTTTGCCTTTAACATTGGGAATTTGAATTTGTTAAATGGACACCCTCCTTCAGCTGAAGGTGGAAAGAAACAACAAAAGAAAATCAAAAGAGTTTTTTTTCAGTGCGGTCACAATCATCAACCTGCTGTTTGAGAGCTTCTGATTTCCTCAAATCATTAAATGGATTGGGTTGGAAGAGACCTTAAAGATAATTTAGTTCCATTCCCCCTGCCATGGGAAGGGACACCTCCCACTATACCAGGTTGCTCCAAGCCCCATCCAACCTGGCCTTGAAAACTTCCAGGGATGGGGCATCCACAGCTGCTCTGGGCAACCTGGGCATCCTCACAATAAAGATTTTCTTCCTAACATCTAATCTAAATTTAACCCCTTTCAGCTTAAAACTATTACATCTCATCATAATACAAGTTTTATGCATCACTCCCAACTGCTGCACGTATACCTTTGGAATCTACTCTCTTTTAGTTTTTTAACAAACAGTATTTTTTTTGGGCCACATACCAACTCCTTACAGCTTTTATTACAAAAGTCAAGTGCTTGAAACTATAGTCTTCATTGTACTACTGGACTGCAGAGCTGTCCTTGAACAGACCCCTTCATAGGCAATACTTATTCCTGTGATCTGATTTGCTGTTTCAGTTTGAATTGAAGGCCCTTTTTTTTTCCTTAATGCTATTAATAATGTTTAGTTTATTGTTTGCTCCAAAAAAGGTGTTTATGGTTTTCCTCATAGGAGATGGCATTGCAAAGCTAAGTAGTTGCTTATGTTGAATTTTCTGTAAGGGAATTTCTTTGGTGATCTACAGAATCATGGACTTCTTTATAGTTGTACCGGTGACACTTGGAGGACACTGCCTAATGTACAAGCCACTGAAGTTCTTCTTCCAGCATGTCCTCCTGTCTATGCTCATTTTGAATTTTTTAATATGTATTTCTAAAGCACTCAGGAACAGGAAATATAGTTGAACACCACCTTTCACAAGCGGGTCACAAGTTATTTCTGAAGTTCTACACTACTGTAGTATAAATAACTATGGAACTAAATATGAACTTTGGTTTGGGTTTATCTGTGGTTTTCTTTCATTTTGTCAGATGTTTCTTCCATATTGGCTTCTAGGGAAATGTTAGCTGCAGCTCAGATAATGAAAAAAAAGACCTTGAGCACTGATGTGTTCTTGCCAAGAACTGTGCTAAATAGAAGCAGGGTTTATCATTACACCCTTTCAAGCATGAAGCAGAAGTTTCTGCTAAAATAAAGCCGGTCAAAGCTGTGATTCCGTCTGACTCAGAAATGCACACCTTGCATTTTTAATCTAAGGATATATCCCCACACAGAGTTTGAGATATCCTTCATCATAGAACATATAGCTAATAAATTGTTCATGGATTCATCTCATAGCAAAAATGATACTGATCATCCTGTCCTTTCTCTTCAGAAAGGTAAATTTTTTCAGCCAGATGGCAGGGCTGGATTTCTCCTCCCAATCCTGCCTCTATTACTCTCCTGCCTGCAGAGAGAGGCATGCCTTTAGCAGGAATTTGAACTATTGCAATGAAAGTCATCCTGCTGGATAAGCAGAATTTTACTGACCTGTCATTGTCAATGCATAATTTTGACACTATGAAAATTGGTTTTCAATCTATAGCTGGTGAAAGTATTTCTGAAATGAAAAATAAGGAAAAAAAAATCATTAAAGCTTTTAGAGAGGCAATTAATTCCCTGCAGAAATAACTTTTAGCGTTTAAGAAATGAACTAAACAATTTTAATGGTGCTAAGTACTATAGCTGTTCATCAGGGAGGAAATAAACACCAAAGCACCTTCCCAGTGTGCCATGATTCCAGTTGTTTCTTTACCAAAGATTTACTCAAAAGCTTCTGTAACAGCAAAGAATGAACTTCCATGTAACACAAATGCTATTACATCTTCATTTAATTTGGGTAAAAATTAAAATAAAATTTCCGTTTTTATTGTATAATAATATGAGAAACATGTAACTAGTGACGATTTTGACCTTTCCTAACAAGTTTGGGTTTTAGCCCTTTTTTTCCTTTCTTTCTGTTGACTTCCTAGATTCTTACCAGCCAGGGAATCCAGCTGGAAATCCAGTAGGGCCTAATTAGCAGAAAGGGGTTGAAGCAGTGGTTGTCAAACACATTTTTCACATTAGTTGGATATGTAACTGCGACAGTTTCAGAGTAACTTGAAGTGTTCCGAAACATGTGGTTGAGCATTAAGAGTACATTTTTTGTATTATGGCTACACATTAATTCTGTAACAAAGATGAAAACAGGGGATTAAAAGCATAAAGAAGCAACCATGAATTGCAGGGATGCTTCACTCTGCAGAAATATGTAGAGGTCACCTTCCTCTACCAGTCCTTGACTTCTCCAGCAAAATGGAACAGAGACCTTGCTGGATGCTTGGTTGTATTGTCAGGCCAGAGAGAGGGAGGGCAAATGAGGTCAGAACAAAAAAATAGATTTCTTCACTCCCCTTTGACCCAGACTGAACTTGAGCTGAAGTGATTTTGAGGGTGATATTAAGAAGATCTTTCATGTGTTTGACAGCATCTTACACTGAATCCTTACTCGGTTTCTTAAATTAATTGGGTCCCTAAGGGCTGGTGACTTTTGGAATATCTTTGTGAACTGTGAAAAAATCACCCAAACTAGAAATAGCCTGAGCTGAAAGACTACAGGATTATTCTGAGACTGTTCTCCTTGTCTGGGATGCCATTTCTGGAACACAATGCACTAAGGTCCTGAGATATCAAATATAGGAATGAATAGGGGAAGGTTATACAGATACTGAACCTTTAATGCTTATATATAAACCTTGACAATAGTACTAAACATTAGTTTGGCAAGAAATAGATTACTTTTCAGCCCAGAGGTTATGTTATGTGCTCTTGCAGCAGAATTTTCCTACTGTATAGGACTGTGTTCTATTACTTAATTTGATAAGAAACTTATCTTGTTTCTGTGATTTTCTTCCTGTTAACAATCATGCTTTCATTGTGTACAAGCTCTCCAATAAATGGTTATAGATCTCAAGTGCTCTGAAAGAAAAGCTGGACACATCCAAAGAGAAGGCTCTAATCTCTGAACTCCTGCAAATGCATCTCTTTTCCTTGATCAGCTGCATTGTCAATGCAGAAATATAATAGAAGTTAGAGGAGTGAAAAGTGGATTGTTTCCTTTTCTTTGTAAATGATAATTTTGGTGTAGGGGACACACCAATTTTAACCTACAGTAAGTAAAAATCTAACAGTCCAATCAAGGGCATTTTTATTTGAAAGAATCATTAATGACATTCAGTGGAAAGAAAGTATTTGTAAGTTGCATATAAATTAAATAAGAATGCGGCATAATTTCTTGTGAAGATTTCTCATTAAAAATTTAGATAAACGTTGCAAATTGATAACCAGTTGTGGAGAACTGGCCTCCAAGCAAGTATGTCTCTCACAGAAATTGACTGTAATAGAGAGACGTAACAAAAAACAAAATAAAGGAGAAACGGCGGCAATACTGCGAGGCAGGGGCGGCGGCTGGGACTTCATCCCGAGCTGCACGTGAGCCTGGGAGCGGCCTAAGCCTGCAAAGCAGCAAATGCCCATAAAGACAATCGCTGTGGGTCATTACCGTGCCCATTGCCTGCTGCTGCTGGTACAAAGGAGAGAGAAAAAGACAAAAGAGAGAGGAGAGGAAAACCAAATAAAAGGAGCCAAGCTGAAAGCAGCCCTGGCTGAGACCACCACAGGCTGCGACTTTGCCACCAGACCTGGGTCCAGTGAGGAAAACAGCGTCAGACTCCTCGCCTCTCCAGTGCTTCTGTGGTTGCCAAAGAAAGCTCTTAAGGGTGACAGTGGCAACTGGCCCTGCCACCCGTACCGTGCCCAGACTCCGAAAAGAGCCATCCCCTGCGTGCCCAGGCACACGGCAGCTCGGCTGCCAGAGGCACCATAAGGACGAAGGCAGCATCTGCTGCAGCCACCTCTGCTGTCCCTGCCACTGATGCCACCTGCGCTGGACCTGCCTACGCTGCCACGACTCACCTCACCCCTGGCTCCAGGAGGACGTGAGCACAACAGCACCATCCAAACCTTTCACCTCTCACTGAGCACAACATCACCATCCAAACCTTTCACCTCGAGCACCTTCTCCCCCTGGGTGTGTCACTGGCCCCTCACTCACACGCACCTTGTCGACCCCATATGGGAAAGGCTCTGGGCTCTCTCTACCCCAAACTATAATAGCCTTTTTTTTCTTTCTCTTTATGGACCGAGTACCTTTACCTATCTAGTTTTACACACACACACACACACTTTGAAAACTTTTACAGTAAAATGGTATTTCAAACACATAATCTGTGTGTGTGTATGTGCTTCTGAGAGGAGCTTATCAGTCTATATCAGGTGGAAGCAAGCCGGCCCCAAGGCAGGGATGGACCCACCAAAATAATTACGAAGGCTATCCTGAATATATAATTTGGTGTCAGAAAATGTTGATGAACAGGATGATTGTGCCCTGAGATAAGGTGGCTTTGACCCAAAACTGGGTTTGAACCGCAACACTAGTAGGAACAGGCTCATAAATAACTGTGGTGTAATCAGATATGTAATCCAAAAGGCAAAGCTTTGGCCTTTTTCTGTGACACAGAGTGACAGTTCCTTGACTCTTTTTTGTCCAGAAACCTTGGCAAATAGCTTTCAGATTTCCAGACTCATTACCTTCCACAATAAATTCTTCCAAATTAATTCACATCATCTGTGATTGTAAGATGAGTGGGAATGAACATTCAAATAAAGAGATCAGCTGAACAGCCTGTAAGTGGCCATTAAAATGTCTAATTTGTTGAGTATATTTTCATAGCCACCCAATTCCTGCTCATGAGCCTCAAAATAAAATGGAAAAAAGGGGAAAAAAACCACTCTCTCTCATAATGTTCTCCATATCTTCAGGAGAGTTATGGATTAACAGATATGATTGCACTGAGAAAGGTCCTCAGTTTTATACATAAGAATGAACATTTTTTTACTTACTCATTCCATCCTCTTTAGTTTGAAAATATTTGTATATTTTTTCTTAAAAATTATTCAAATAAGAAAGGGCATGCCACATGTCCAAGATGTACAAAAAGCATCAGTGGTCTTGAGCAGGTTTGTACCATGAGAGGCAGCTGAGCCACAAAATGAAATATGCAAAAGGACAATTAATATTGTTGTGCTAGCTCATGGGAAGGCAGCATGAGAGGAACTTAATCTTTTACTCTTGAAATTTTAAAATTATATGTTAGTTTGTAATACTGCTACTAACGTACCATGAAACTTCCATTTTCAGTGAATTGTGTTTAGTTTTCTACTTTTTCCAATGGGTGATTTCAATCCATTTTTGCTCCTGGGCTTTGCCAACAGAAAACAACACTTGCTGTACTGCGGTGTCTCTAGCTCTTCCATGTTGAGTGTTGCTTCAAGCAGGTCTTAGTAATATTTCATTGACTTATCTCTGACCTCTTCATTGTTCTTATATGTTCCTAAAACTGTATATACTTAATGTTCTATATAATTTTTATGCTGATCCCCAGTTTGTCACATCTGCTGTTATGTGAAGAGCTGATGGCAGAAAAAGATGTGGATTTTAGGGAGCCAATTCCCACATTCAGAATATTGGAGTTCTTTTGGTGAGTTGATTACCTACCTCCATAGCTGACAGTTGAGTGCAGAATAAGCTCCATGGAAATCACAGAACGTATTATCTACAGTGCAATGTAGTGTAAATGAAAGTTAATTTGTTTTGCATGTTCCCTGTACTGGAAGAAAACAAAACCTTTCTTCAATCAGAGAAACAGTTGGGTTTTCTTTGTTGATGCAGTTCAAATAACAACACATACACATATGTTTTTGTTAACATTTTGCTCCATGTTTTGTTTTTTTGTTTTGGTTTGGGTTTTTTTTTCTCTTTCTGTTGGCACTGGTAATGGAAGAAATCCTGTCAAGGAAGTTAATGTATTATTTCTGTCACCTCTAGATTATTGTATAATGCTCAGTGAAAACCTAGATGGTTCAGAAACATTCGGAAGAGTGTTTCTCTGCCCAAAATAACTTTCAAATGGCAGTTTTGGAAATTGATATAGAGGGATCAAAGTCCATGTGTTTCATGGTGTCCAGGTTAAATATTCAAAATTAATTTGTTTATGTGTCTTGTCAAGCTTTTAAGAAGGGTTGCTTTAAGGCAGCCTAGGGAAAGAACATTGGGTTGAGTTTGTAGTTGAGATGTGCTACCATCATCAGTGTGCTTCTGGCCTGCTGGTGTACTTCAGTGAGCATCTGTGGCTCATGAAAGCTAACTGAAAGTTAAAGAAAATTATGCTGATTTCTTCTGGGAGTAATCTGAGATTCAGGTGTGGAAAGCACTGTATGAGAAATGGTCTTACTAGATACATACAATTACTCAAATTAAGCCTGTCGGTTAGATGTGAACACATTGATTTTTCGGTTTAGTGAATAAACGGCTCTAATGCAAGTGTACTTGTGGTGTGGCATTAACAGTTAAAAAAAAAAAGGAAAGGAGGGAAAGAATCAGTGCCCCACTAATTGTGGAATTTAATGGCTTAGTGAACTACAGATGAGATGATGTTTGTGGGCATCAGAGGACAAGAAAGGACATGACTGTATGACTTGGGAGGAGCAAGGTTTAGCTGTGCTTTGTCTTATTTGCAAGTCTGCAGCTTCTCTGTGATGTAGAAGAAGAAATACAGAATTTTTGACTCAAATTTTCAGATGAGTTGCACATTTTTAAAGGCAGGTCACTAATCCTGCCACTAGACAGGAGGTCAGGTAAATGTATTTTCGAAGAAATGCAAACAGCTAAAAGAATATATATTGATACTTATTAACAGGATGGAATAGAAACAGCTTAGAAAGAGCAAGGTGGTGAAGACTGAGATCATATGGTAAATTAATAAATGTGGGTCTAACGAGAAAAATGTCAATCTGATATTAGCCTCTGCATCCCAGTTCAGAACTTCAAGTCAACCAGAGAATCTGCCCAGATGAGGTGCATCTGAGAGTGCTGGGGGAGCTGGCCAATGTCATGGAATACCATTGTTTATTATGTTTGAATGGCCAAAGCAGTCAGGGCAGATTTGTGACAACCAGAAACAGGAAAGCATAATGTCATTTGTCAAAAAAATACAAAAAAGAGGCTCTGGGAAACTGCAAGTCTCACTTTATTCCCTGGGAATGTTGTGGAACTAATCCTCCTGAAAGCTACATCCAGGCACGTGAAGGACAACAAACTGACTATGAACAGTCAGCATGGACTGACCAAAAGCAAGCTGTGCCTTCTGCAATAACTGGCTGTGCAGGTAATGGGAGAGCAGTGGATGTCATTTACTTTGACTTTAGCAATGTTTTCAACCTGATTCTCCATAGTTTTATTGTAGTCAGATGGTCAAATCTAGTCCCTATACTAGATGTGCTTAACACAAAGGGTGTAGTAAGATGACTGGACTACTGGGCTTGAAGAGTAGTGGTCAGTGGTTTGAAATTCCACTGGTGACCAGTCATGAATGACTTTTCCCTGGGGTCAGTACTGCTTTGATGCATTTTCATATAAGTAATGGCTTAGAGGCTGAGATGAATGAACCATAGACAAATTCAAACTGGGTGGGGAGGACAACTTGCTGAAGGGCAGAGCTGCTTTTCAGAGGGATCCCAATGCACTGAAGAAATGGACTGCCACAAACTGTGAGTTTTTGGCCAAAAAACCAACAAAGTTCCACAACTCATGCAGAATAAGCCCATGCAAAAGCACAGTCTAGGGGCTGGATGGGTAGAAAGCAGCTTTGTAAAAAATGAATTGGAGGTCCTCCTGCTAAACAAGTAGAACATAAGTCAGCAGTGAGGGCTAACAATGTAACAGGCTGCATTAGTAGCATCATAGTCAGGCGTGTTGAGGGAAAAGGCTATTTTCTCTGGCCCTTGTGTGAACACATGGGAATCTGGCTTTGGACTCAGCAGTACAAGGAGGACACTGAAATACTGGAGGGAATCCAGAGAAGCCTCAACAAAGATCATTAGTAGACAAGGGCACACAGTGTGTGAGGTGAAGCTAAGGGAATTACAGAATCACAGAATCATTCTGGTTGGAAAAGACCTCTAATACCATTAAGTCCAACCATGACCTAATTCTGCTAACCATTAACCTAACTCTATCAAGTCCAGTGCTTAAACCATGTTCCTAAACACCACATCTACATGTCTTCTAGAAACTCCAGGGATGGTGATTTAGTCACCTCCCTGAGCAGCCAACTCCAGTATTTAACTTCCCTTCCAGTGAAGAAATTTCTTCCAATATCCAGTCTAAACCTTCTCTCGAACAACCGAGTCCATTTCCATTTGTCCTCTTCTCATTCAGTCCAGAGAGGAGAAGGCTGAAGGGACATTCACCTTTCTAGTCTGGACATTCCTAATCACTTGTGTACAAGTGCTTAACTTCTATGCTTTGTTGGTAGGTAGACCCAACCACATTCTTGGGTTTCTACTTGAACTGAAGCTCCAAATATTTTTCTCACTGCCATCAGAAGTTTAATGCTGTTCACTCTACTCAGTAAGAGTACATCAGTTCCTAACAATAAAATGCTAAGAACCACTCCCCTTACCTCATCTGTTTCTTTAACTCTTCCAGCTTTTTAACTTTGATTTCTATTTTCCTTTCTACTTAGACCCACATAAAATTTGTCACTTGTGATATTTTCTTGACTTTCCTTTGTTTGCCTGTGGATGTCACAATAAACTTAATACTTTTTGTTTTCCAAAAAAATGCTTTTGCTTTTCTGTTCTAATGCCCTGGAAATCTGCAGACTCCAGAAATAGAAAGAAAGTTCTGATTCCATCACTGGGGGGATTAGAAGTATGAAAGCATTTGCTGGAGGCTTCTCTGTTTGATGGTTTGGAGTTTCTTCTGAAATCTTAACTGCAAGAAGAATAGAAATGAAAAGCTTCTCTAAAACAAACAAACCAGAAATAACCCTGGGAATTGAAGCTGGAACCATACAGCTAAGCCTACCATATTTTCCAGTTCCTGGGAGTCTTAAATCTGCAGGCCTAAAATGAAAACTGTTCTTGAATCACACTGCAAGTTTCAGTGTTGCAGGGGTCTAGTGGAAGCCTGCTGTAGTTTCTGAATCCCAAGGAGAAGAAGAGCTGCAAGGCTAAAATGAAAGTATGTTCTCAAATTGCCTTGGGAACTCAGCATCCGAGAGGACCAGCTAACAAGTGCTTCAGTGTGGATTTCCTTCCCTCCTAGAATTTGAGAGTGGTAGGCTTATGCTGAAAGAAATCAAAACTGCACTTCCAAAAATGTGTTACAAATAAAACTCAGGAAATCACAGGCAGGGGAACCTCAATAACATTTATATTGTTGCAGGTTGTTTGTCAATAAAGTATGAAAATGAAGACAGAATTAGGAGAGCAGATTTCTTCTTTTACTTTCTTCAGTATAAATTGAGAATAGCAAAATTGATGACCAGTGCAAGAGAGAAAAAAATTGGCCCAAGGAGAATTAATTAGAAACTCATGCCAAAACACTCTTTTCCAATCTGTCTGTGGATGCAAATCTCTCCCCTGCAGTGCTGAATTCGATTGCACATTCAGCACAGAGAACTTCGCCCAAAACCCATTCAGTAGCGAAAATGGTCCAGCAATTTTAAGACCTTTTGGTTCAAACATTTCCTTTTTCTGTGGAACTATTGTCACCTTCATTTTGTATATGGAATGGGGGTTAAAATATTACTAAATTAAATTACAATGTAATCAGTAAATAGAAGATTGTCTTGCATTTTAATTTATTATTAAACTATAGGCTATTTTTTTAATGTTTGCAGCTTTTATGAAAATACTTTATACCAGAAATAACAGGTTAGTACATAACTAAGTATATAAGTAAGTGTCCAGTACGTACTTCTGTACTTCCTTAGTAATCAGATTGGTTTAAATAGAGAGGTGGAATAAAATAATCAAGCTGAAAACACTTGAATTTCCTTCTGTACTTAAAGCAGTAACTTCTGGACTTTGGAAGGAATGAACTTCAGCCCAAACTGCTAACATGTTTGTAATTTTTTTAATTTTTTTTTTTTTTTTAAGAATTTAACATTTTCAGTCCTGTGCTGTGGTACTTTGAGGATTTGTGTCAAAAAGAACACCTGGATAGTTATTCTGAATTAAAATACCCATTCAACAAGGAAGCACATAAAACATGTTTGGCAAAATGAAGAAGTGCTGCAGTGGCCATAAAAAGTGAGGGAATCAAAATCATGATGCCTCTAGACACTGACCTACAAACCATTTCAATCAGCAGAGGTCTTTCTATCAACTTCATCTACTTTAGATAAGTCTTGTGGTCCATTAAGTTTGTATCACTGTAACAGTGAGTTATGCTTACATTTAAATCTTCCTAACTTTTGCATGCAGTAGGCATATGCTTAAACTTAAGCAGAACCTGATGTAGTTTCAATATAGGGATGTTGAAACGTCCTGTCAAACCATAAATTTAATGAAGGGAGAAACTTTATAAATTAACATGTACACAACTTCTGTGTAGGGAATTATTTTCCTGATGCTACAGGCAGCTAAGCTATGATATAAAACAAATATAAATTTGGAAGGATCTCTTAATGTGTTCTATCTTCCTTTGTCTATTTTACATAGCTTGGAAGTTAATTCTCAGACTCTAGCATAGTTCAGTTTCTTTGTGATATTCCACAACTTTCTGTTCAGTATTATCACACTTCTAAAACTCTTGCAGACTGACTGCCATTGATTGTGATGTCTGTACTTTTTGTCTTTGGTATGAATGTTTTCAACTCAGTCATGCATGCACATAAATCATATTTGATGCAATAGCTCCAGTATATCAGTGGTTTTGTTTTTTTAAGGCAAGCAAACACATTTTATTTATCTGTTGGGGTTTTTTAAGCACTAGTACATTTTTAATTTCACTATCCACAGTGTAGTAGGAAAAAAATGTTAATACCTTCCCTTTTTATTGCTACTATACACAGAAACAACACTGCATCATTTACACTTTCCTTGCATTTCTTTGCTTTCAGTGCCTTCTGTTGCAGTGAAGTCTGCAAGTATTCTTTCTGTGATGAGTAACATGACAACCAGGACTCATCAATGGAAGAATGTTGAAGCTGGGATGACACAGAGATTACACAGTTCCAGAAGATTTTGATAGCATAAAGTAAGTCTCACTTCTTGTGTAGATTATGCAGAACCAGAATTAATCTAATGGCTGATTTGGTTTATCAAAAGTTAAGCCAAAGATGATTTTTTTGGTATGTTCCCATAGCCTTTTATCCATTTAGTAGGGTGTGATATTTTGTTGATGAGGTAATATGGTGGGATAGAGAACCAAGGTACACTGAAGAATGGCTTCACAGTTAAGACTCAAAGCTGTGGATGTAGAGATGTGGTCTGGCCATTGCATCTGTTGTTAAGACTGACTGGATTTCATCTCCCTGAAATACTGTGGTATACTAGAAAAGGAAGAACACTTCAGAAGAACACTGAAAGAACACTTCCAATTCAGCATAACAGGACCAGCACCTAAGACCAAGCAGTGGTTCCAGACAGAACCATATCATTTAGTACCTAAGGGTAGGAATCCAGGCATGCTTAGAGGTGTTCTGGTATGAGCTACACAAATGCCAAATTTTGCCATGAGTCAGAGAGAGAAAGTCCCCAAAAAGTCCTAATTCATCAAGTATTTGAAATTTAGACCATGTCTAATCTACTGAAGAAGCATTGAGTTCAACAAAAAAGACATCAGTCACAGTCATTTTCATTCAAAAATGCACAGTGAGGGAAAGTGGTGTTACCAACGACCCTGATTTGCATAGTATCTACTTGTTAGAGTGGACCTGTCAATATGGTCAGATACAGCAGCAGCAGGTTCCTCTTGTTGTGAGTTCAGCAGCTGTTTGTTAGTAAATCTGGTAGTCTGCTGCTCAGATCATTACTGCAGGTGGCTCTGGGTTGCAGTTCCTCCCAAAAAAGTGAAAGACATAGGCATAGATGCCTCATAAAACAGAAAGGGATTAAAGCCAGATTTCCTCAAGTGAATGCCCTGGTCACTACATTAGCAGGCAGCAATGGAAGAGCAAGGTGAAAGGGAGCTCTTGATGCTTTCAGTGAAAGCTGAGGGGTTGTTGAGTAAGGAATGGAGGGGTCTGAAGCGAAAGATCCAATACAGTTTAACAGAAAATGAGGGAAATTCTGCATTCTGTTCTCCACTGATTTATTTGTGCCCTTTACATTTAATTGAGGTTGGGTATGATGTCCAGTATTAAGAATAAAAATCAAACCCATTATTCCTTCCTCATTAGGAAAGGTTTGGTCCTGAAAAATGTCCAGGAGATTTAAAAGGTACTTTGGAAAGACCTGATAGTCTAACTCAGCCATGTCTAGTCTTTTAGGCATTAGAATATCCAAAAAGATATAGAAATAAAAATCTGCATCTCTCTGCACCTCAGTGGTCTATCTGGGAAACAGAAATTTAAAAAATATATGGTTTTGAGTATGTGACAAACTTCAGACACAGAAGTTATATCCGTGGGTTTGTTTGACAACACACTAAGAAACTAATCTCACTTCAGGTTCTCTAGATACTCTTTAATAGAGTAACAGGTAAGTTTTTATTTAAGATTCCATTTACATGAGGATTGTGAAGGATTCATAAATTGTTTATAAGTATGGCAAGCAGACTTGTTAGCTATGTCTTATAAATAGTTACTAATATTTTATTAGAAGATATATTAGATTATTTTGAGCTGTGGACATTAGCAATCTGTAGATACCATGACTATCCTGTCTGCCCACGAACCTATAATCTTGGTAATACTGCTAACTCAAGCCAGTTGGGAGGACTTGACATCTAGGTTTTGCAGATCAACTCCTGCAGGTTCTCTGAGACCAGGATTGTGCATAATTTTGTGTTTGTACAGTATCTGGGATGTCGAGTTGCTGGAGCAGATCAAGAGGAGAGCTACCAAGCTGGTGAAAGGTCTGGAGAATAAGCCCTGTGAGGAGAGGCTGAGGGAACTGGGGTTGTTTAGTTTGAAGAGGAGAAGGCTGAGAGGAGACCTCATTGCTCTCTACAGCTATCTGAAAGGAGGTTGTAGGGAGGTGGGAATTGGCCTCTTCTCCCAAGTGAATAATGACAGGACCAGAGGAAATGGCCTTAAGCTGCACGCGGGGAGGTTTAGGGTGAATATTAGAAAGAATTTCTTTATCAAAAGAGTGGCTGGACAGTGGAACAGGCTGCCTAGGGAGGTGGTGGAGTCAGCACCCCTGGGAGTGCTTAAAAGAAATGTAGATATAGTGCTTAGCAACAAGATTTAAGAACTGAACGGGTAAACTAGGTTATGGTAGGGAGATTTAAGTTATGGTTGGACATGATGATGTTCAAGGTCCCTTCCAAACAGGACAATTCTATGATTCTGTGATTCTATGATACACATTTTTAGACCCCGCTAAGACTTTTACAGGGTTGGACATATATATGATACACAGGAATGTGTTGAATCATAATAGTTAAATTAATAACTATATGTCAGAGCAGAAATTAAATTTGACTCCCAATATTATTTTCCTTAGTCTTCCTAGAGAAGAAGCTGGTTTGCTGAGAACATAGGCTTAACTACATTGTCATTTCTTATGCTCCTATTAATAGAGCCCCATTTTTTTAACTGATGAACCATGATCAAAACCATGGAGAGATCATTCTCAGTTTTATGATCCTGACGATTAAATGCTAGCATCCAGGAATATTTTCTGATTCTGACTGGTTTACTAGCATAAAACATACACTTTCTTGTTACGGAGTCAGAGCTGACTGGGCATTAAGTTGGTATAATTCAGTGCATGTGTGACATTGGAATAGTAATTATGACAAAAAGAATCCCAAAACTTGATCAACTAGAACCTAGTATTTGTTATTGAAAGAAACTGAAACTTTATGGACAGAAGGGACAAGCAATGCATGTTACTTCTTTGTGCTACTGCAAACAGGCATAACATTTAGCAAAATATATCTGGAAGGACCTCAAGAGATCATCAGAACAGCAATACCTGTTTAGGAACATTTGGTTTCATACCTGTCTTTAAGAACTTCCTATGATGGAGGCTGAACAACCCTCCTAACTATTCTATTGTTTAAAGTGTTTTTTGTTATTATTCTGATCTAAGCTGAGGTTCAAACACAATAGCATCATTCCTTGTCCATCTCTCCTAGGTAAAAAGAATAGTTTGAGGAAGCTCTTTATGTATTTGAAGACTTCTGACTTGGAGGCTCCACATTTTTTTTGAGTAAACAACTCCATGTCTTCCAGTGCTTTCTCACAGGACATATTTTTACTGATTTTTTATTGCACTGCATGTCCTCCTAGAACAGAGGAGGGTTGACATGTCTCCCAGTATGCTGCAACTACCTGATGAATGAGGCAACACTACTAGTAGATTAAACCCCTGTTTTAATTATGTCCCATTTGGTGTTATGCTCATTACACTCACTAATGTTAAATCAGACGTAGCTCCCTGTTCTATTGACATCTTGGTTGAAATTTCAGCTTTTAGACATTTCTTGCTCATACTGACCTCACTTCAGAAGTGATCTTAGGTATCTTTAAAGTAGTATGACAGAGCTAGCATGCATCTCTCAGTCATATTCCTGTTAGTAGCTCCTTTGTCATGAAGTAGTAGACATTGGTACACATTGATGTGTGCTAGGCCAGGACCTTTTTTCTCAGGATTGGTAAGGGCATCCTTTGATTGATCATTT
This sequence comes from Apus apus, assembly GCF_020740795.1. Taxonomy (NCBI): domain Eukaryota; kingdom Metazoa; phylum Chordata; class Aves; order Apodiformes; family Apodidae; genus Apus; species Apus apus. The sequence goes on along the minus strand of NC_067282.1, from coordinate 5,824,807 downwards.
CCTTGCATCAGCATCTCCTTTTATCTCTGCATGGAAGCCCTGTCTTCCCTTGAGTTCTGCCTGTGAATAGCATCAGTACATAAAGAGAAACTGATGTAATATCACTGTTCTTTTCTTCAAGCTGAGCTTTCACCTTACTGTGTTGTTCTTTTCTCCTTTTTCATTCATTTTAACAGCTGTTTCATCATCTATCTCTGCTTTCCAAAGAGGAATACCAGTTTCTTCCAACTTTCTTTTTGGTGATCCCATTTGTGTTCATATACTACCCTGATGGTGGTATAGTTCACCCTGCTGTAAGTGGACAAGACAAAGTTTTTTAAAGAAATGCTCTAATTCCACTGTCAATGGCTGTCCATCAAGTCACAGAGATGTTTTTCAGGGGAGCTTTTTTGTATAGCAGACAGATAAAGCTGATATGATGAAAAGTGAGATTTTTCTTCCTGTACTGGCCAGTGGAATTTCAAATAAGAATGATTTGGCTATAGTATCACTGTCCCAACTCTATCAATGGTAGCTTAAAAAGTCTCCAATACCCTTTTTTTTTTCTTTTTTTCTTTTTTCTTTTCCTTCCACAGTGTCTCCCACTTGATCCTTCTTTTCTTTTATGATGTAGCTGGCAGAAAGATCAAGTCTGGAGTCCTTGAGAGTCCTGCCCATGATCCCAGTCAATACTGCCCATCATGTTTACAGTATGTGGCACTAAGTGACTGCCTGATACTCCATCTAATGGGTTGAGGAGGATCATAACCACAGGCAACAGATTCAACAGAATTCAACAGGAAAAAAAAAAAAAGAACTTTCCACAAATTTTAGAAGACTTTTTTCCCCCAAATGTTTCTCTTGTTGCCACTGACAATTGCAGACTGTAGTCAAAGGAGTTTCCTAAATAAGGCATGTTTAGTTCCTTGACAAAGTGGTTTTGGCAATGCTGGTTATACCCAAGGCTTATCCAAAGAAATCTGCTGAGCTCTAATCTTACATTTTTGAGCATAAAGTAATGTGAATATAAACATTGTGCTGAAAAAATTGAAATTTATTTGTTAATGGTTTACAGGTGTTGTAAAGACAATGTCTGAAGATCAATGCATGAGTTATGCAATACGCTTGACAAACAAAATGGTACATCTCTGTGACTACCCTGAGGCCAGGCCCATGTGCTGTCTTGCCTTGGAAACCCTGTCCATCAGTTTATGCAATCCACAATCACAAATTCCTGTGTAGTTTTTAAATTTACTGAGCTACTTAGAGGATTTGGGTACATATCAACAGAGCATCCCTTCTTACTTGTAGTGATTTTGCAAAAAAGCTTAGCATGTGGGTCTCTTTCTTCCTCTGGGCAGCATCAGTGGAGCTGTTTCCATGAATAAAGTAAACTTGTTCATTCTGCATCTGCAGAGTCAGAATCAAAGCCAGGCAACTACATAGTACAACACATTAGCTACTAGGTATTTATTGCTTTCCTAAGGACAAAAACCCCCAGTTTCATTTTCCATACAGTGTAAGAATGCTATGGTTTATAACCTATAAATCCTCTGAATGTGTTCATCTTGGTACAGTTATCACCTCATAGATAGAAGGCTCCTTTGTGTAGTAATAAGTTTGTTTTGGTGTTTTTTCATTGTTGCTTTTTGGTGTTTTTTTTTTTTTCTCCTCAAGTTTAGACCTAAATAGATTTAATTAAAAAAAACCAAACAAAAATATCAGGTAGGATGTCAGGACCTGAGATATAGAGGTGGTAATGGTTTTCTGACATATACCTAGATTTAGATAAATAAATGCATATGTGGCTTGAGGAACATTTTTTAAGCAGGCTTATTTGACTGTTATTCCTAACTTCAATTACTGGTTTAAGATATTAGTGACCAGATTTTTTTCTACTGATTGAACATGCATAAAGTATTGTGGCACTTTATTTTTTTTGGAAAATGCTTTGCTGGGCACAATTTTTGAGTGTAGTTATATTGTGGAAATCCATTATCCAGCTAACATCTCTTCTGCACACAGGGACACCAGTATATATAGGTCTATTAAAGAAACTTTTAATAGCGACTTTTTAAAGTCCCTGAGCCAATGTTGCCAAGACTTCCAAAATTACTTTATAAAAGCCTTCCTTTACTGAATTACCTTATCCTATTGGTCATTTCTGTGTTGGCGTCTACATTTAAATAAAAGGATCTGTTTGTTCTCCTGACAACTTTTATATCTTTTATCTCTTCTTTAAGAAAACATCTGTCCATTAGCATACTAATAGCATCTCTGCTGGTACTTAATGGAACTTCTTTTATCTTTATGATCCCATCCAATTTCAAGTTACTTTCACAGAAAGAATACTAAAAAAAGTTGATAATCCCAAGGCTTTCCTCTCCTCTTTGCAGTTGAAAAAACTTGTATATGGGTATATAGGTAGAAGAGCCATTCTTTAGTGTCCCTCTTCTCTCTCTCATGCAGGACAAAAAAGGCAAGAGACTCAGAGAAAAGCTAGGGATTGTGTGGTGATGAGAACAAATCCACAGGATCAGATCACACGTAAAACTTGTCTACTAACAGGTCTGCAAATATGGCTGGATGCATAGCAAATAACATTAGGCATGTAGTTGTATTTCTCCTTCACAAACCCTTTTGCCTCTCAAGTTATGCAGTTACTTGGGGAGACTGGCCATGTCGGCACAGATGCAAAGGTGACATGCACATCTTCCCTTCTGAATAGCACCAATAATAATGCACATTGCATAGGAGAGAAAAAGTTAGCGTAACCCAAATATTTGCCTTCCTATCCTGCTGACTTCTTTGGAGGAACAGAGCCCATACTCCATAAAAGAAACAAATAGGGGTAGAGTGAGCAAGGGGATACAGTCTTGTTCTTTGTGATTCTCAGCTATGGGTACATAAAAATTTACATGAACATATGTCAAGGTTTGACTCAGGATCTGCAATTAGAGACAACAATGCTCTCAATCCCCTCCCCCTCCCCCAGGTAGGGGAAGAGAGAGAAAATGAAGAAGAGAGACTTTCTTGATTGAAAACTAAGCTAGACAACTTTCATTAAACACTAATGATAAAATATTTACAATTATATACAAATATGTTCAAGAATGTACAAAACCCCCAGCAACTCCCCAGCATCTCCTAGCTATGAGCAGCCCTGAAATGTCCTGGAGCTGCTGGAGAGAGGGCAGAGCAGACAGGAGCTGAGGGGAGAGTGATGAGGGTCAGGAACACACAAGCCTGGGGATCAATGTTGATGGACAGACAAGAGTCCTCCCTGGGCACTGGCCATGGATGGAAGAGAAGGGAAGAATCAGAAAGGAAGTTGTCTTCTGTGATCTCTGACCTTACACTGAGCTTACATAGATATTTGGAATGGAATTCTTGGGTCAGTTTTGCTGTCTGTCTAGCCCACTCCTCCCCATGGGAGGGTTACAGATATGACTCTTCTGCTCCTCTGGCATCTGAGGTGGCAGAGCAGAGTGCCCTTGATGTCTCAGCAGTAACATAAACATTCCAGCATTATCAGTCCACTAGCTGGAAAACTTGCTGCTAGTTAAAAGAGAGCACTCTGAAGGAAAAAAAAAAAATCAGTAAAAAGAAAACTGACTTCATCCTGGCTCAAGCCAGGACAACATACATGTAAAGAAAAGGTGAAACATTCAACTTTATAGAGCACTGCCCTTATCCTTCAAAGACAGTTCTGAAGTTTTTGCCTTATAGCTATTTAGAGAGTAAGACTTGTCCTTCAGATGGATTCAGTATTTTCCAGTAGCAGCTGTTTAACAGAGACAGACATTAATTTTCTCTAGCTACATCATAACTAGTTAATTTACATGCTCTGAATCATTCCAGTGTAACTTGCTGCTGACTGTACAGGGAGCTATAGACCTCAGCAGGATGAGTTTGGCATTTAAATTGTGATGGCAAATACAAATTTGTATATGGCAAAACCAGATTTTTATCTCCTTAACTGACCATGTGGATTGCTGTACACCAATACACTATGGAGAAAACACTGTGATGGCAAATCACCTTTAGGAAAGAAAATTCTAGTGGATAGTATGTTTACTGAGTTCATGAAACTGTGATGCTGGTTTCAGAATGATCTGGATGAGGGGAACAAGTGCACCTTAAGTTTGCAAATGATACAAAATTGGGCGATGTTGATCTGCTTGAGGGTAGGGAGTCTCTACAGAGGGATCTGAACAGGTTTTATCAATAGTCTGAGGCCAACTGTAAGAGGTTCAACAAGGCCAAGACCCAGGTCCTAAACTTGGGTCACAGCAAACCCAGGCAAGACTACAGAGAGAGCTGCCAGGAGAAGAAGGACCTGGGTGTGTTAATCAACAACGACTAAATATGAGCCAGCAGTGTGCCCAGGTGGCCAAGAAGGCCAAAAGCATCCTGGCTTGTACCTGAAAAGTTGTAATGAGGTGGGTGTCCATCTCTTCTCCCTAGTTGCAAGTGACAGAAAAAGACCAAATGGCCTCAAGTTGCATCAGGGGAAGTTTAAATTGGATATTGGGAAGAATTTCTTTACTGAAAGGGTTTTCAGGCACTGAAACAGGCTACCTTGGAAAGTGGTGGAGTCACCATCCCTGGGGGTATTTAAAAGATGTGTAGATGGGTTGCCTGGGGACATGTTTTAGTTGTGGACTTGGCAGTGCTGGGTTAATGGTTGGACTTGATGATCTTAAAGATCTTTTCCAACCTAAATGATTCTATGATTCTATTATATAAAGATATCCTAACAGTTATGGCCCCTATGAATATGTTACATCCTCATATTCATCTTTAAGAAAAGAACCAACTAGCACACTACTGTCTGGGATCACTACTCTCATCTTATTTTTAGGTGCCCTTGGAGAAATAAATAGTGATAAATAGCAATAACTCAAACTTGACACTCATTTATGCTACATACTTTATTTGATGTATCTATACCTGTGTCATCAGCACCCATGTCTTATGCAACTGAAGCTAGAACTTTACTAAGTAGAAATTTGAGCATAAAAAGATAAAAAGAAATGTTTAATAGATTAATAGATTAATAGATATTGTGGGGGGGGTAGCTGCTGTTGCTGTTGGATTTTTCTTCAGTATCAATCGTGTGCTGGATATCATGCAGCATCTGGAAAAATATTTGTGAGGTAAGATTAATCTGCTAAGATCTTACATGATAGATACCTAATCAATACACCAACCAAACACCTGCTGAATTTCAGTAAAGTGTTCATATATCACAGGAACTCTAGGCATGAGGCAGTGGAGATGTGGACAAAAAAAGAAGGTGGATTGCCAGGATTGCCAGGCAGAGTGCATTACAAAGCCTTCCTTCTCTTCATTATTTCAGTGGATATTATGAGCTTGGTCTATGACTCAGTTGTGAGACTTTCAAAGATCAAAGTTGAAAATGACGGTTTTAATGTATGTGTAGCAGCAGCTGTAATAATCTGCAAAAATAGATCATACCCATGTAGATATCTGTGTTCAAAAATAGCAGAAAATCAAAGCCGAAATTCCCATACATGGAGCACATTAGAGGATAGAAGGATCTTCACTGAAATCAGCAATCTTTAGTAAATGCAAAGAGTGTAGATAGAGTTGTAAGTAATTCTCTCCCCAAAAAGAAGGCAATTACTTTAATCTTCACATGCTCTTTCAGTAGCCATGCAATAAGAGAAGTTGTAGTCCACTGCCCACTAGTGTGACCTACTCTGTAGTTGTGTGTGAGCTTGCTTTACACCTGTTCCAAGCCAACCAACAACTATTTTATCTCTTTACTCTTGAAATTAGTGCAGCCTAAAGTTAATCAAGGTTTGGCACCACGTTGATTTACAAATTATTATTTTCTTGTCTGTGCTGGTGTCAGCTTGTTGAGTCTTTTGTTTGGGCTGGCTGCTTCTTCATCATCCTATTCCAAAATCTTTGTGTTTCATCTGCTATGGCAGTGTTCTTTCACTTGTGACTGTTGTGGTTTGGGCCTAACACAACAAAGAACCAGCCCTGTGGCTGCTCACTCAACTCTCCTCCCACCCCCCCCTGCACTGGGATGGGGAGGACAAAGGCCAACTAGAAGCTCATGGGTTGAGACAAAGGACAAGGAGGGTTCTCCACCAATTAAGGTGCCAGGAAAAACAGATTCAACTTGGTGAAAAATAATAATTTAATTTCACACTAATCACATACCCAGGACACAGACACACCCAGAGCAGGGCTTGCATATGTTACCCCCACCCCTCCCTTCTTCCCGGGCCCAAATCCCTTTGTTCCCGGTTTCTCTCCCTCCTTCCCCCCAGTGGCACAGGGGGATGGGGATGGGGTTTAGAGTCAGTTCACAGGCTGGTGGGTCCTGCTGCTCCTTCCTCCTCAGGAAGAAGGATTCCTTACAGTCCTCCCCTGCTTCTCCACAGGGTCCCTCCCATGGGAGAGAATGCTCCACAAACCTCTCCTTCATGAGTCCTTCCCATGGGTTCTGGAGCTGCTCCAGCCTGGGCTTCTCACAGAGTCACGGCTCCTTCTGGAACAGCCACCTCTCCAGCAGAGGGTCTTCTAAAGCTGCATAATCCAAGTCCACTGGCAGCAAATCCAAGTTCACCCCTCCTGGCTCCTTCAGGGAATGCTTCACCATGTTCCTCCATAACTGCAGGGGGACAGCTGCCATCTCACCATGGGTTGCAGGGACAACTTCTCTTTGGGTGCTGTCTTCTCCTTCTTCCTCACCAACCACCGGCACTGCTCTGCCTCTCCAGCTCAGCTCTTTTTCTAACTGCTTGCCCTCCTCAGGTCTTATATCAGTTCTTTCATATGTTAATCACAGAAGTGCATTCATTCTCTCTCTCTAATGGCTCCTTGGTTCGCTGGTTTTGGAGCAAGGGGAGCTCTTCATCTTCTTACCAGAGCCACCTTCTCCTACTACCAAAAACCCCACCAAACCAAATCAGCACATTAACACTCTCTATTACCCGAAGAAATCTTCTTTTATTTGAATGCTTGTCTCTACCAGTCTGGTGTTTTTAAGTCTTCAGAAGAATTTTACTTGCAGTGTTTGCTTTGATGTATCAGCTCTGATCTACATATGTTACCTCTTCTCTTGGCAGCATGCCTGTTGAGCCTTCTGACATGTGGAATGTAATGCCTTTGTTTATTATGAGGCAATGTTTTTAAATACTTCATAAATGTCCCCAGCAAATGAGACCTGGCTATTCTTTTAATCTACTGTCACTGTTGGATAAAAATAAATGAAGGTTGCTCCAGATAAAAACACAGAAAATTGTAACAGAAAATTCATGTGAATGAAAATAAAAATAAAAAAATTCATTATTGATCACTGTGAATGTACAAGGTGTTCATAAACCTGAAATATCTTTCAATGCCATCATCAGGTTTTTACTAATTAATAACTGGTGAATAAATGTTTCAACAACTTGCTTCAAGGCAAAATCCTCTGAGATATGCAGCCAACATGTTTAAATTATTGAAACAGTACAATGCTGCACCACTTCAAGCTGCACTCCTGCCCATCACATATGTTTCACTAAGTTCAGACATTTTTGCCTGTATTTCAATGAAAGAGCTTCAGTGAAAACAGGAAGCCTGGAGTGGATAAAAATGAGATTAAGACAGAGAATTCAAAGTCATCTGAAAGATCACACAGTAGTGTTCGTGGGCATGCTGGTGCAGGTGTACATGCAGCTCAGGAGCTTTAGTCTGGGTCCAGAACATGACAGAACCAATGATTTGGCAGACATCACTAGATGGTGCTGGTAGACACCTCTTCCATGCTGCTTTTTCTTAGTATGCAAATAGCTCTTGGGAAGAAATGCTGTTATTGTTGGGTTTGGTTATGCAAACAGATTCCTAAATGAATGTTAAGAGGACTGCAGCCCTTCATCTCCCTGCCTTTCCTGCAGCCTGCCTCAGTGGGGTATGTTGCTGCTGTGTTTTCAGGTGCCACTGTGAAGCTCAGTACCCCCTGATTGAAGTGGCAACTCTTTGTGATTTTGTTCTAGGCTGAAGTGCTGCTTCTTGGCTAGAAGGAACAATACAAGAGTGCTTTGCTTTGCAAATTAAATCAACAAAGTACTTCAAAGCAACATCAGGTCTAGTATCCTACCCAAACATCTGCTTTGGAAATTTTCTGGCACATTTCCCAACCTTGCTGTAATCAGAGGTCATGGTGAGCAGAAAAGAATTTCTTGACATGGGAAATGGTCCTCAGGGACGTGGGAGCAGAAGACAGCTCAGAGATCCTTAAAGATACTTTCCCTAGGGCGCAAGAGGTCTCAATCCCCTGGTATAGGAAATTTGGCAAGGAAGGTAAGGAAGGCTGAGTCGAGACCTGCTGGTCAAGCTAAAAGGCAAGATGGACTTACACAGGCAGTGGAAGAGGGGACAGGTATTCTGGGTAGAGTATAGGGACACTGCCTGGTTATGCAGGGATGAGGTCAGGAAGGCCAAGGCACAGCTAGAACTGAACTTGGAAGAGATGTTAAGAAAAACAAGAAGGGCTTCTACAGCTACACAAGCCAGAAAAGAAAGGTTAAAGAAAGCGTAACCCCCCTCTCTTCACAACTCTCATGTTGATGGCCCACAAGATGCAGACCAGAGAGACAAAGTCCCCCCCACTGTAAGTGAAGATAAGGTTCGTGACCATCTGAGGAACCTGAAGATATACAAGTCCATGGTACCTGATGAGATACATCCCAGAGTGCTGAAGGAATTGGCGGATGTAGTTGCCACGCCACTGTCCATGATATTTGAAAAGTTATGGCAGTCAGGTGAAGTCCCTGGTGATTGGAAGAAAGGACACATTACACCCATATTTAAAAAGGGTAGAAAGGAGGACCCTGGGAATTATCGACCTGTCAACCTCACCTCTGTGCCTGGAAAGATCATGGAACAGATCCTCCTAGAAGACGTGCTAAGGCACATCGAGGACAAGGATGTGATCCAGGACAGCCAGCACGGTTTTACCAGGGGCAAATCCTGCCTGACCAACCTAGTGGCTTTCTACAATGAAGTGACCACATTAGTTGACCAGGGAAAAGCAGTGGATGTCATCTATCTGGACTTCTGCAAGGCCTTTGACATAGTTCCCCACAACATCCTTGTCTCTAAATTGGAGAGATAAGAGTTTGATGGGTGGACTGTTCAGTGGATAAGGAATTGGCTGGATGGTCACAACCAGAGGGTAGTGGTCAGTGTCTCTGAGTCCAGATGGATAACAGTGACAAGTGGTGTCCCTCAGGGGTCAGTGCTGGGCCCAGTCTTGTTTAATATCTTCATTAACGATATTGACTGTGGCATTGAGAGCACCCTCAGCAAGTTGCTGATGGCACCAAGCTGGGTGGTGCAGCTGATATGCCAGAGGGACAGGATGCCATCCAGAGGGACCTGGGCAAGCTGGAGAAGTGGACTCAGGTGAACCTCATGAGGTTCAATAAGGACAAGTGCAGGGTCCTGCACCTGGGCAGAGGTAACCAGAGATATGAATACAGGCTGGGGGAGGTCACGCTTGAGAGCAGCCCTGTGCAAAAGGACCTGGGGGTGCTAGTGGATCAAGAGCTGGACATGAGCCACCAATGTGCAGTTGCAGCCGAGAAAGCCAAGCACATCCTGGGCTGTATCAAAAGAAGTGTGGCCACCAGATCAAGAGAGGTGATTCTGCCCCTCTGCTCTGCCCTGGTGAGACCTCACCTAGAACACTGTGTCCAGTTCTGGTGCCCCCAGCACAAGAAAGATGTGGACCTGTTGGAACGTGTCCAGAGAAGGGCCACGAAAATTATCCCAGGGCTGGAGCACCTCTCTTATGAGGACAGGCTGAGGGAGTTGGGTTTGTTCAGCCTGAAGAAGAGAAGGCTCCCAGGGGACCTCATAGTGGCCTTCCAGTACCTGAAGGGGGCCTACAGGAAAGCTGGGGAGGGTCTTTTTACAGGGGCTTGAGGACAAGGAGAGGACAAGGAGTAATGGTTTTAAGCTGAAAGAAGAGAAATTTAGGTTAGAGATCAGCCATAAATTCTTCAGTGTGAGGATGGTGAGACACCGGAACAGGCTGCCCAGAGATGTTGTGGGGGCTCCATCCCTGGAGGTGTTCAAGAGTAGGTTGGATGGGGCTCTGAGCAGCCTGTTCTAGTGGGAGGTGTCCCTGCCCATGCAGGGGAGTTTCAGCTCGATGTTCTGTGATTATGTGATTCTGACATCCACTTCCAAGAAGTAGTTCCATTGTACAGCGTAGCTGTGCCCAGACAGCTCCTCTCTGAATGTGGTTACATTTCTGTGCCATGCATTTCAATATACTACAAGCATCTGGGGAAATACATTGTAGGCATTTATTATCGATTGTAATACCTTTAACAAAAATTTTAATATGCCTCTTTGAGGAAGATAAAAATTATTGTGCTGTCTCTCTGTCTCCAATGCTTCAGTCTTCAGGGGTGGTATTATCCAGTTTTATTTATACACCATCTGTGAGAGAGGTATTATTGTTTCCCCCATCCCCAGACAATTTTGCCTAAAATAGTAAAGATGTAAGTTTAGATTGTCTTAGTCCTTTTGTTGCATGCTGTAATGAGCTGTATCAGTGGTGCTGTTACTGTCCCTACTACTGACACAAAGACCTAGTCAACAAAGTGTTTTCAGGCTCTCTGAAAATTCAAGCAGACTTCTCTCTTGGTTTATGGATATATTTAGATGTTATTTGCAAGAGTGATTCCTGGAGTACATTATCTTTAAAAAAAGAAGTCAAAACTAAAGAAAAACTGTGAGGGGAAAAGAGTTCTTTCAACATCAGCTAGTCCTTTATCAAATTTACTTGAATGGTTTCTGGTACAGGAATAATGATAATATAGCAGGTTAACTCTCCTGTGCATGGCCAGACAAATGGGCTATAAATTTGGCAGAATGTTCCTGGATTTGTCAAATTCAGTGGTAAGATTCCTTTTGGTATTAGAAGGAACAAGATCTCGCCTGCAGAGAACCTCTGACACTGTTACATAAAACTTCCTCATCAGTGTGGATCTGTGAGGTTAGCTCTGTAGATGGCAGTAACTGATTAGTTGCTAGTGATATTAGCCTCTCAGTCTCTCGAGCACTCCACTATCAAAACCTGGCACAGTTTTATTCTGAAAAGAGCAGTTTTTTTTCCCATTCTTCATGACTTATATTAATTAAGCTCCTATGGTTTGCTCAGTATCATCCTTCTGGTTTCTTGTTTGTTGGCCATGGTTTTGAAAGCCATTGGACTGGTTTTTGAAGAGAAGTGTAGCTGGTTAGTGATCTGCTGCTCCAAATAAGTGTCCTCCTTCCAAAGTCACCAGGAGTTCAGTGCATTTTTTATAACTGTTAAAGACCTGCAGATCTGGTAGGTTTTCCCTATGCTTCATCTCTCTTACTGGATCACAGTGGCAGAATATTTTATTTTTCATTGCCCTAGAAGAAAACCAAACACAATTTTATTTTTTTGTTTCCAGTGAGCTTTAAAAAAGTTGATATTTAACCGGTGATATTTAAAAGCAGTTTTTTAAAAGCATGTCTTCTGTCTCTCTAGTTATAGAACAATGACTACAATTTCTAAAGTCATCTCAGTTCTCCAGCCACTGTCTTGATTTTAGCATAGGTCACTTCTATGAAATGTCAATGTATTCAGATAAATTCATTATAATACCCAACCATTTCATTTAAATCCTCTCATGAAGATGTAGCAGATAAGAATGGATAAATCTCTCAGTGATAAAGGGAAAAGAATTTAAATGGACTCTTCTTTCAAAACTCTAAAGGAGTGTTGTGTATATTGCTTTTAAAACAATATTTACACCAATCACAGGAAAGCATTATTATGTTTATACAATTTATTGCTTAGTGCTGCTGTGGGGCACATTCTGATCTCTCTCATGCATATTCTAGAAATAGCTCTACAAAATAACATTGATGACCTCAGGGGCATCTTATGATTCCATTGTAGTTGGAATTTGACCCAAAATATGACATACCTAAGCTTTAGACCTTGTACAGCTTGTTTTGTCTGTAAATTGAAAGGCACTTTAAAAAGAAGGTCAGCATCACTATCCCTTCTTTGTAGATGGGGAAAGGTGGAACAACTGCCTTACTCAAATTTATCCAGGTAAATCAAAGAGTCAGATGTGAATCCAGATCCTGTTGGCTGTCTTGTATTTCAGGTCACTGTCTTTCAGTTCATTATTTTAACCAAAAATAATCTTAGCTTTTTGAACTGGATGATACCTTTTCATATTATTGGTGCCAGAAGTGTTATTATAACATTTTAGAAGGAAATCTCATAAGTGGGGTTTTCGGTGTACTAAATGTTTTAAGTTTTGTGATTTTATGGTATTTTAAAATAAATAAAAATGTTATCAAAATATTACCTACATTTTTTTTTTTTCATAATATGAAGTTAATTTTAGCCTTCGAAACCACTAAATATGAATAATATGTTGTTTGTTACATGTTCAGTGTTTCTGGTAACATAACGTTCTCTCTGTATGTGGAGTTCAACAAAATATGAAACCTACTTCTGTCAAAAATTGCACTAACTGGAAACAAATTCAATAGTTTTGTTTTCCCAGTTTTTCCAATTAGCAATTAATTTTCCATCAATAAATTGATGAGCAAAAGTACTCAATTACATAAGAAAGAAATTACACATAGAACAGTAAGAACATGAAAACATACATGCTTGTTCTTGTACCACAAGCTGTTGTGGATACAATCCCTCTTTCATTCTCTTTTTTGTAATGTACCTAGAAAAACAAATTTATGTTTCTGAGTCTTCTAAATGCTAAGTCAGTACAAACCATTAATAATGCAACACAAATCAAGTTTTAAAACCTAAGATATTTAATTTACTACTAGGTAAGGGATTTCCATTATCAAAATAAGACTAAAGTTCCATGTCATTAGCTGTGCATGAAACCTAATAAGAATGTGTAATTATGAAGATTTTAATAGTTTGTGTAGTTTACATTAATTGATTTTGTTCTGTTTTAAAATGGAAAACAAACTATTGCTGTGTGCACTGGAATTTTTGTTAAGAAATACACTGTACAGATTGGCATCAACTTATATGACCCAGAGGAGATAGTAAGGAGATTGAAGTTTTAAAATATTCAAAGCTATAGAATAACAAGACAATCTTCACTGTTGTCTTTTAGAAAATTAATATGAAGATTCAAACCTGACACACATTTAATTCTGAGGTTGTCATTTACCACTTACCTATGATGAGAATGTTTTTCCTGGCTAGATCAAGCACATGAAATATATACATACATAGCTAATCATGATATGAAGAATAATCTGCATCCACAGATCATGTTCTGTTTAGCCTCTGGGGAGAAGTAATTTTATAAAAAAGATAGAAATATTAATCATCCAGTGTTCCAGTTTTCAGTAGTTAATTATGATGAAAAGGAAACTCTCCTCTGAACAGCCTATGAGAAAAATAAATAAATTAGGATAATCCACTTCTGCAGATATATATGTTATATAAGATGTTCCTTTTTTGGGACTATAAACACTCAAAAGAATTATATGCTTGCATGTATTATACATAGGGGTTTTTTTAATACAGACTACCTCTAAAGGTTATAAAAAAAATACTTTTTGAATCATTATTAACTATTCAAAAAAGGAACTTGGGGTCCTAATACAACTTTTTTTTTTCATCTATTTTGTAAAAATCAGTTCATATGAATGTTAACCTCCTTAAATGTTAACCTTAAAAAAGTAAAACAAAACAATATGAAGTTGCATGTCACAATCTGACATTTCCTAGATGACCACTAGTGAGAGAACAACTCTTGTAATACTCATCTTCAACTAAAAGTGAAATGACATGAACTCAGGTGGCAGATTATCAAATATATCCTTATTTCTTTGGTAGGACCACAGAAACTGTCAGACTGGATTAGACACGTTTTCCAGCTAGCCAATACTACCTGCAGTACTAGATCCTTCAGAGGAGAGAATAAGACATTTAGAAGTAGGAAGATACAGGATAATGTTCCTAGTAGGAAAAAAATATTTCAAAGTGATGAAATGAAAAGCAGTGAGATACCTTGCTTCACAGCAAGCTGTAGGATTTCCAAAGGGATCTCTGGATACTCTGGCCCTTGCCAAACAGGATGAGGTGTACCATAAAAAGATCGAAAATACACATGTGACTTTTGATGACTTTCTAAATCTGAGCTGATGGAAACTGCTATCCAGTCATTGGACATATTTCTTTGTAGATTCATTTGATTTTTGCTGAACTGTATCCCTCTGAGAAGCCCAGAGATCTGATTAAAATAGCAGATGTCTAAGATGTAAGGAGACAATTCTCCAAAATGTCCTAATTCACCTTGAGACCTTTGGACGTTTTCCTCATGTAGAGCATATTCTGATGAGAACCAACCTTTTACCTTTTTGCCCTACTTCACTCCTTCCCAGTCTTTAAGCCAGGGCACACATGGCCCTTTAGGGATACTTAAAAAATCTAGTTGCTGTCAAGCACTTCTGAAAATGAGTGCCTCCCTCTTCAAATTCTTGGCTGACAGCCAGTGTTTTTTGTGATTTAAGTTATCATGCTAAAATTACACAGATCACTTGTTAACATAACTGGAATAAGGTGACATGCAGTATTGAATGAAAGAATCCATGAAGTGCAACATTTGGTAAAAACAGTGCATAAGTCACAAGTTATGAGCAGTAGAGGTTAGAACATAAGTTTTTTTATTTAGTACTTCATCTGGCAGAATCTCCCTTGAATTCCATAGGAATTTGTTTTGATGAAAGACATCAGTAGTTGACCTTAGTGCTCTCTTCTGTATAAGGAACTGTTTCACTGGATGAATCAGATGCTTACTTCTTTTGTATGAGGGATGGTGTCTTCATATTTCAGTGCGTATTTCCAAAGCACACCCAGAAATGTAGGGCAAGTCCTAGGTAGCTGAATTTTTGAAAGGTATCAAAGTGAAGTGAGGTTGCATTAGGGGAACTAAATGCATAGGAACAAATACCACTTCCTAGTTTTGATAACAGAGTTTCTCGGGTTATACCCTCCTTGCACCTACCTCTTGAGTTAGGGAGGCAATTAGGAAGCCCTTATTGATGTAGATGCAGCTTCTCAATGGAAGTTTCAAGTACCACTGTGCTTGAAAACATAAACACAATGGTTTTTTGATAGCACTGAATTTCTGCCTTTGGAAACAAAGTGAGTTTGTACTAGGTTTAATGAATACACCTCATAGTTACTATTTCCTGGATAGCATACACTGTACTAGACAATTAATTGAGACACCTTAGGCAGGATAAGGTAATGTAGGCATAGGGAAACAATAGAGTTTTCCTGTCCTAGACATCTATTTAAAAGAGATGTCAGATGGGGTGCAATGTCAGATTTCTGGAATAATAAACCAAGCTGCCAGGAGTGCAACTGCATGATCTTTTCTCAGCTCAGGGAGTGTGGTCCTTTGCCACCATCTGTTCTTCATCTTCCTTCAGCAACAGCACAGGAAGATTCTCCAAACACAAAAACACTCTTCCTGTGATCCTAGGTGAGAGCCCAGACCTCACTTATTTAGAAATACATGCTTTTTTTTTTCATCACAAGACCCTTTCTGTCACGTGGTTTCTCCCCTAACTGGGATGTTTATTTTTATCAGAACATATCCTGAAAGTTTACCAGATTACTTTAATTGACAAATAAGGAAACTAGACGTGTGTAAATTTTGTATAAGAACAGGACACTATATGCTACCAAAGAAGCTCACTTGAAAGCAGAGCTTCAGGTCTCAGGAAACTGAAGACTTGTCTTTCTGAATATGTAAAGCAGTTTAAAACTTAGTTGTTTCAGATTCCTGGTGAGAAACACTCTGTAAATATTTAGATAGTTAAGCTTGACAGCCTTTCTTCATTAAATAGTGTATTTGATAGAAATCAAGGCTGCTTGACCAGCTCTACAAATGGTAAACCTTGACATTCAAGTTGCCACTTGACATCAGCTGAGAATCTGCCTTAAATGCACTTTTCTAAAGAAAAGCCATTGATCCCCATGAGTTTTGCATAATACCAAATCATTGCAAGAAGTCACAAAGGCATTTAATTCTCCCTAGTAAAGGCAGTTTTCATGCACTTTCATGCACTAAGTTCACAATGGAAAGTGACATTGTAAGCCCAAGTGTCCTTGAAAGGTTTCCGTGCTTTTTAGAGGAAATGAAGAAGGTTCTCTGAGGTAAGATGAGGTCTAAGGCTAATGTGGCTAGTTGTGAATTCAGGCACAGGGATAATTTGTTCAGAGGCAATATCATAAGCAGTGTTAAGAATTAGTTGGGTTAAATTGCCCATTAGGTGACAATGGAAGCAGTATCTCCCTCCTGTAAAGTACTGTTCTGATTTTAGTTTGCTGTTTTGTTTTGTTTTTTAATGGCTAATAATGTGTGATTAAGTTGTTGAATTTTGTTTGTGGTGTCCAAAGGGAATAATTTTTTTTTTCCTCTCTGATTTCAATTATTTCATTGGGGGTGTGTGTGGGGGGGAGCAGGGAGAAAAGCCTTTTTCTTTTATTAAAAGTAGAATGTTATTAAATGTATCAATATTTTATATTATTTCAACATGAACTGGGTTTACACAAATAAATATTTTACAACAGATAAATAAAAACCGGGGCTGAAAATGACTGATATGTCATTCATGTCTTTTCCTGCATGAGTATGAGGAACTGCTTTCCCCCATATTTCCTGTTGCAGGATATTATTTTCATGTAGCTTGAAGCACCACGAGAACTTGAACAGGTAACAAAATCCGTGTCAGAGATGGAAGTGCAGCAACTTACTTTGTAAGTCAGCTGGTTTGTCACAGACTCGTCAAAGGTTCTGGCTCTTAATTTACAAGTCAGAAATGATAAATAGATTAAACAGAATCATTGCCATTAATTTGCAGGTGGTCTGAAGGTCTGAGAAGAGTAGAAGATGAGGAGCTAGCCCAGTAAGATAATACTCTGCAAAGTAGTTGCGAGAAGGAAACACAATATCCATTTATACACCTGCCCCTGAGCAGATTTTGCATCTGAGTCGCTAGAGCCCTAAGAAGCTATGACTGCTGTTTTCCTGCTCAATTCTTCTAGTTTAATTTGTTATGTTATCTTGGCATCTACTGTATTTGGGCCAGCCAGGAGCTATCTATGGCAGTAGTGCCTGCTTTGTTACTTTATCTGCATTATTCATAGCATCAGATAGTCACTGTTTTTCACTGATGCTCTTGCCTGCTACCACCTCACAAATAGTTATAATATTCATATTAACACTTCTCCTACTAGTCAGCTGGGACACCATTTCTGCATTTCACAGGCTCCATTTCCCTAGTTTGCAAAATGCATTTCACAAAGGTAGATAAGTGTTACTATAGCTGAACTATGGTTTCAGTCATCATTTCTCTTTAATTGACTCTCATTTTCTCCCTTTTCCATCTATTTTTTTACCAAGTTAAGAACTCCTCTTGATCTTTACTATACTTGCTCCTTTTTTCCCGAACCTTTCCATTGTCTAAACACCCCTCTTTCAAATATCCCCATTACTGCCATCACTCCTGCACATATCTCTGGATATCTCATCCTATCCCCTGCCTTATCACCTTAAAGAGAAATTTGTGATGGTTGCATTTCTTTTTGTCCTTTATATAAGTTATCATTCCCCTCATGTGGGGAAGAAACAAACAGTTTCCTACACCTGATATAAGTTAAACCCACAGCAGAATCCAGAACGCAGCTGACTGTATTTCCCACCACAGGTGACATATGTCAGTGAGTTAAGGAAGCTCCACAGAAGTCTAACCCTGGACTAACCCAAATTTCCTCCCAGAAGGATAATGATAGCAAGCATTGATCCATAAAATAGTGGGTTTCTGCCATGAGATTGCTCAGTCAGATGCAGCTGCCTTTTTCTCTAGGTCCATCTTCTGCATAGGTTCACCATGGTAGTCCCGTGTTCACACAGTTTTTTTCTGTTGGGCAAGAGGCTCAAAATGTTTTTTCCTATTCTATTCTTCTCAATGAGTATCTTATAGCATGTGTTTTAGAGCTTGATCCTAGAAAAATCTGAGAAGATGTCAGTAATGTTAGAAATTTTGAAAGCCTGTTTCTTTGGGGTTTTCTTTGCAGTCACACCTTGCATGTAGCACCAGGGTTGCTACAGGGACTGTTACAGGGACTCCTGATTGTGGCCTTCCAATATTGAAAGGCCATATAAGAAAGATGGAGACAAACTTCTTAGTAGGGCCCATGGTGACAGGACAAGGGGTAATGATCTTAAGCTAAAAGAAAGCAGATTTAGACTAAATATAAGGAAGAAATTTTTTATGCTGAGTAAAAAATTGGCACAGGTTGCTCCATCCCTGGAAACTTCCAAGGCCAAGTTGGACAGGGCTCTGAACAACCTGATCTAGTTGGAGATGTCCCTGCATATTGCAGGGAGGTTGGACTCCAGAAGGTCCAATCCAACCCAAACCTTTCTAGAAATCTCTGTAAGCATCTTACCAACTGATAAAATGGGAAATTTGCACAGCATACTCCTGAACACACATATTTTATAAAATGTGACTGATGGATCACCAGAAACCATGACCATTAGCATTTTCCCTGTTCCAGGGAGCTAATGGAGTCACCGCCCCTGGAGGTATTTAAAAAATGTGTAGATGAGGCACTTCAGGACATGCTCTAGTGGGTGGTGGGTTGTGTTTTTTTTGTGGTGTCTGGGCCTTTTTTGTTGTTGGTGGTTTTGGTTTGGTTTGGTTTGTTTACCCCCAGTAACTGCATTCCCTACAGCCTTGTCACAGCTTTACAAGCTGCCTATGTCAAACACAGTGAGTTGGGTCTTAGATGCAAAGACTGGCATTTCCTAGTGGCCTTGGAAAAGCTGACAGTGTGATAAAAGAAATGCTTGGGCTGCTAGAAGTGTAATAGTGTGTAGAATATACATCTGCATATGTTGACTCTTTCTTGGTAATGACAATAGAAACGTTTCAACTTGGAAGAGGATGAAAGGCTGACACAGGGTGAACTCAGGCAGCCAATCTCTGTCAGCATTTCTAGAGGGCAAAGTAATAACAGCGGGGAAAAAAAACAGCATCTACAAATCACCTAATGGAGAATAGTCTTCAGGAAGCATTTAAACTGAAGGACAGTTAAAATTTATGACTTAGGCATTTAGGCTCAGGCTTTTCTGATCTTATGTGTCAGAAGAAATTCAGCTGTAAAGTGATACCACAAAATCATTGGTAATGAGGGAGATGCAATTGTCAGACAAAAAAGTTTCAAGTGGAGTTCACGATAAAGAGAGAAATAAATTTATGATCTAGGTGCTTGGAGCTTTCAGGTTTTGTTTGGTGAGGAAAAAAATAAACGTCATCTTCAGAAGTGATGTATTGAATTGGTTGTAAATGGAAGGAAAGAAAACAGAAGAGAAAACCTGCAAAAAATGGTAAAGTTTAAAGTTTCCCGGACACGTTTTATTGTCTTTTCATAAAGCACATGTCTTTTTCTCTCTCCTTTTTTTTTTTTCTTTTTTTTTTTTTTCTTATAACCTCATGGGGATCTGAAAGAAAAGAGTATTTTTTATTTTGAAATATTGGGGAGAACAGTTAAAATCTTATTAAGACTTCATGGATGTCACATGCCAACAAGACATCTAAACTGATATTCATGTAACTGTTCTGCCATGCACTGTTCCAGAAAGTTTTTAACAAGTGAGTTGAAACAAAATAACTTTCATATAGTTTTATATGTCTTGACAATATTGCCATCTAACCATGTCTAATACCTGAAAAATTGAATACAAAATATAAGTTTCATGGTGTGGTGAAGCTGAAGAAAAGGTACACACCTAAGGTGATGATACACTGAAATAATTAAAGGCCAGATGAAAGTTTCTCTGATTTATATTAGTTTGGGATTCAGCTCTTAGATTTTAATGTTGTTTTGAGAAAGCCTGAAAACTTTGGGTGAAGAATTGTGCACTTCTAGCACTCACCTTTGCAAATATGTATTTTTAGGTTACAAAATGAAAGACCCATCTCCACACACATGAAGAAGCACAGAGGCACAAGGGCAGGTGGGACATTTTCTCCTTGATAACTTTCCTATAGGTATTGGCAGCTGCTGTTGGGTGCCTCCCGGTTCAGCAAGACCAGTTTCCTGTCCTCACAGTTGTGAGTGCTCTGGTCCCCCACAGTCTTCTTGTTGTTTATCAACATATTTTTTGTACTGTAGTCCTAACACTGGATGTAATATCCTAGTGTGGTCTAACAGGCACTGAGTAAAGGGGAGATGGTGACTTTACTCAGTCTCTTGGCTCTGTCTTGGCTCCTACAGCCCAGGAAGCCATTGGCCACCATCACTGCCAGGACAAAGGGCTGGCTCGTGATTAACCTTCTGTCTTCCAGGACTTCCAGGTCCTTTTCAGCAGAGCTGCTGGAACATACATTAGTAGGTTCAGAATAATGAAACATAAATGTATTTCAAAGTATATTTTACTGGACATATAACTTTGACCTGGTTTAGTTTTTAGAACTCAACTTCCTGAGTGCTCACTTTTCTGTCTTTGAAAAAAAAGGATATTAGGATCTGGGGTTTAATGTGACCTTTTGGTCTGAGCTTGTATTACATAGTGAATTACTCAAACTTAGCTGAAGGCAATAACAAAGGCAATAATATAAACGTTCTAAATCTAGAGCAAGAAGTTCCATCCCTTTTTCTCTTTGTTTTACAACAGAATTTACTACAAAGCTTACAGAAGATGAGCTGGCTAAAACCTTTCTGTTGAAATTATTTGATGACAATATTGCCACTGAACAGCCAGTGAAAATATTTCTGCTGATTTAATGTCATTCTCCACTTCTGTGAGCTCTCTCTCTAATAATTAAATTTTATTTTTAATCAATCATAATGATTGAACAGAATTAACTATTTTCTCTTGGGTTTTAGTAATAACCCTGTCCAGAGTATTCTGACCAGTTTATTTTTTTTCTGGATAAGGCTTCTGATATCTTCAGTATAAATCCCAGAAAGAAGCAACTGTACTTCAGAACAAAAGATGTGAAAATAAAGTAGGCTATAGTGTCCTGCTTCTGTGTTTCATTAGAGAATAGAAAGAGAAAAAACAGAAATAATATTTATAAACTCTAGAGATCATGTCTGTTCACTCCAGAAGCTCATTTAATTTGCCTTTTCACAGATGCTTTCAGCTTTTAATCACTTACAGTGCTTGTTTCCATTATCAGAAATCCTTCTTTGCAGAGACAGCATAATTCAGGGAAATAACATCTTTCTTTATGACTACGTGGTGTCTGTGAGAAAACCCAGAGCCCACCTTAATTTCATGCCATCTTGAAAAAGCTTCCATAATTTTGACAAAGCCTGACAATTAAAGCTTGGATCTACCTCTTCCTGCATTACTTATTATCCACATTTACATGGAAAGTGACCTAAATATCCAGGTTAATTAGTTACCTGCATTAAGATCTCTAATGTCTTTGGATTTGGCTTTCTACTGTTCATTTTTTCCTTCCTGTGACATTACTGGAAATGTAAAGATTCTGCTATGACTGCCTGGTGTAACAATACTGGTTTTTTTGGATATGAACAGGGATGTCCATCAAGTCTTTGTCTGTTGAGAATTTCCTAACACATTTCTGCAAATTACAAGTTTGCAAGTGAGAATGTGAGATATGGATTTATGCAAATGGCATTGCAAACCTGCCTGCTACCAAAAAAACGTTTATGAGAATGAAGAAAGTTTGATGCTCTTCATGTAAACCTTGTGGGAAAATGTAGGCATCTGTTGTTAGGTGTTTATTCAGCCTGCAAGAACCAAAATCAGTAGAACTACTTTACAGCCAATGTAGAAAAAAAAATGAGCACTTGCAGAATGTGTTTTCACTTACCCAAACAGAATTGTGCAAAAAGCTCCAAATTAATCATGTTTTTAAAGCATTTGGACTCTCCTTTCCCCAGGAGCCCAGAGTGGCTATCTCAAATGTAGATACCTACATTACAAGTTGCTGAAGTTACTGAAGATAAATGTCCCTGAAGAAACCTAATTTTGAGGGTGAGGTTGCTAGCTGGATAACACAAGTGCTTGACTTGATTCTGGAAGCAGAATTTAATTCCCTGCTGCCTGAGTGGGACCTTCCTGTATGATGGAGAGTAAATTATTTCGCTTGAGATCCTGTAAAGCATTTTGATGTGCTGACCAGGAATTCTCCAAAATGATTAGACATTATATGTTAAGAAACATTGAACAAACATAGAATTTACTGGTTAATAGTTCATAAACAGATTTTCTTTTAGAGTTTAAATGCCACTTCTGCATAAACCTTATCAGAAGTTGTAGTTGTTTCTTCAATATGAAACACTGAAGATCAAATCTCTGCTTTACTGAAATATGTGAATTTCCTTAAAGGGAATATTTGTTTATCATATACTGTACTCCTGGGAGTAGAGATAACTTTTCTGTACATTAGTTTTATGTCAACTTAACTCCATTGCAGCACCACTGAATGAAATCCCTGATATTTACCTATGAACAGAGTATTTCTTACTTACAAAAAAATTCCCATCTTTAACTCCAAGAAAAATTTTGATCATTCAACATGGTCAGATCACATGCAATTTTTATAATATAATCTTCCTCTGATAAAGGACACTGTAACCCTTTCTTAATGAAGGACATTCTTCATGTCAAAAGTTTGTAGAAGCCATTTAATAAACCTAACAATAACCCTGATAGAAGATGGGATAGCCTCAAAAAGATAGAGAGCATTTGATTTCCCAGACCACTAGTAATTTTTTTTCAAAATATCATCATCTAGTTAGTGATGCAATACTGATTGATGTGTCTTCCTTAGATAAGTTTCATAAAAGCACTAGATCCTCAAGGATTTATAAGAAATTAAATTGTGCTAAGGGTAAATTAAACACTTACTCTCTGGAAAATAAAATCTCTCAGATGGCATAGCTAGAATAATCCAATTATGAAAGGCAGGCAAAATTATTTGCTTTTTCAAATTAAAAATAAGGAAAAAAAAACCCCATAAGTTCAGACTAAATTCCATGAAAGATAATTACTAAAATTAAAATTGAAGAGATCTTGATACTCAGCTGAAGATTGCCTGTAATGTCTTTTGTGCTTTCTAGTAAAAGCAAAAACCCAGGAAGACCTTTTAAGCAAATACATATTCCCTTATACCAGTTAGATAATTTTGTACTTATGGAACAGCTTCTAAATGTACTGAACTACTGCCTGCAGACTAATTTCTCTATTGCCTTCTTTAAATATGAAAATGTCTTGCTTTAATTCTGCTTTGAATTTCAAGTTTGGTCATAGATCCAAAGGTCGCTAAAGACTTGGCTGAATGGAAAGTAAAAAGTGCTGAAACTTCCAGCTAACATGGTTTTCCTCTACTCTGTTTCTTAGAGAGAAAAAAGACTGATTTTTCACTTTTAGTTTTCATATTAATTTTTTACCCTGTCTGGGAACAAAGGAATAATACTCTACCTATTACTGAGGGCTCACGTTGACTCCAAGAGTTTTTCATTTGTGTTGCAATAATGCCTTTGTATGTTCTATCAAAGACTAGATAAATAGGATATTAAATAGCAAAGCCTGTTGTTTCAGTCTGTCAGCTTAAATCTCCTGTACAAATATTATCTAAGATTCTTGCTTTCAGGCTAAATGGTTTCTTTCTTGTACTATAAGCATCATTTAAATAAACTAAACCAACAAAAAGCCAACTTGGGAGCACTAAGAAAGCTCTTAATCTTCGCTGTATTAAACAACAATGGCCGCAGCAGAAGTAAAATGGGGGACTATGATATTGAGTACTTGGGTAGATAAATTTAGAGTTGAATTGAATACCAGCTGCTGAAATATGACAGTACAGATGTTGAGGGTGTTGTTCATACACCCAGTCGTGCCATACTGAAAGATAAGAGGCAAATCCCTGTATCTTCTTTATTCTAACACTGTCTAGTTCATTTAAAATCTAAGCTCCTCATGACTCAGTCAGTGTCTTGTTAGAAGTTTGTGCAATGTCCTGCAAAATGGGACTCCTCTGAGAACTCTATCTGTGAATTTGAACCTTTACATTTCTGAATTCTAAATTTGAACCTTTACATTACTAAAAAAATAATAAAAATAAATAAAAAATAATATGTATATAATTCATACATTATTTATATATTAATGGAGATGATAGGTGCATTTTTTTAGACCTTGTAAAGTACAAAAGCTGCCAGTTATAGTTGCCTTTATGTTAGTGATTGTGGCCTCTTAAAATTACAATTTTTCCTTCACTGCACAGCCTTCCTGTTCAGCCCTTTTTTAGGATTAAGGGAGGTGAGTAGTCTCCAAGAACTTTTGCTGTGTATGGCTTTCTTCCCAGTCACATGCACAAGACTTAAAGCCTGTTGACTGCTTTCCTCATGGTATGCCATGCTGAAAGCCTAAGTAAGGAAGTTGTTTCCTTGACTTTACAGCTCCCTTCATGAGGCCATCTACAAATGTCCATCAGAACTGCTTGTGAGTGAAAAAGAGAACTCAAGCCACTTGTTCCACACTTTCTTGTAAATCGGTTATTTCTAATTTATTTAGATACTTTT
Organism: Apus apus; assembly: GCF_020740795.1. Taxonomy (NCBI): domain Eukaryota; kingdom Metazoa; phylum Chordata; class Aves; order Apodiformes; family Apodidae; genus Apus; species Apus apus. The sequence goes on along the minus strand of NC_067282.1, from coordinate 5,800,170 downwards.
TTCCGTTGTCCATTATTAACACTTAAGTATTGACACTCACTTCCCACTTTGGCTGAAAAATAATTGTTGGCAGCTTCCAAAATGACTTAAATCCATTACATAGACAAAATAAGTTGGCACATTTGAATTCAGACTCTTAAAGGAATCTTAAAAGATTTCAAAGTAATCTCTTGGAAAGAGAAGAGCCACATTGGGGAAAAAATGTCATTCTCTTCTTCATATTAAGAAATGCTTAGCCTCACAAGAGCTCTTTAACTTCGTAAAACTTGGACATGTTCTTCTATGACTGCAGAATCAGCCTAATTCTGTTGACCAAAAGAATGTCTAAAAATTCAGTTTTCACACTGGTTCTTGGAAATCCATGAAGAGATTTTATTTTGAATGGATGTTATTGTTTGGATAGGAACCCTTCAGTGTGCACTCCCATCCACAAGAGTATTTTAGCTCTCTCTCCTTTCTCAGTCATCTCACATTATCATGTAGAAAAATGCCACAATGGGACACATCAAGTTCCTGAAGAAAGACTTGAAAAGCTCAGTGTGGAAATAACACACTCTTACCAATAAATTCATCCTGCTGACTAAGGACAGCCAACATGGGAGACAGATGTGATAGCTGTGAGCAGAATACTCCCTGGTGTATAATGCAGTGATAAAATGTGGAACACTCATTATGATATTTGTTATAAAACATGAGCATTTTTTTTTCTTATTTTTTTCTGAGGCAATGAAGGAGCTCCCTTGGCTGCCTAAGTGATAAGTTTTTTCCAACATTGTTAAACAATAAAACACTGGCAAGTGCACAATAAATGTGCTCTCCAAGCATGTGTTCTACTGGAATTAACCCTCACTTTTCAATAACCCTGTTGCTGCTGAAGAATGACACACAAATTGCAAGCTGTGCTTAGTAAGTTGGTTCAGTAACTGACCTAAATAAAAGAAAAGCTGTCTGCTGAGGAGCAGTATATGTGTACATATGCATCAGTGATGTATTCTTGGAGAGCACCTGTAGTTGTGACAGTTTGTCAGACCTGACACAGAGACACTATAAAATTTCTATACTTTCATATCCTGTATAAATGAGATTTTTGCTGTTTCAGTAATAGACTCTTCACTGTTTCAAAAGTGACATATTTTTCCTGGCTAACAAGCAGCAAATACATTTCTTCTTGATCAGCCCTCAAAAACAATGCAAATATTCTTGCCCAGCAAAGTATAAAGGTCTTAATGCTTCTCCTTTCTGATATTCCATTTACAGTTTTATTATAGCTGCCATATTTCTCAGCATACTTAGGCTTCAGATTTCCACAGCTCAGGGCTGCTAGTATTTCTGAACAGTTGAGGGAATGCTTTAAAATGAGAAAAATACTGTATTTTTGTGTTTGTGTTATCCTGAAAACTTCTGAGGAAACTTTATGAGTTTGCTACCTGATCTACAGTCTGATATATTGCTTATTCACTTCTCTCCTGGAATTGATTATATATATTTCCCAATTTGAAATGGAGAGGAAGCAATTGGAATTTATTTCCTGATCAAATGCACAGATCATGTGAAGCACCCTGAATAAATCATGAGAGTTTTCAAGATTACCTTTTATGCTGGCCCAGCCACTGTGTTTGTAGTGTTTGATATTTGATTGCTGTAATAAAAGATCAGTTAGTGTTTCTAATAGTCAAAAAACAAAACAACAACAAAAAAAAGCCATAAAATTTCTTGGACAAACATAATTTTTTTCACTTTGTGAAACTGTTACAGTTGAACTGAACCAGCTAATATACAAACCTCTTGTAATAGGATGATCAGTAAAACTAAACTACAAAGTGGAATTTCTTGTTTTAGAGTAAAACATGCAACATCTACTACACATCCCATAAAAGATCTTAGCTGACAAATCATAATTTGACCATGGGCAAACTAATTGTCTATTACTTTAGCTTGGAGCTGTTTTGCTTTAAAAATCAAATAATGACTTGGAAGAAATACAGCAAGTCATTTTCACTGAGAACACAGAGTTCTCACAGATAGTGGCTATTAAAAAGATTTAATGAAATCACCAGGACTTGTGTGAAGCTGGTCGAGGTACTTTTTAATACTCAATCTGCATATCAGGATTAATTTTTTTAACACAGGTGGAGGTTTTATTGGTACCCAAAGAAGGAAGAAGAGAAACAGATTACTGGAATTTCAAATTACAAACACAAAGCTGATGGAGGCAAGTGTGAAATTAGACCTGTGAAACACCAGGAAAATTAAAATTTAGTAAATAAATATGTAAATTAAAAGGGCTGCTGGAAACCATAGTAAGCAGCTTACCTTCTACCTAAGCAAAAGTATATTTCAGTGATACCCATCTGCTTTGCCATGTTAAAGGTCTGCCAGTCAAATCATTATAGATGCTACTTTTGAGGGTTCTATAATGTCTTGATTAAAACAGATTTCACATCAAAATAAGCATTGTATAATTTTTGAGCTTTATGGAAAAAAAAAATAAATCTGAGGTTTGATCCATTTTCAGCTCAGATCTTGTCAGACCTCAGTGAATCTCAGAGTGAAAAAAGGTTCTTTGAAAATTGCTGGTTCTTGTTCTTTGTTCCAGGCAAAGGCATTTTGATAAGCAAAGGAAGCAGAAAAGTGCAAGCGTTTTTTGTGCATGCTTGTGTACATCATTTTGTACAAATGAGATGGTAGATAAAATGCATCATGTGATTAGCAAATTGTGGGGAAGTGACAGTAAAAGGGTTTAGTGTTTTTGTAGGGGGACAAGCTGAAATCCCATTCACTGAAGACAAAAACAGCTCAGAGATGTAATCCCTACGAAGTCAACTGGAGCCTCTCTAAAGACTTTGAGTTTCACTGCTATTTATTTATTGAACCCAGTTCTTGTCATACCTGGACACCTCACAAACTTTTTGCAACTTAGTATATTGTAGTAATGTACTATTATGTCCATTCTATAGACGGATAGGTGGGAAACAAAAGCTAAACTCCAAATTCTCAGAAGATTCTTAAGATAGGTATCTTCATTCCTCTAAAAGAAACATAGGAGGTTTTAAAAGTTGTTTAAGTTAGAAATGAAAATCATCCTTAGCAAGAATAAGTTCAAAATATCTTGGAAGATACAGATCTAAAGATCTAGCTAAGTATTTTCAGGCAGATTGGGAGCATACAATTTCCTTTGTATTAAGGTGATTTTCATTGCTAATTCAAAAATTATTCAAAAGAATGTCTTTCCAGAGATATAAAGGAGGCTCAAGAGTGATTTCTTCCCAGGTAGATGTGTTGAATTGCTACCATGTGTTGGATCAATGGTGTGTAAAAAAGCCACCTTTGAATTCTAAAGAAAGTGAAGTATACCTGGACACCCAAAGACTTTGTGTCTGAATTGAATATGAGTGTCCTCATTTTAATTGTTCTCATTGGAGGCACAGAGTTAAGAGTGGACAGTGCTCTCTGTAATGGACTAATTTACCACAAGAATTGGAAATATAATGAGGGTGGCAAGACAGACTGCACTGGTGGTAAGCACCATTAGTACCATTAAACACCATTTACTATGTCCTGGAAAATTTAAAGAGAAAAAAGAGAAAAGATACCAAGTCCTCTCCAAAACCAGTCTTTACCCTGCATGAAAAAAACCCCAACCAAACCAAACCAGGAAGAAGCAGATTTTCTTGTCCTTCAGTGGGAATGATCTTCTGTTTGAAAAAGTTGTAGGTTGCAACTGCTTACACAAGGTTAGATAAAAGAGGAAAAGGAAAAGAAGAAAACAGCAGAAGAAGCTGTAAAAACAGATCACATACAGGAGGCTACAGCAGCAGTTTGCCTGCTGCAGCTGAGTGATCCTGGCCCTATGTGATGGCAGAGCCTTGGAAAGCTGGGCTGATGGGCATGGTGAAATTATATGGTACGTTCTTGAACTTTTCTGTCTTCCCACTGCTCCAATCCTGTATATGCAATTTAAGAAACTGTGTTCCTGTTTTTAATATGAATTGTGGAGTAAGGCTGTTTTTTACAATGTTTTGCCTTGAGTTCGTTCTGTCAGTGAGATCTGAGAATCAGTTGTACAATAAAAACCTCTATAATTTGAGGTACTTCTCTGTGTATTCTCTCATAAAGATTCTCTAATTAATATTGTCTTTGAAAAAAATTACATTTTAGGATTTAATTAACACAGAGTAGTGACATTTTTAGATTTTAAGCTGTTTCATCAGTAAATACTTTCATCATTCTTTGTTCTTTCTCTCTTTTTGCACTTTCTACTTGGCAGTAGAAATGGTTTGCTTTTTCAGTTTATCAAATAGAAAATATAGCAGGCAATGCTTCAGACACCCCTCAATAGTTTTCTATGTAAGGAAAGACCATCAACTGCTGGGATCAGATATTTTATTTATTTTAAACTCATTTTTCAATCTCCTAGGGTCTCCCACCTTTTCAAACGCATTCTTCCATTTCCTTCCCAATTTTCTGAAAGTTTCTGGTCTTATGTTGTGAATCCTAATTCAGCAACCCATACTGGTCATTAAGGTTTCAAAGCAGACCATATGAGTCTTTCTGTGTCAAAACAAGCTGAACAAGCATATTTCAGTTGTTGCCCTGCAGACATTGTGTGTCTCATTGTTCCATTAATCTTAAAAAAAAAATAAATAAAAAGAAAAAGGAAAAAAAAAACCAAACTAGTTTTACTTGCTTTTTCTGTTTTCAAATTTACTTGTTTTCTCAGAAAGTTTTTCATTAAGCCATTAACAACAAGTCAGATTTCTCCTAACAAATTTCCAAGCTGCATTTCCATCTGCAGTGTTGTTCTCCTTTTTGTGTCTACTGTGAGCCAAACTTGCCATCCACCTCATCACCCAACAGCAAGCTCATCACATACACTGACACCATCCCCCTCTTCCCCAGGAAGTTTTCATTCTGAACTGCAACATATTCAGCTTCCTTTGTCCAGGCTGTCATGATCCATTCCCTCCCATGGTTGCCCCCTGTCTGGACGTGTTCTTAGTGCTTTGGTATTGCTTTCTATTAGAGATGAACTGGACATCCATCCACTTGGTCATTCTGCTTCTGCTTATTACTTTGTTTGCGACCTTCTGTTTGATAGTCTTTGTTCTGAACCGATGATTGGCATCATTTGGAGTTTTTTCCACACACAGTTTTGCTGTCCTTACAACTAAGATGCATTTCTCCAGGGTGAAATCTTTCTCTCAGCAGTCTCTCCAGTCATGTAGGGTCAGACATCCCCATCCCGTCAATTAATGGAGAATCTCTATTTCCAAATTCATGTGTGGATGTTGGAGTTTCAATTTCCTTCATTTGATTTAATTCTGGAATTAAAAAAAGACCCAGAGTATACCTCTTTGAAATCTCTTACTCATCCATAAGAGCCATCAGACACCCCTCATCACTATTCTAGGAACTTTGCCATTTTTGCAGGCAGTACCATCCTATTCACTCCCTTTATCTTATGCCTCTTATAATTGAAGATCTGTTTTTGAAAATAAAACTTGGTTGCAATTCCTGGGTTCTGTCTATGTGAGCAGTTTCTGTTTGCCACTGATTTTGTTTGGCTTTTCTCATTTACCTCCTGTGAGCCTCCCTAGACTGGTTGCTGCCACTGCATTTTAGGAATTATGTGGCTGGATAATAAGAAGGCACCACAATTTAAAACACACACTGCTTATTTATTAAAACAAGATATTAATTTTCTCCACTGTGCATACTAGCCAGGCACACACCAGCAAACTTTCCTTTTGCAATCTCTGGTCCTGCCCCAACTTTCATTCAGGTAATTGCAGTGAGATAAATGACTGAAAAAATGGAAGCTTTCATACAGAGGGTTAGCCCTGCATTCCAATAACCTTGTTGTTATTAGGAAATCACTCAGTTCAGAATTTCATTTTGGTCAGTGTCATCTCATTACAGTTAATCGCATCACACATTGCTACTAAATTATTCTGTCACTCTTAATTTCAAGCACATCTCAGGGTTGATATATAGGATATGTGTGCAGTGCAGGGTCAGTGTTGGGCAGTTTTCTCAAGCTAGCTCAGGGACTGGGGAGCAGTCCATATGTCTTAATACAGCACCCCTGACCCAGGTGTCATCCCTAATATTTTCTTTATGCCGCCACACAGGTTGATTGTTATGGAAATGGAACAATCATTGTTTAGTCTGTAAATCCAGCTGATTTCACAGACTTGCAGCTCTGTGATGTATTTTCTTTCTGCCCAGTTTTGTCACATGATGATACTGATGTGACATTGGGGATAATGCATAATGGCAGACATGTGGGATGGTTTGCACCTAGGTTTCAGTCTGAATTTGGGATGATGGAAAATTGGGAAGCTGCTGTGGTATGTTACATTGAATAGACTCAAAGGCAGCTGGGAGAAGAGAGGGTTATAGGGTCTGTCGTCCCATGTCCTTCTCCAAGTATGTCAGCACCTGAGTTCTATTTCTGGTTCAATCAGCCACTAACCTTATGCATCACCTTCAACAACACATTTCACCCCTCTGTGATAGCTAGTCTCCTATCCTTGGCCTGTCCTGTCCATTTAGATTTTTAACTATCCAGGATATTATGAATTTATACCATAACAGACGAAATTCAGTCTTCAATCTGACTCTCACCTGGAGTCTTCATTTAAAGCTTGCAGAATGAAGGTATGTTGTCCCTTTGCCATGTGTTAATGCAATAACATTAAAAACGACAACCACAGGTGCACATAACACTAGTTGTGAAAGCTGTAATTAGAAATTCTATGATCTGTATGTATTAGAAGTCAAGAATGCTATGATGAGGTAAGTCATCTTCAGTCATCTTGAACACAGATATGTTATTTTCTAAACACCTGTTATATTTATGCACTCTTGTGAAGTGGCCTAGCTCACCAAGTCACATCTAAGTACAAGGAGACATTGTTTCAAGTGAGGAGGAAGCGGCAAGCCACAAATCCATGTGCAAACAAGTAGCAAATAGGTGTCTAGGTGGAGCCTCAGGATGTCTGGTTTGCACCAGAGAACGCAAAATACTTCCTATCACCCTATGATAAAATTTAAGCTGATAATACAGCACCAAAAAACACAACTTAAAATATGAGAAAAGATTAAGAACAATGCCTGTGTTTTCAATCCCTGCAATAGCAAATGTTGCTGAGAAGGGACGTGCATCTTTAGCAGTTTTTTTTCCAGAAATACCACTTTTCTGACTTTGCTGTTATGAAATTTGAGTTCTGAAAAAAACAAGGAACCAGAAATGGTGTTTGATTAAAGGAAGAGAAGTGTGCTACCTTTCAAACTATTTTTGCAATAACAATGGAAAGTACAATCCATCACAGGGAAGATCACATTATGAAAAGGAGTAGGTGATTATTGACCAAACCATCTTCCAGCTTCAGTGGTAAACCTAAAGGAGGAGATGGGCTTCAGGAGTCTAAGATAATAGACTGCATCTGGAAAAGCTGCTTTCTCTGTCATGGCCACCTTGTCCTTATCACTCTTTGCCCTCCTGCTTGCCCACAGTATCACAGGTGATTTTGGTCACCCACCACACACAGACATCAAGTGAATGCATCTAGTGACTGTAAGCAATTATGCCTCTGTTGTTTACTGGTGTTTGGCACCAGCTTGTGGCAGTGGGCTGCACAACTGGCACTCTCAGCAGTCTTGCTCCTTGGATGGTGAGTTCAATTACCTTCTTGAGCAATCCCAAAATGTGCTTCTGCCTCTGTGCTTAAAAAGACTCAAATTGGCTCTGGGAAAGGACTGGGAGAAGAGAGGCCAGCAGCACCTGAGTTTTAAGGGCTTCTGTGTCATTGTCCCAGTGTTGAATGTTGTGTGATTGAGTGTATTGTCCCACATGCCTCTTGGTTCCTGTTGCTGGGTGTTGGATCTTAGGCAGCCTGCTCTGGTTACTCTGCAGTGGTGCAGAGGCAAATCCTTGTGGCTGTCTTAACAGCTGGATGTACAAAACTCAAGCATTTCTGAGGTAAATAATTGACTGATTCCATTTAAAATTGCCATGTCAGCAAAATAGCCAAGAAGATACTCTGTGATCCTTCTAGAGACAACTGTACTGTCCTTCAGAGCATGATTCTGGGCATGAAGATAAGGAGTGTAACTGATGTTGGTTATTAATTGAAATAAGTAAAAATTTTGGGGAAAGATCTCATAAAAGAACAAAGAGACACATAGAGAAAACCATGTCCCAAGTAGTCAATAGCCTGTCCTTGAGACTGAAACAAAAATTCAGATCTTCCAAACCCCCCGGCTTTCTAACACTCCTCACCGAAGTGGGAGGCTGGGTGCAGCTGGGTAAGGATTCTGAGATCAAGGCCCAATAACAACAAACAAGCTGTTATTGAGCAGGCATTCTTTACAGCAGCACTGGGCAGCACTGGGGATTTTCCACCATGAGTGAAACACCCAACTAATATACACCAAAAACATGCATATTCAGTTCCATGTCAATGAGTTCCCAGAATTCTTTTACATAGTCATTTTATTTCCTGGAATTGGCTATCTTTGTAATTATGCATGCTCAAGGGTCTCCTGTGGGGGTCTTTGTTGATTCTAGTCCTTTGTCTTCTTTGTCCTGGTCTCTCGTCCTGGTCCTGTCTTCAGTCTCCCACTGGTAGATTGCCCAGATGGGTCAGAGTCCACATAACTGTTGTCTGTAGGTGCCACAGGTTCTTAGAAGACTTGATGTTATCACAACCTACAGGATGCTTGGCATAGTTGACTGATAATTTCACAAAGCACATTGTTTTAAAAGCAACCCTTAGTATAGCAAATTCATTATTTTAGTAGACTTTTATTAGGCTATATTTCTATTGAATTTACTAACAAATATCCTATGATGTATCAAGACACTGGCATGTGAGACAGATGAAACAGATGGGAGTACTTTCCACAAGTTATGTTAGTTATAGCCTTGAGGAGTGGGTAGAAAACACTGACTAATTGGACTAATTGTATTAACATCTCATCAGCACGTTAATGTACTACTGTCATACTAAAATATCCACCCACAGTCTAGAGGGACCCCTACTAACAAAAAAAAAAACCTACTCTGAACATGCATAGTGAAATCTCTATGCACTGTCATGTTAAATGGAAGACAAGAACTAGTTAACCAATCAACTATACAAGTGATAGAATATAGTTAGAGATAAAGGAATTTTGCATGTTTCTGTGTTTAAAAGTAGCACTTATGTTTCGGGAAGCTGAGCCTGCTCTCTTTTCTGTACAGAATGGGATATTAAAACAAATATCTCCACTCTGTGTGTGGATTTGCTTACTGCACCCTGGGTGAAGGACCTTGCTTTCTGGACAGCACAACCTTCCCCATGACTCTAAGAACATAAAGTCGGACAGTGAAAATATTCCCTGCTGTATCTGCTTTCTGCTTAGCATTAAAGTTTTGAGTGAACTCTGCAGACTGCGGGGTGTTTGTCTGAGCTATTATTGGTTTATAGCATAAATATGTTTTTTCTTGGTGTCACAGGGTTTCTTACTCCGTTCTGCCCAAAGGATGCTCCAAGTTTGTGTCCTTTGAGACCAATGACCTCTATGAACAGAATCTATTTGACGACTGTTCCATGAGCTATTCTCTTCCTGGGCTGTCTAGTTTTCAATCTCGTGGCTTTGTTTCAATCTAGCCAGAAAATTCAGGTTATTACAAACACTGCAAGTCAGTCAGAGCGTGCAGCATGAAAAATACATGTGCATGCCAGAGCATAGGACAACTGTAAATGTATGATGTGCTCAGCAGTGTTAGAGCAAAATATTTGTTGCTTCAAAGCAAATAGTGCTGAGTGCTCCACTTCTCCTCCAAGATAAACCTTGCAATTTTTCTGATGTTAAATCTTTTGCTCTTACTCTGTCATTGACACTGGCTGGCCTAATCAGCTCAGGGCACATTTTAACTCTCTACCAGACAATTCAATCAGCCCAATGGCAGCCCTTTTCAAGCCCACATTTCATGCATAACAAAGACACAAAAAAATGCACTGCAGAGCTAACTTGTCAAGGAGGAAAAGCCTGGACTTGATTTCCATCAGAAAGACTCTGTGCAAGTGAATAAACAAACAAATGAAACACTCCAAAATCATGACTTGTAACTGGTGATGGAACATTTCTTCTTGTGCTCCTTAGTTTCACCCTGCTGAGGAAAACAGAGAACAATGGCAGAAGTAGTGAAGGAGAAGTGAGTTAAAAACTGAAACAGCTTTACCCACAGTAATTTGTATGTTTCTGCCACTTATTATCTAATGCTTTCTATCTGCTTTAGTCTTACCAGGTCCTGCGAAAAAAACTTTTTTGTGCTCTTTTTATGGACAAAAAATCAGGTGAAATTGAGGAGAAACTGAGGGAGGTTGCAATTGCTGAAGGTCACACAAAAAATGGGAAGCATACTAGGGAATGTAGTGAAGAGTCTTTTTATTCTACTTTTTGTTGCTGTTTTTAAAATTTTAATTATGTAATTGATTAATTACTTTTAATAGAAATGTGTTAGGTTATATCTGAACTCATATGTGGAAAGAAACAGAACAATCCTTTTCTTTTCCCTTCTCACCGTTCTACCATGAGGTACTGCACATAATCCAGTCTTTTGCATTCCATGGAATAATTGCTAAACCTCACAGAAGTCCATATGTGACAACAATATAGATATCTGATTAACTTTATGCATCTTGCATCATATCATCTTTCATCAACCCAATACCATGGGTTATGTCAAATGGCCTTGCATTTGCTGTGGTCAAAATGTTAACATAAGACACACAGAGCATAGCTCACAGGAAAGTTTGGGCTAATTTCTTCAGGGCTTCAAGCCTGTGCAAAGTTATTGGTGGATTAGGAGTGAACAAGGTTGTTGCTACCCTTTACACTATAGATCAGGGTAGAGCTGGCCTAAAACCAGAAATAGGAAGCTAAGCTGGTTCACATTCATTTGGGAGAGATGAGGCAAATAGGTTAAGTGACACTAATCACTGAGCAATTGGTTTAGGTTTGGGTCCTTCCCAGTCCTGTGTCTTCACTGTATCTGAGCTGGCTGATGTCCTTGTCTGAGCCAGGATGAGGCCAGTTTTTCTTTTGCTGATTCCTTTTTTTCATTTCAGTGAGCTTTCTTCAACTAGCAACTGCGTGTTCTGCTAGGTGGATAAGAAACTGGAATGTTTTTGTAATTGCTGGGCCCTCAAGGTGGTGCCTTTGCTCTGCTGGCTCAGACACTGCGCGGGGATTTGTGGCCCCCCCCCCGCCGTGGGAGGCTGGGTTAGATGAACAGCAAAACTGGCCAGAGATATTCCATTCCATATATCTACGTAGGCTCGGGGGAAGGTCGGAGATGACAGAAGAAAACTTCCTTCCTTCCTGCTTCGCTCTCTCCCTGCTTCGCTTCGCCTCTCTGTCTGCCTTCCTTCTCCTCTCTCTCTCTCTTTCTTTTGTTCGTGGCCGGCATCTGGGAAAACACCATCTGCCCATCATCGTCGACCCATCGACCTCAAGCCCTCCTGACCCTCGTAACTCTCTGCCTTTCTCCAGGAGCAGCTTCGGGATTCCTCGGAATTGTCTCGTCTGAGGGAAGTGCTGTGGGAGTTGCTGGGGGTGGGGGGAGGTGAGAGGCTTCTACCCACACCTTTGTATAATCACATATATATATACTCTCATATCACATATTAGTATCCTAAATAAAGCTGCACGGTTCAGTTTTCAATCTAGCCAAGTTTCTCTCTCTTTTTTTCTCTTTCTCCTTCCCTACCTGGGTGGGAGGGGGAGGGGATCGAGAGCATTGTTGTCAAACTGAGTCAAACGTTGACAACAATTAATTGGCGCCCAACGTGGGGCCCGAATTTTAAGCCCAGATTACAAATTCCATCTCTGATGGGAGAAATCTCTTACATAGCAACGGCAAGTAATTTTGCTGAATTTCCTGATGGATTGAAAACTGAACAGACATTTGCTGCAATGAATCTACTGGATTTTCTTTCAAGCCTGCAGCTGTATATGTTGTATGCAGCCGAGAGCTTTCTGCTTTTTGTGGCTACTCTTGTGATCGTTTTATGGTTTATTGATAGAACTGTAGCCATTATCAACCATATAATCACTGGCTTGGTCATTTTAGGGATTATGATACTGTTCTTTATGGGGGCACTGTATATATACAGCCACAGTACAAGTTCTAGCTGGTCCAACTTTAAACCTCTATTTTCTTTCAAGTTGAATCTCCCAGCTTTTGATCTGAATAGCATTGTCACAGTAGGGATGTTTTTGCTGAATGTTTATAATATAATGTGGATGCATAGGGCCAGATGTTGTTCTGCTCACTGCCATTCCCCCACAGGCAATGTTGCTGCCACTGCTGCTGCCAACACCACTGCTGCCAATACCACCACTCCTACTGCTACAAAAACAACTGCTCCTACAGAGATAGAGTCTGATCCATCACAAATCAGGCTAGTTGATCCTGTGACCAGGAGCAAGGCAAAGGCAAAGCACTCCACCCTTTCTACCTGCTCCCGTCTGAGATATCCAGAGTTCCTTAAAGCAGCAGAAGGTGCGGGTGAGGAAGAAGAGGATTCTAATACAGTTGATGGAGCGGGTGCCTCTCAGACAGATAAAAAACCAAACCACTCTCAAACGGATAAAGCGACAGCAGGCCCTCCTCAATCAGATGACGACGATGATGACAACGATGATGACAACGACCTTTTCTATCCTTACTCTGTGAAAGAACTGCGCCTCATGAGAAAGGACTTTTCCTGCATTGAGGGTGAGGGAATTCTTCCATGGTTGCTCCGATGCTTTGATAGTGGTGCTGAAACCCACACTGAAACCCACAACGTGGACGAGAAAGAAGCCAAGCAGTTGGGATCCCTGGCCAGAGATGCTGATATTGACAGAGCACTTAGTAATAAGGTGGGAACTACCACCCTGTGGGACCGACTTCTTTCAGCTGTGAGAGAGAGATACCCCCACAAGGGTGACATTGAATGGCGCTGGAGCAGAACACCCACTCTTGAGAAAGCCATCACATACTTGAGAGAGATAGCTGTGCGAGAAGTTATCTATGATGAAGATGGACTTACAAATCCTGATGATGTTGAGTGTGACACACCGATGTTCCGGAGATTTGCTCAGGCTGTACCAGCAGCACATGCCCATATATTCTCCTTCATGGGATGCTTTAATGAAGGCGCAAGACCAACTGTGCGTGAGGTGGTTTTCAAAGCACAACAGTATGGAGACATCATCTCTGATTCCCTTCAGTTCCAAACCTCAACCATCGAAAATGTGACTGACAGAAAGAATAGGATGCCAAATAATGGGGAAGTAAACCCCAGATTCTCCCTAGAGACGACGGGCCACATGTTGCAGTCATTAATAAGAGATATCTTGCTACGAGACAGCAGCGAGGAAGACAGGACTCACTGTGACACCACCTGTGGTCTCTCTTGAAAAATCGTTGTGGGTAGTTAGGGTCCGGCGGCCGGAAGATTTCTCGCTGTATGGAAAGATAAGGCCCCTCTCCTAATAGCCAATAGCACTTAGCTCACGATGTAAGCAGACGGAAGTGACACCACAGACCTAACTCATATAAACACCGTGGTAAACACTAATAAACGCCATTTGCCATCCACCACATTGGTGTCTGTGAGCTGATGGACCGAGCGGCCTGGGGTTGGCCGCCGTGCCGTTCTTGAACCAGGTCGTCACGCCTTTCCCTGAAAGGCAACAAGTGGTGCCGAAACCCGGGAACACGCCTGGAATCGGGAAATTCACCTGGAGTCAGGAAAGCGGCGGCCGGAGCGGCAGGACCGTCCCGGCGGGGAGGAGCGGACCGACAAGAAGGATGGAAGCCCTTGTTAAGGTCGTACTGCAATTACATAAGCAGTGGGGTATAGATTGTAAGGCTAAAGATTTTACTCTCGCCGTTGCGAGGCTTTTGGAGATCGGGGTCATTGACCAGCCGGTAGATATTCTCCACCCTGAGGTGTGGGACAAATGCACTAAAGCGTTGGCTAAGGAGACGATGCTCTCGGGTCGTGGGAAGCACCTTAAGTCGTGGGGGAAAGTCGTGCAGGCGTTGCAGAAGGCTATACAGGAGCAGGAGACCTGGAGGGCGGCAAAGAACTGTTTGCTGGCCACCCTGAAGTTGGGAGTCGGGGCAGCCACACAGACTTTGCACCACCTGAGTGATGATGGTTTTGCTGAGTCTGAGGAGGGTTTAAGGGTGGCAGAGCTGAGGGAGGGTGATGCGTCCCCTCGGTCTCCGGGCCCCGACCCGCTTACGGAGGGACAGAAACGAGCTCAGTCCTTCTGGGGCGGGTTGGCGGAGGAGGCTCGGGGCGCCGCGGAGAAAGCAGAGTCTGAGGAGGTTCGGACTGAACCGCCGCTCTATACACCCCAAAATGGCGCTGAGCAAAAAAGGGGGGGGCGAGGTAAAGATGCCCGTGGTGGTAAAAGGGAGGAAAAGTTGGTATCAGCAAGTGCACACAGAAGGAGGGGGGAGGTGAAAGAATGTGAGGGGAGTGTGAGCGAGGCGGAGGAGGACGGGAGCAGGAGCGAAGGGCAGAAAGCCAACCGGAGTCGTTATCTGAAAAAATGTCTTTGTAGGGCAAATCCCCCACCAAGCCGGGCGCAGAGCAAGCCGGGAGGGGGGGGATGAGCCAAGGGGGAGGGAACGGCCCCGTGGGCGGTGCAGGAGCCTGGAGCAGCCCGCCCGCAAGGGGAGTGAGCGGGGCCGGAGCTCAACAAAAAGGTACTGGGGACCGGAAGTAGCCGGTCAGTCGAGCTCTGACTTCGGCTCGGACACCAGCCGGGATGAGTGGCCGGTTACCGATTCAAACTCAGAGGAGGAGGAAATGAGAATATATACAGTCAAAAGCAAAAACATTCCCATCCCAAATAAAAAGGGACCGCGAGGGGAGAACCCTGTCACCGACTGGAAGAGAGTAGAGGCTGCGTGTGCCGATTGGGTCCCACCGGCCACGCTAGCATTCCCGGTCCAGGTGATGGACAGGGGACAGAGGGTCCACTCACCAATAAACCCTAAGGAAATACAAGCAATTGTTAAGGCAGTTGCGGAAAAAGGGCTTAATTCTGCCATGGTCCACACCCTCATAGATGGTGTCTTGAGTTTCTGTTCACAGGACCAGATTATCGGATGCCCCCGTAACCCATACGCCCCAGTGCCAACAGAGGACAACAAGGCAACAGGCGACCTGTCCACACCAGAGAGCTCCACACCGGCAGAACCCAAGCAACGGCAACGTAGCCTCTGTGGCGGGGGGCTACGACGTCTTTGTGTGATCTTGATTTTAGAACTTGTCACTGTAGGACAGGTAACATCAGCTCACCCTCACCAGCCATTTAAATGGTCACTCCTTCGAGTCAAAGATCAGCAGGTTATCGCAACTCAAATAACATCAGGTGCGCCAAGTTTTAGTGCCACTCTCTGCCAGCTTGTCCCAACAAACAGATGCACGGTAGACGTAGTATTTTACATGTGTCCCAGCTCAAACCCTGGAAAAGGGTATTGCAACTCCCCTAGCCAGTACTTCTGTAATTATTGGGGATGTGAGACCATAGCCCCTTTTTGGATATCGGGTAGTGGCAGAGACAGATACCTAAAAGTTCAGTGGGGTCCATATGGGTGCGCTTTACCGAAAGGATGGTGGCGTGGAACTTGTCAGTTCCTCTTTTTAAATGTTACCAAGCCCAAAGAGGACAGTTGGTTACTTGGAAAACTTTGGGGAGTAAGGTACTCAGAGCTAGGGAATGGCCGAGGTGGCTTAATCCTCATAAAAAAGGAGGTCATCCCGAATGATCCGCTGCCAGTAGGTCCCAACCAAGCAGTTATCAGCAAAGCAGCCCTGACTATCCCCAATCAGAACTATGTGACCAAAAAGACGGACAATCAGGAAAAACTGACAAAAGCTCCCATGACAACACACACCACCAAAATTTCTGAAAGAGAGTCGCTCTGGAAAATGATGCAAGCTAGCTACCAAATACTGAACAAAACGAATCCAAATCTCACAGAGCATTGTTGGCTGTGCTACGGAATGAAACCACCCTTTTATGAGGCTGTAGCACTAAGTAACACACCCCTACAAATGAATGGTTCAAATCCGGCTCAGTGCATATGGGAGGCAGATAAGCAAGGGATCACACTAACACGAGTGGTGGGAAGCGGCGTGTGTGTAGGTAAAGTCCCCGAGAACAAAGAACAACTGTGTGATAGTAAGGTACAAGGTAAAATCCCTGCAAAGTGGTTAGTACCGGCCGACAATACCAAGTGGGTTTGCTCTGTCACGGGAGTTACACCTTGTCTGTCATTGGACAAATTTGATGAATCCTCAGAATATTGTGTCCAGGTAGCTATAGTCCCTAAAGTCTTTTACCATCCCGAAGACGTTGTCTATGACTCTCTGATTAACCCAGAACATCATCTGTCAAAGCGAGAACCCTTTACAGCACTAACAATAGCTACCCTAATGATCTTAGGAGGGGCGGGAGTAGGCACAGGAGTAGCATCCATGGTCCAACAGAATAAAGAATTCAGTGCCTTGAGGATGGCAGTGGATGAAGACCTGGCTAGAATTGAACAATCAATAAGTGCGCTAGAACAATCACTCAGGTCACTATCTGAAGTAGTGCTGCAGAATGGGAGAGGACTAGATCTAATGTTTTTACAGCAAGGGGGAGTGTGCGCTGCACTAGGGGAAGAGTGTTGTGTGTACGCAGACCACACCGGGATAGTGAGGGACACGATGGCCAAACTGCGAGAGGGGTTGGAAAAACGGAAAAGGGAACGAGAGGCGCAGGAAAGCTGGTTTACATCCTGGTTTAACTATTCACCTTGGCTGACCACCCTGATATCCACCTTGATAGGGCCAGTCGCAATGATTCTGATAACCTTGATCTTTGGACCCTGTATACTGAATAGGCTCGTGGCGTTTGTCAAGAGCCGGCTGGAGAAGGTTGACATCATGCTGATAGAACGCCAACAACTGCTTTAAGAATGTTTTTCTTCAGAATTTCCTGTAGCTATCTCTAGAGATACCTCATTACTTTCGACTACCTCTTGTCTAACGTGCACTATGTTTTCTATTCAGGTTTGTAACACTTTTTTTAAGATTGTTAACATATCCCTTTTTAAGACTGTTACATTTTAACCAATTTTAACTGTGCATAGGGAGGGGGGAAATGTGGGTAGTTAGGGTCCGGCGGCCAGAAGATTTCTCGCTGTACGGAAAGATAAGGCCCCTCTCCTAATAGCCAATAGCACTTAGTTCACGATGTAAGCAGACGGAAGTGACACCACAGACCTAACTCATAAACACCGTGGTAAACACTAATAAACGCCATTTGCCATCCACCACATTGGTGTCTGTGAGCTGATGGACCGAGCGGCCTGGGGTTGGCCGCCGTGCCATTCTTGAACCAGGTCGTCACGCCTTTCCCCGAAAGGCAACAATCGTTTTAAAGAGGACATGAGAGTCTGGGACAAGAAACTCACTGATATTCTCTAGTTGCGTGTGCAAGAGCTACTAAACAGAACAAAACCAGGAGATGGTTCTTCCAAGAGGAAGGTTGCATCGGTCAATAATCAGGATGGTTCATCGAGTTCTAATGCTCAGCCTTAGAGATGCCCTGCCTCTGGCCAGGAGGAGGAGAGGGATAACCGAGTTTATTGGACTGTGTGGGTTAGATGGCATGGCACATCAGAACCACAAAGATATAGAGTTTGGTGGACACGGGTGCACAGTGCACACTGGTGCCATCGAATCATGAGGGAGCAGACTCCGTCACTATCTCTGGAGTGACAGGAGGCTTTCAACAGCTGACTGTTGTGGAGGCTGATGTGAGCCTTACTGGTGAGGAGTGGCAGATGCACCCTATAGTGACTGGCCCAGATGCTCCGTGCATCCTTGGTGTAGATTATCTTAGGAAAGGATACCTCTGTGACCCGAAAGGGTATCGATGGGCCTTTGGTATAGCTTCATCTTGGCTCAAACCAGGACAGCTGATTTGACACGTGGTCTAAAAATAAAGTGCTCTCAAGATCCAGTTTGTGCTATCGAACTCACTTGTGAGCAACCTTTTCTGTAGAATAAAATTGCAGGCTCCTCGATGGCTCATTGGGACTATCATATATTATGATAGAAATAGTATTTATTCACAGTGGGATGATATTATTTTTTCCACTGTGAATGGTTCTTTACATTGAGGAGTTTTATGTATTATGCAAACTCCATGTGACAAATCCAGACTCTCTAACCTAAACCTAGAAACCAGACTTGATACATATTCTGTATTCCTGAATCTCTGAAGATATACTTCTTTCCAGTCCATTAGGAGTTTTAGCATTTTTTTCCTTGTTTTTTTTTTTTTTTTTCTTTTTAAATTTTCTTTTCTTTTTTTTCTTTTTTTTTTTTTTTTTCCTGGAAATTTTTACTTTTTTCTTGTAAAAGATTTCATTAAACAAATACATAAATAAATGAAGAAACAGTAAAGGTTTTGGACCTAAGCTTATTATAAATGCTGTTTTCAAATGACCATATGTATTATTCTTCTGAAGCCTCAGGGTACAAAATCTTAGTGCTTAGGAGCTTAAGACGCATATGTAAAAATCTGGTAATTTTAATTATCTTCTGCTCCTTTGTTAAATCAATTATCTGTATACTAGTTAGAGCACATTTTTATTAGCATGAATGATAATGTCACTATTTCAGTTCACCTGGAAAAGAAAATAAGCATTAATAACATACATGTATTGCATTAAAGAAAACTAGACCATAAAAGAAGTATGCAAAGTAGTGTTCTTACTTACTGTTTCCTTTAGCACAGTGGCTTTTTTTTTTTTTTTTCTTTTTTTTTTTTTTCCCCCCCAGGAATTCTCAACTCTCTGGAAAAGTTTTTGCTTCAATTTTACGCCCATTGGCATATAATTATTTTTTTCCTTACCAAACGAGTGAAGAGTCCTGCACCTGGGGAGACAAAACACCAGGCACCAATATAGATTAGGGCTTGACCTGCTAGAAAGCAGCCCCATGGAGAAGGACCTTGGAGTCCTGGTGGACAACAAGTTATCTGTGGGACAGCAATGTGCCCTTGTGGCCAAGAGAGCCAATAGCATCCTGGGCTGCTGGGTGTGTCCAGCAGGTCAAGGGAGGTTCTCCTTTCCCTTTGTTCTGCCTTAGTGAAACCACATCTGGAGTATTGTGTCCAGTTCTGGACTCCCCAGTTCAAGAGGGAGAGGAATATGCTGGGAAAAGTTCAACGGAGGCTACAAGGATGATTAAGGGACTGGAACATCTGTCATATGCGGAAAGGCTGAGAGACCTGGGGCTGTTCAATCTTGAGAAAAGAAGACTGAGAGGAGACCTTATTAATGTCTATAAATATCTGAATGGTGGATGTCAAGAATGGGCCATTCTCTTTTCAGTTGTGCTCTGTGTTAGGACGAGGGGAAATGGCACCAAGTTATAATACAGGAAGTTCCACCTCAACATGAGGATCTTTATTGTGAGGGTGATGGAACCCTGGGACAGGCTGCCCAGAGAGGTTGTGGACTCCCCTTCTCTGGAGACTTTGAAGACCCATCTGGTTACGTTCCTGTGTGACCTGCCCTGGGTGTTCCTGCTGCAGCAAGGGGGTTGGATTTGATGAGGTCCTTTCCAACCCTTATGATTCTATGATTCTACAAAGCAAATACTACTGAAGAATTATTTCAACCTTGTCTGACTGGATCCCAGTTTGGAAGGAGGGGGTTTAGAAGAGAGGTCTCAAGTAAAGTGCACATAGAGGATAAAATGGCCAATACAAACTGAGTTGATGACAAGCAATGTCAGTCCTCTGAATGCCAAAGCAGCAAATACTGGCTGGCATCTTCTGTAGCAATTCCAGTATCTTTGCCAACAAATGAGACCTTCTGTAAGGCAATGAGACTGTAAAGAAATGCCCATATTTTGTGTGGAATATTCCCGTATGAAGGTACTAACTGTGATGGAAGCAGAATTAAGTCCTTTGGCTTTGGAAATGAAGCTCAACTTTCTAATCACTCCAAATATTATAACTGGTTACTAGAATATATTACAATTATTATGGCAGTGTCCCAGGGTCTTAGCCATAGGTCCTCATTGAATTAACTTCAGTTTAAAAAAGATCAAGAAACTCTTCTTCATCACAGCTGGCTCACAGTGTGGGTCAGGTATATCATAGAGTCATTTAGGTTGTAAAAGACCTTTATGAACATAGAATCATAGACTTATTGAGTGGTTTGTGTTGGAAATCATCATGTTAAATATCATCTAGTTCCAGCACCCTACCATACACAGGGATAACTCACACTAGACTAGATTGCTCCAGGTCCCATCCAACTTGGCCTCGAACACCTCCAGGGACAGGGTATCTACAACTTCCCTGGGCAACCTGTTCCAGTGTTTCACCACACTCACACTAAATAATTTCTTTCTAACATCTAACCTAAATCTACCCTCTTCCAGCTTAACACCCTTACCCCTTGTCCTATCACTACATCACCTTGCAAAAATTCCTTCTTCAGCTTTCTTGTAGACCCCCTTCAGCTACTGTAACGTGCTCTAAGTTCTCCCCAGGGTCTTCTCTTCTGCAGACTCAACAACCCCAGCTCTCTCAGCCTGTTTTCATAGATGTGCTCCAGCCCTTGCATCATCTTGGTGGCCTTCCGCCAGTCTTGCTCAAACAGCTCCATGTCTTTCCTATGGTGGCAATTCCAGAACTGGACACAGGTTCTATCTAATAAGACTAGAGGGGGAGAACCATCTCCCTTAACCTGCTCACCATACTTCTTTTGATGCAGTTCAGTTTAGTCACCCACCCATAATGGAGCTTATGGATGGCTCTACTGAGAATCTAGCTTGTGTTTTCTTATTTATAGGCCAGTATTTACTCTTGTTGGTACTTCTCATCTGCAGAGTTCCTGCCTTTGACTACTCGAACATGATATTTTGTTGTTTTGCCTTTTTAATTTTTTTACAGATAATTAAAAATTATTTTAATTGTGACTTGGGTTTCTTCTTTATGATAAAATTAAAAAGGTTAAATCACATCTTTGATGTGAGGGCTAAGCTGTGTCTTTGATCTGTAAATAGGGGCAGTAAAACTGAAAGAGCCTCACCTGTGTTTGTGAGTAATTACTGTACATTAATCTGAATTCAAGTCTGAAATTTATGTTTCTGTATTAGCATATCAAAGACTTTCAGAGCAGGATATTATTTGACTAGGAGTTAACTATTTTACATGAACCTGCAGGATGCTGGCAAAGTCCTATTGAAAACATAAGCAAAAATAATCTTAAACAGCAAATGTCCCCAAAATGTTCAATATAAGGGAATGCTTTGGGCTAAAAAGGTAAATGCCAGAATTAGTTAGTTTCTGCTTTTTATGGCACTGGAAGTCATAAAAGTTAATAGTTAAGGTGTTGAAACATAGTTAATATGAAATCACATTTAGAGGGCTTTGTATCAAATTCAGAATACATATATTCAGACTAAAAAATGTATGTATGCAAGATAAACAAATATAAAGATTCTTATTAGGCTAAGATGATTTTTTTTTTTTCTGCATAGATCCCATGAAAACAAGGAATGATGGAGCCTCAACTCAATATCTGATGTTTTCTTAGAAGTTAAGACGGTCAACGTTTTGTTACCTATTTCTAATTCTTGTCAAATTTCTTGTTTGCTCCACATGGTTTTTATGGCTTTAGGATGTCAAGAAAGATAGAAAGTTCACTATCCCAGTATTCTCTCAATAGGGATGATTAAAAAAACCTTTAGGAAGATAAGATCTGTGGTTTAAATCACCTCAAGCTGTAGAGGGAACAGAATCTATGTTGCCAGGTCCAGGATTTGAACTCAAGGGGTCTGAGGTGATGATGATCTGCATCAGCTATCTGTGGCAAAAGAAATGCCATGTGTTTTTGTGGGGTAATGGAATGATGGTCCTTGCCTGAGCCACCAAGGCGGGAGTGATGTTGACTGTCAGGCAAACCTTCCTTTCAGCCTTTACTGTTGGGTGCTGTCAGTTCAGTGTATCCTTATCGCTGTTGTGAAACAAAGTACTGAACTCTAACTGAATTCTGCCTATAAAGAACTGAGATCTCTGCTTGGAGTTGTGAATTCCATTTCCAGACCCCAGTGTCTTAAATCTAATGTAGCAATGCTGAGTGTCATGGTACCTGAGGGAGTCTCTTGAAAAGTCTGGACCTAAGCTGATACTTTGAGCTATCACACAGAATCACGAAATCTTAGGGGTTGGAAGGGACCTCAAACAATCATTCAGTCGAACCCCCCTGCCAGAGCAGGATCACCCAGAGCACATCACACAGGAACATGTCCAGGCAGGTTTTGAATGTCTCCATTGAAGGAGACTCCACAACCTCTCTGGGCAGCCTGTCCCAGGGCTCTGTCACTCTCACAATAGTTTTTTCTGATGTTTACGTGGAACCTCCTATGTTCCAGTTTGTACTCGTTGCCCCTTGTCCTATCACTGGACATCACTGAAAAAAGCCTGGCTCCATCTTCTTGACACTCCCCCTTAACATATTTGTAAACATTGATGAGGTCACCTCTCAGTCTCCTCTTCTCCAAGCTCAAGAGACCCAGCTCCCTCAACCTTTCTTCATCAGGGAGATGTTCCACTCCCTTCATCATCTTTGTGGCTCTGTGCTGGACTCTTTCAAGCACTTCCCTGTCCTTCTGGAACTGTCAAGCCCAGAACTGGACACAATATTCCAGATGCAGCCTCACCAAGGCAGAATAGAGGGGGAGGAGAACCTCCCTTGACCTATTAACCACACCCTTTCTAATGCACCCCAAGATGGCATTGGCCTTCTTGGCTACAAGGGCAAGATATTCCAATCCAGTCTAAAACTCAACCAACCCCAAATTTGTATATTCTGGAAAACTGGAAATCTTCTTGATGATCATCCCATTTTCATTTGATAAATAAAGAATTGTACAAGAGTGTTCAGCTAAAGAAACTTTGAAAATCTTACTGTAGCTTTTGGAACCATAGCATTTAAATGAGGCTGCAGAGAAATAAATACGAAGAAAAGGTCAGATGAAGGGCAAGGAGATGGTTTTATTGATTTTAATGAAAAGATCTTCCCCACACCCCTTTATATAGAAAGAAAAACAGAGGTACTACCAGGATGTGCTATCTATTATATTATGCAAGAAGGAAAATCTGTAAATAAAAAATTTAGGTCTGATATAAAATAAGCAATAGGTGAGGCTGATGTAAAGAATTACAATCTTTAAAGGCAAAGACAAAAGATACAGTAAAATATGGTAATGATGACAAGAGCACACCCTGTACTGACAACTTGAGGGAGAAAATGTTGAAAGTGACAAAATGAGGGAGATGATTTGTTCATAGAAAAGTAGATCATTCTGCAATAGCAGTCAGATAAGAAAGGTTTATATCAAAAAAAGTGAAAAGCAGAGAGAGAGAGATCTCGTTCTATTTTCAAAACCTGGTTACTCTATGAAGTGTGCTAACACGAAGTTGCAGTAATATGGCTCTGAAATGTACTTCAAGGTGTGAAAGAACAGTCTCAAAACCAGAATACTTTTACATATGATCAAAATGAAGCTGTGTATAAGCTAATAGCATCCTTGGAGCCAAGAAAAAGAGTATTGGAGCTCAGTCAGTCAAAATCCTGGGCCAGATTATGCATTTCCATAGAGTGGTCTAGCCAAGGAGGTTACAACTGCTTGCCCTCTCCAGGTCAGTTATCCATACTTGTAAACTCTTACAGAAGTGAATATATGTGAAATGCTTTAAAAAATTCAAGGTACTCTCACATCTTTTATAAGTGTTCTAGTTACATTATCTACTTTAAATATTAATATTGGCAGTACGTATGAGATATAAAATGCAGGAAAATTGTCTTAATTATAAGACTTCAGAAGTATTTTATGAGATAGTCCCATGAACCAATGCTGAAGCACTGAATTCTCTGTATTTAATGAGGTTAGGTTATTTTTCTGGTGTGAGATAGGAAGTGTTGTCTAAGGAAAGAAGGAAAAATTTCTTCTGTATTTTAAACTGAAGACATAAAGATATGAAGAAAATTACTAAGAAATGGTGGTTTATTAAGTTTTCACCTGTCATCTGAACTTCCGTTACTCACTGCATGTGCTCTCATGAACTACTTCACTATTGAAGTAAAGAGATTTCAGCTCATATACTTTACCTTCCAACTGAGTTTCACTAAATATAAAGATAATCACAATGATTCATCCAGTGGAGGATACCCTAGCATGTCATCATAGCTGTTTCAGTTTAGGCTTCTATATTATTTAAAGAACATTCTTGAAACAAAAGAAAAAATAAAACAGTAAAAAGCCTGCTAATTCATTAGTTATAGATCCCTGTCATTCTAGTTCTGGGGAAGGAATTACAGTTCGATGTGTTTTGGAAAAAACCCTAACATTTCAGCTAACGAACCTCTGAAGTGGCAGAACCATTTACTTTAATGTGCAGTTGGCCAATCTTGAACTTTTGTTGGCTCCATGCATAATTTGTGTATCCCTGCTGCAAAGTCAGTTTCCCTAATCTTAAATTCTTCTAGTTCTAAATTCTTCCCTCTTAATGTTTCCTTTCTATATTGACATTAGTAAACAAAAGTGAGCATAAAACTGTGGAAGCAAAGTAGAGAATTAAAAGCTGCAAAGATGATGAAGGGAGTGGAACATCTCCCTACTGAGGAAAGACTGAGGGAGCTGGGTCTCTTTAGCTTGGAGAAGAGGACACTGAGGGGCGACCTCATCAATGCTTATAAATGTGTTAAGGGAGAGTGACAGGACGATAGAGCAAGGTTTTTTTCAGTGATGTCCAGTGATAGGACAAGGGGCAACGAGTACAAACTGGAACATAGGATGTTCCACGTAAACATCAGGAAAAGCTTCTTTTCTGTGAGAGTGACAGAGCCCTGGGACAGGCTGCCCGGAGAGGTTGTGGAGTCTCCTTCTCTGGAGACATTCAAACCCCGCCTGGACACTTTCCTGTGTGATGTGCTCTGGGTGATCCTGCTCTGGCAGGGGGGTTGGACTAGATGATCTTTTGAGATCCCTGTGATTCTGTGATCTTTTAAATTTCTGGCCAATAAGAAATGTCCTGGGTCATTCAGTTCTTCAGGATATTTTTTTTCATCACAAATTTCACAGATAAAGAAATTGACAAGAATATCAATGTTAAAGAGTTTCAATGTCTTCAAGTGCTGGAACAGAGACACCAGAAAGTAACACTCTGTTCTGAACTCAGGGGAAGTCTGTCAAAACCTGGATATGTAAAATGAAACTACATGCTTCAGGTTTAGCGAGTGGGTATTATTGTTATTTTTTTTATATTTTTTAATTGAAAAATGTCTGGAAAGCTTTCCTTCAACTCAATGACACTTTCTGATATTTTAATTTCTTGGTATGTTTTGTCATCATTTGACATGTGTCTTGATTCTGATATTCCAGAATAATAAGTTAGATAGTGACTATCTATCATGAATACTCAGGAAATAAAGAATTTAAATATGTTGATAGTATAATGAAAGATAAATAAAGACAGATAAGTGTTGCAAACTTACCAAAATGGCAGCTCCTACATGATTTACTAAATACTTTGGAACATTTATATACAAATACACTGATAAAAAAAATAAAAAGCATTTTTCATTATTAAGATATGTGCACTCAGAGAAAAAAACAATCCTGAATATAAATGGTAATGAATAACACATATCAGATAAAAGATATTGTTTGGGCTTGGCACTAACATCTGGAAAATAAATTATCTGTAAAATGCAATCCTATTAAAAACATCTTCTTTGACTAATTTTCCTTGCAGCAAAATGTTATGTGTAGGAAAACAGAATGAGGTGAGGTTTTAAAATAAAGATTATTAAGTATTTTTTAATTTATAAGAGCTCTGATTTGCATATGTACATATTACTTATCACATTAACTCCAAATTGGTTATGAAAAATGAGACAATGTTAACGTTTAGTGCTATTTATTATCTAGCTTTGTACAGAAAACTCTGAAAATATGTATGTAGCCAGCAAAACGATATAAACTCCTTCAATTACTTTAGTTACTTGTGACCTATAGATTTTTATTTGTACCAACATAATTAATATTGAAGCTCTAGCATCAATTTTAGTGCTTGTGCAGAGTTTATGCTAAATTTCTGGAGTTACTTTTAATTACACTGATTTGGTGAAATCCCTATGGCAGGGATTGAAACTTGCAGCTGTGTTAAGCCTGGGAGTGAACTCTATCATTATAATCTCAAACTTTTAATCATGCCTACAAATATCAACAACTGAGATAAATTTTCTTATAGATCCCCAGACATTATTTTTATGAAAGGATTACTGAACATCAGCCATCTCTTATAGCTGTGTACTTAATGGTCCATATATTTTAAAAGGATCTTAATTTACTTAGTACACAAGCCCAGGAGACAGATACATTTACTTATCCACTCAAATACAGGTATTTTCATGGAATTAGCTATTGGACAGTATTCTGTTTGCTGTCTACACAGTTTTTCCATGTGGTCTCAATCCATGCTAATTTAATGTTAAAAGTCGTGGAGGAACCAGGAGACACAGGATTCCAGAGATTCTAAGGGCACATTCTCCATGCCCAGATAGAAACCTTCCAGAAGGTATCCATTTTCCTCCTACTTTTGAGAAGATTCTGTATCAGATGCTATTTAGAAGATGTACAAACCCTAAATAAAAGGAAATTCAACTAAAGCTCCTCACAGCTGTTGTGTCTCTCATCCTTCCCTCTCCTATTTTTTTTTGTTCACACTGGCAGTGGAAAGATGCTCCAAGCAATACTTCCCCAGACTGGCTGTTCCCCTATCTTTTTTTTTATCCCAGCTTTGCCTTATCTTACCTACTTCTGCTGACAAAGGCAGTTTTACCTCAGTCCCTAATTCTTAGGGCAACAAAAGTGTCTTTACCTGGCTCTCTAAGAAGCTTTGAGATAATGAAGGCCTGCAGCAACAGTTGTGCAAATGACAGATGTTCACATTGAAGCAGTTTTTATTCATGACAGCCACGAATTTTTTCCTTCTAAGAATTTAACCACTAGGAAGAGCCTTCAGTTTTTGCAAACTACTGAAGATGTTGACTCAGAACTCAGCATCATTTGGGCTGATTTCCATACAGTAAATTTTTTTTTTACTTGAAGCTCTTTTAATAAGTCTATTGTGGTACTGACATAATTGTATTTCTAAATAGGAGAGGCAATATATGAATGAATGAACTAGAAAAGAAAGTGGATAATACTTTTTGAAGGCAGATGTGCTTATCAAAATACCTGCAGACCCCAAATCCTGTATCTTTGGCCTTTTTTTTTTTTTTTTTCATGTACAAATATATCTGCAACATCTTTAATTTCAGCCTGTAACCTACTTATTTGGAAAAAATAATGCTAAACTGTGGTGTGCTCTGAAAATGCAACTACTGTAAAAATAGCAGTGAGAAAGCTTGTTGCCAATAATTTACAGATCAAACACGTTCAGTTTTCAGGTAAGAAGGTGCTTGCTAGTTTTCCAAATGGCAGCTGTGCAGACATGGCAACAGATAATATGAGTTATGTTTTGATGCCACTAATCATCCAGCAGAGGTCTGCAGGTAGGATTTTAATATCTTTTTAGGGGTAGGATTGTTACACCTGAATTCAGCTATAGGTTTACTATCTAGATAGATCCCTAGACCAGCCCTTAGTTAATGACAGTATTTCCAGAGCTGTATACCTATTTTATCAAGGGGTGAAGCACCTTTCAAAAGTGTCTCAGCCTTGCTACTGACTTTTGGAAGAGCTTAGCTCATTGTCTTAGACTCAGTGCTGAACTCTAAAGTAACTAAAGTTAGGTGAAAATTCTGTCTTGGATGATTTATGGGCTCTGAGCCCTCCACGTGAATGTAAAGAACATCTTCCTGATGAATCAGAAGGTACTGGTTTTGGACAGACAGCTTGCAGAAAAGAATCTCCTGAAGTGAAAAAGGCTGATTCATTATCCAGGTCTATTCGAGGTGAGGTCTCACTGCAGAGATACCCTCTTGCTGTTCTCTCTCAAGCAGCATTTCATCCATGACAGTAAGGTTAGATCTACAAATGCAAAAGCACAAAGCTTTCTCTAGATTGCCAAATGCTGTTGCATAAAATATTGGGCAATATTGGACAAAATATTGGTAAAAATAGATTTGTGAGTGCTAGAGAGGATGTTCTATAAAATATAGAGCCATTACAGATTTAATTGCTATGCATGGAGATCTGGCTAAGTCTAATTATGTCAGTTGAAGAAAAATGTATGCAATCTAAACCATCTGACAAAGTACACCAACTAATTTTGTTTGTCCAAAAACAGCATTAATGGCTTTTATGGGGGATTTTTTTTTTTCTGAATTATCTTTTTTTCCTCTCTTTCTTATGATTTTCAATAATCAGATAGATTGTTGTTTTAGAATGAAATATCAATTTATGACTGATTCTGTGTTATTCAGGCAATATGTTCTAATTAATTACTTTATTTTCAATATTTAATTAAACATTTGTCCATTTCTTCAGAGAGGAATGCTGACTAAGGCCGTCAAAATTTTGATCACTTGCATCCTTTTCTCATGGGTTAGGTCAGGAGAGAATAAGCACATGCATTAATTACTGTGCAATAGCATGAACTATGGGAAAGAACTTTTTAGTGTTTGTTGCCTCTGTGACAGAGTGATTATTAACATGTAGAACAAAGCACAGCTGCAAAAATGTGGTTACCTCTAATTCCCCTTTCCTGGTTTGCTGGAGTGGTGGCTGCTGGAGGTCAGGAGGAGCAGGGGACTGAGCTTGTCAGCTCCAGCCATGTGAGCTTGTTCCCTGGTGTCCCTGGCTGTCCTGCATGGTCAGGTGTCTCCAAATATCATGCCACCACCAACCTGGGCACAGGTGGATGGGGTGCTAAGTCGGAGACAATCTTCCAGTTGGTGGATGGGTGTGAGATACTGGTCACTGACTGGTGTAATGAGTTGCTGGGTGAGTACTGTTGTACCATTTGAGTTCTCTTATTAGGTGTTTGGGTTTGGGGTTTTCCTAGCTTTTTTGTTTAGGTTTGGGATTTCTTTTATTTATTTATTTTTCCTAAATGACTAATTGTGCTATATCTAACAATAGCTGCATCCCTAACAAAGCAATATCCTGAAAGTCAAGCTACAATCCTTCAGCCTCAGACTGATTTCTGGAGTGATGTCAGTTGAGTATCGAAGACATATTTCAAAACTTAATTAGCTATTTCCACATAGACTAACCAATGGTAGAGAAGCAGAGCCAGCCATGAGAGAAATAGGAATGAACTTTAGGATGAAAGCAATTCCTAAGCTCAGGATCTAGATGCAGGTCTCAATGCTGGGATTCAGTTCCCAGGCCTGCCCTAGGTTCCCTGGGTAAACTTGGCAAAAACACTTAAGCTTCTCATGGCTTTGTTCCTGACTCCTAAATAAGCTACTACTGGGTCCCTCATGACATTATAAACTGTCTGGCACAATTAATTTTTGAGAGTAAAATGACCCCACTGTAATTCATCCAGAAAGAATACTGGAAGCTTTATATATATTCTACAAGCATAGACATGGCACAGTTTGGGAAATGGAAGATAAACAAGGTTTTACTCTTTTTGTGATCTATAGAATTGCAGTATCTCTTAAATATAAAGTATTAGGGGGGGAAACAACAACAACAGCAACAAAAAAACAAACCAAAAATCCAACACCACCAAAACCAAAACCGAACAAACAAAAAACCCCAAAACAACCAAACCAGAAACACCAAAGGGCTCAATATTACCCTTCAGCCATAGACTTAGGCAAAGTGTAGCTCCCTCTGCAGAAAGATTTCTCTGCTTTGTTTCTGAAGAGAATGAGAGTATTTGGAATTCTCCATGGCCAGGGACCCAGGAAGACTGAATGGCAGAATAATTTACTGCAAACAACCCCATATCCATGTACTGAAAAGTTCATGAAACTCACACTGCTTGAAAGAAAAGGAGTAAGATTTGATTTCAGATTCTTCCTTCTTTTTCTCAGCACTTTAACTAATCAAATATTTTTTTAACTGAAAAATTATTTTTAAAATTTTAAATTATTTTTTTGGACACAAGCAGTGCACTAGTAGAGAAAAAAGAATTAAAATTCTTAAACCTGTATGTATCCCTGTGCTCATACTAAGACCAAGAAAAAAAGGTTAACCTTGTTGTATATGCCCATAAGAATTGAGATATTGTTGTGATTTAACCTCAGCTGACAGCTAAGCCCCATGCAGTCACTCTCTTATTCCCCCCAGAGGGATGTGGGAGAGAATCAGAAGGGTAAAAATGAGAAAACATATGGCTTGAGAGAAAGATAGTTTAATAGGTGGAGCAAAACTGTGCAGGCAAGCAAAACAAGCCAAGGAATTCCTTCACTACTTCCCATGGGCAGGCAGGTGTTTGGACACCTCCAGGAAAGCAGGGCTCCATCATGTGGAATGCTTGCTTGGGAAGACAAACCCCATTGCTCCAAAAGTGTTCCCTTTTTTATTCTATCCTCAGTTTTTTGTACTAAGCATGATGTCATATGGTCTGGAATATCCCTTTGGTCAGCTGGGGTCATCTGTCCTGGCTGTGTCCCCTCCCAACCCCTTGTGCACCCCCAGCCTAGTGGCTGGTGAGGTGATAAACAGAAAAGACCTTGACTCTGTGCAAACACTGCTCAGCAGTGACAAAAACACCCCTGGGTTATCCACAGTGTTTTGGTCACAAATCCAAAACATTGCTCCATACCACTTACTGGGAAGAACCTCTGTCCCAGCCAAAACCAGTACACTTGTCTTTCCAAGTTTTGTCAAACTTTACCTAGTTGTCTTTTCTGCTTAACATAGGCTATAGGAATTTGCCTTTTCTCCAGTCCTTCAGTCTCCAGAATGTCAGCTAGGATTACAGCTATTGTATTTATACTGAGTCAAACTATGTACTCTGGATTGGCAGAGGTGTGTGCCCTTATCAACTTTAAAATATCAGACTGAGCACTGATGACTCTTCACAAGTCAAATGGAATAACATCTCACCTGCAGAGGGAGAAACAGGTTTGCTAGAGGATGCTACCTGCTCAGAATAGGGTCTTTATCTGCACTAACAATAACATTTTAGATGTGGAACCTTGGTTCAGTATGAGAAAAAATAATGAGCTGAGTTCATACTCTCCTGCATGAAGTTCTATATAAAAAGTCATATCATAAAGTGTGCTATAAATAATCTGCCCCTGCTATCAATCAGCTTTCAGGACAGATATGCTGCCAGCCTTTGCTCCACTGGCTCACTTAATGGCACTTTGTGAATACACTTCTTGTTTGTGGGATCCCAGCCTGCATTCCATCATTTCAGCACTTCCCATTGTCCTTGCTACGATGGGCTGATGATTTAATGATGTTAAGTGCTAAGGAGAAAAGATGACTTCTTGATAAAAACCTACAGCTGTTTATGTGGGAAACCATGAAAACTGTTTGTAGAGCAGCTTTCCTGATGAATCAAGGAGAATAAAATTTTGTATGCAAAATTCATATTGTTTTCTATTCAAAACTTTCTGTTAAAAGGATGGGGAGGTGCTGGTTCAGAATTCAGGAACACAGGTAAAGGTAAGAAAATAAGAAGATGGCTCAGGCATAATGAAGAGGTTTTTTGAAATATCCACTGTGAGAATAGAAGCAGGAAGCATCCTCCAATGTGAACATCTTTCACTGAGCCTCTTTATGTGATTTCAGAATTTATTGCATTGTTGACTGTAATACAGCTTCTAACAAAAGATAATGAATCAAAAGAATTTGAGTAATTTAGTGACAGATCCTGAAACCCACTTCATGGATATGGATTCTTGCAATATTCCATGCCTGCTAAAACTATTCCAGAGGGACAGTTGTTTCCAACAGTTATCAGAAAGGAGCTGTAGGTCTAAGATCCACCTAGCTGGGGTTCAACATGGTAAAAAATGATTTTATCTGGGTTATAAACTTTTTAACAGAACTAGCATGATCTTGGTAATAAACTTGTGACCTCCATTGATACATGCCTTCTTTTATAGGTTCCCTGTAAAAGAAGGGACACAGCTGCTTACCACCAACCCCTCACAACCACAGACATATTTAAGCTGAAATCTCCTTTTGTGACTGCACACTCACAAAACAGCAAACAAGCTGCAGCTTGAAAGATTACTGAATCCTCTCCCAGAGTGTGACTGAGAAAAA
Source organism: Apus apus (assembly GCF_020740795.1). NCBI lineage: Eukaryota > Metazoa > Chordata > Aves > Apodiformes > Apodidae > Apus > Apus apus. Next base: position 5,767,840 of record NC_067282.1, on the reverse strand, counting down.
GCATTATTAGTCTTAACATCATTATCTCAAAACCAGTATAATCCTTGAGATATATATATATATATACACACACCCAAACACATTGATATATATATATATATATATATACATTGAGATATACACACACACATAGACAAGGGGTAATGTTTTAAAACTGAGAGAGGGGAGATTTAGGTTAGATATTAGGAAGAAATTCTTCACTACAAGAAGAGAGGGTTGGAGATTGATGATCTTTTAGGTCCCTTCCAACCTTAATGATTCTATGATTCTATGATATGTGAAAAGCTCATGTTTTCAAACTGTGGAATTTTTTTCTAAAGCCAAAACTCGAGGGGAAAGAAAAAAATTTCCTTTCAGTTCTATATGTCTTAAAAGCTTCCCTTTAGACCTTCTGCATAAAGTGACTGAGACTTTCCAGAGCTGCTAGTTGGGCTGCATCAGGCATCACACATGTCCAGCTGTGCATACTGCCATGTTCAAGCCAGTAAAATACCCCAGGTAAGATACCACTGAAGGTGACAGTGCAAATGTCCAATATGAGTGGGCAAGGTCAAGTCAGACTGCTCCAATTGCACCCACCTGGTCCTATGCTGATTTACAGGTTTATCTGACTGCTTCTTGTCTTTCCTCCCATTTGCCACAGGTTAGTCTGCTGATTTTGTTGGAGAATGCAGAAAAAAACTTTAGGTTCATTAAATTAACAGAAAGCAGGTAAACAAGGGGAAAAGAAAATGTTATTATCACTTATTTTCAAAGTCATTATTCAAAACCTTAAGCTTGCTTTGTATTTGTTGTTATTATCATCTAAGGGGATTTCCAGAGGTTTGTGATAATGGATTTGCATTTTAATATCCAGGTCAATCTATTGTGAAGGCAGAGGCATCCTTCTTGAGTCTGTTTCTGTTGATGAGATGACAGATTGTCCTTGTCGACTAACAGGAGAGTAGGTGGAGGGAGTAGGTGGCACTGCTGCAAATCTGTGAACAGACAGACTTCCAGAGCATCTATTGACATGGAAACCTTCACTGCCAGCTTCTGTCTTTGCCTATCTCTACCTTATAAATTGTTGCAGCCAACAAAGCTGTGATTACATTGAATAGAAATATTAAACTTCAGACTTGAGGGAGGTTAAGGGAGAAGAAAATGAATGGGAAACAATTTCATGAAAAATGGAAGGGGCAGGATTTTCTGTCTCATTCCACTCTTGTAATCTTTTTTTTTTTTTTCCTCTGCCTCCCACCCCTCCTCTCACTCCCTCTTGGTAATACAGTACTGAGTTACCTTTGTTTAATCAACAGTCTGATGTGGTAACTCTCACCAGGCTGATTCTTCACATCTCAGACTGTCTGGAGCCTACTTCCATCAAGTGATGTCTTTGTATTTAACACCTTAATGGTCCTGAGGCGAGAGAGAAATAGCAGTTCTTTGAAAGGAGAATAATTACACCCAGACACACAAATGCATTTGGTGCCAGATTTTGTTACCTCAAATAAGCAAAATGAAAACAAATGTCTTCTCTTCTACAGTTACAGCACTTGTCTCTCTCTAGGAGGCTTAGGACAAATGGATTAGGAGACACTAATGACCTAATCCTGTGCCCTTTAAATCCAAGATAATTTTGCCATTGACTGAAATGGGCAAAAGATCAGACCCCATGGAAAAACCTCTTGAAATAAGTTATTTTGCTTGTTGGGCATTACTGATTTTTTGCCAGTCAGCAGTTGTAGGACAAGGTATTTAGAAGGTGGTGGATCATCAAATGGTTATATACAAATACTTAGTGTTAGTTAGCTCTGCTTATTGACTGATATTTTCCAAAGTGACTGGTGATTTCAGTGACCCAGCTCAGTCACTTCCCATGGGCATGATTTGCTTTTCAGAAAGTGCTTAAACCTTTATGTGTTTGTGGTCTGCACTCAGAAATAACCCAAATCACTAGTCATTAAATTTTGCCATTTCATATGAACTAAACCAGTACTTTGTAAGCAGTGACAGAGACCAGAGATTGTTCCACCATAACCATAGTTATGTTTATTTTCAAGCAGAAAAGTTTTCTCAGATGTGCCTTTGCTGACAAAAAGTATGAAATGTGTGTATATTCCACTCATAAAATAAAATTTACACTAACTAAACTGTTCTGTTCAAGACTATGTGTAATTACATCCCTCTGGAGATGTGAAGCTCTCAGCAGAGAGCTTATGCATTCCTGTCTTTTTTCACACCTGCTAGCAAAGAAAGATCTTGCTCCTGCACTAGGAAACCACCTGCAATTGCATTCAGCCTTGTGCTCTTTGGGGCAGGAAATGCTGTTCTTGCTACCCTAGCAGATCAGTCAGGTTCTTAACCCAAAATCTTTGACTGACTTCTGTCCTAATGTATAAAACACAAGTGGGTTGTGAGCACCAGCCTGCAATTGTCCATGGTGTTTTAATTGTTACCGTGCTCTCTGGTACATTTTTAGCTGATGATGTCTAATAGTATCTCATCACTTCTTCAAGCACAATCCAGGAGCAACAACTTCTCCCATAAGCAAGGAAAGAGGCCTCCTTGTTTTTAAATAAATGTACATAAGTTTTACTACACCAAATGGCCTCAGATCAAGAGGCTGCAGTTTGCTTTATTTACTAGCCTATATAATTGCCCCATGCCTCCAGGCATGTATCATTCCCGGGGACATTTTTGTATCAGGAATTTTAAATGGAAAAAGAAGCTGAAAATAAAGAATTTAGTAATGTCTTCAGCCTTCATGACCTGTAAACAAACCTGGTTTCATGCTTGCTGGATCTGTGTCAATGAACACCAGCTACAATACAGCAAAACCTCTCCTGAGTTCCAGGGTCATTCTGCTTTATGTCTGTGCAGGATGCTGGACTAGAAGAAATAAAGCACAGAATCCAACATGAGGTTGGATCTTCACCCAATTTGAATAAGAATTGCTGCAGGAGATGTTCTTTTTAAACCTCTAGCAGATTTAAGCAGCAGTAAACAACTTTATGTGCAATTTATCCAAACATATTTTTATTTGCAATAAAAGAGAGAATTACTAACAAAAGAAAAATGGGGCTATCACATGTGAAAACAAGAATATATATAAAAAAATCTTAACAGGATAAAAAAAAAAATGATGATGAAATGGTTTTATATACTGGTCATTTAAAAAGAATAAATACCCCTAAATAGCCCATGAATTCATGTGAGATCAAACACATTTTTCTTAAGAAAAGTCTCATTACTTAGAATGACTAATTTGTTTCTCAGACACAGCTATTAATTATGGAGCCTTATCAGTTATGCATAAGAATGCAGGTTCTGCCCGGGCCATTTTTGTTAATTTATTTCCACAAAAAACCCACAGTGGTGTTGGGAAGGGAGATATGAAAGAAATACTTCTTAAATGCCATGATAATAGAGAATAGTAAGGTGTACACTGTAAGCCTTTAACTGTTGGTGTACAAAAAGTAATCTCAGCATTACATCATAATCATTTTAATAACATAACCAAGATAATGGATGAACAGCAAGTCGTAAACTGTGTGAAGTCCTTTGGAAAGCTTTTCTTTTTTTTTTTTTCTTTTTTTTTTTTTTTTTTCTTTTTTTAAATATAATGGTTAAGGGATAACACAGCTGAATTTTGCAACTGGATAATAGCCTCACCAGGTAAATGATGATGTCATATTACTTACATTTCCTTGATTTTATACCAACAAATACTCCTTTGACAGGTACATTTGGATCCACAACATTAGCAAATAAGGTTTCTTACTGCAACAGCTTTATAGTTTTCTCCTGAAAGCTTATATGAAGGCAGCAGGCATGTTAGTAAACAAATTCAGGTTTTCACTTTTTCCTCGTTTTTTTGTTCAAAAATTATGCTTTGAACAAGGACTATATTAATCCAAAGCTGCTGCTCCCACCTAACTAATGATACTAATATATTTTCTCCTCGTTGTTAATTTACAATTGCACACAGATCAGAGGTGTGCCTGAAATGTCTCCCTTTCATTGAAATGCATTTATTTTGAAAATTATACCACTGAGTTTGTAAAGATTGAGGTATTGTGACAATCGTTTTTAATTGGAATGGGGAACCTGAGTAATGTTGATAAAAACCAAAGGACCTCTAGGAAGAGAACTCTTCTCTTTCTACATCTCTTTAGTAGTGACTTGTCTAAGAAATCAAAATGTTTTCCATACTTCAAAATGTTGGATGAAATCCTGAGTCAGCAAAACTTACACAGGACCAAGATTTTCCATCTAGAAATGCTCACATGCAAGTAGTACCCATGACTTACAGAAGACTCCTACACAACCAGAAGTCAGGTCATTTAGCCTCAATGAAGTCTGTATTCAGAAAAGCAATTAAGCATATGTCTAGGTTCTCTTCAGAACAACTTTAAAGTTATTTTCTCAATCAATGTCAGGAGACTTTTAAAGTAATAGGAGCAATCAGCTTGTTACTATTATAAAAATCCAGATGCAACTTTCACAACCATTTCTGGATAATTTTTGAATTAAAATAGCCAGTAACTTCCCATTGATCCAGTAGCTTGCTTTCTTTGGGAGCCAATTGATTAAAAACTAATAAATCTTCTAACAAATTAATCGTGCCATATTTGTAATGTCAAAATGGCAGTATGGGAGCTAGGGCAATTAAGGCCAGTTAATGGAGCCTGTTATTTCATGGGACTAAAATGGGATTAGTGTTTAATAGGATTGAGGATATAACTCTGCTCCTCTTCTGGCCTCAGCTCTAGTGAGTCCATGTTCAGACATGCAACCAATGAATGCAGTGGAAGTGGGTTGAATAAATACTCAGAAATTGACTCATGACTTAGTCCTCCATGGATAAACAGAGATTTTGCTTGTCTTCAAAGAACCTTGAAGCAAGATTACACTGCATGTCATGATGGCTGTGTTGGAATCTATATAATTATTAAAAAGATCAGTTTGGCCACTATTTAGACAGATGGTGTTCGCATACCCAATCCCTGGTGTATTTGCAGGAGAGCTAAAGTTAAACTGCTTTTTGCATTTGTAATCACATTCTGCACTTTACTGACAGCAGCTTTAATTGGAAAAGTTTCAGTTTTTAACCTATCTGATATTACTTTCCCTGTAAGATGGATATATTTTGCAATTAATTTTTCCCTGTCGACTATATTATAGTGTAAGTAATAATTAAACAAACATGAACAGTTCCTGCCCAATGCAGATGCAAAGGCAGAAATCACCAGTGGTAGACTCTGAACTGAGGACTTTCATTTGTACAGTTCTGTACTGGATATTTGCAATTCTGCTTTGAATTCTTTAGTGAGAAAAATATTTGTTATTTATTTTGGCATTGGTAGTGCAATAGCTGTGAATATGATTTTTCAGAACAGTCTCTGCATAAGAAGAACTTTTCAGCACAGATTTTAGGAAACCAGAGACAAGAATGTGGCATATATGGAAAAATAAATTTGAGTTTCTGTGTTCTAAATTAATCTTAAAATTAATTCTATTGAAGGCAATGGATGAATATCATTCCTCCATTCTTATGCAACAGAGGGGAAAGAAATTTTCTCAGCTTACACCATGTTTGAATTCTAAACTCATATGCAAAGAGACCTTCAGTTTATCTAAGGGTGGTAGTGACATGCAGGAAATGGAATGCAACAATTGCCTATGGAAGTTTAATTATAACCATCCCACACTAAGAAATAGACCCCTGCACACTAAGGATGTCTTTAGCTTCTATTATTCCAAATTTAACCCACTGAAATACTTATTCTACAGGGCTTCACTCATGAGGTGAGATTTGTTTAAAGTTTAATGCATGGATATACTCTGGTAAAAGGAAAGTTAGTTTGCACCACTGTACACCTCAGGATACACAATCCTCTGAATGTGTGTTAGATCCCTGGTGGAGAAGTGAAGAATGTGGTACATATTAGCAAAATATTTTTACGTATATCCAACTTTGAGTCAGCAAAAACTGACATCGCTCCTGCATTTAAATTAAATTTGTGCAAAAAAATGTTGCTGGTAGAGGTCCAAAGAGGCAGTATTTTTATAAGAAGTCAGGATACTTAAAGATCTGTATTTTGGCCATCTGAAAGTGGGCATGTAAAAATGGAAGCATGGATGACACTTTTTGTTTCAAAAATGTAATATTTTGTCCTGGTTCGAGCTAGGACAGAACCAATTTTCTTTTTAGTAGACATATAGAAAACATACCTTGTGAATGTAAAAATTACACATGTCACAAAAACATTACATGCACTGTCATGTGCTTGTCTTGGCTTTTTAACAGTTACTTATCTTTGCAGACATCTAGCCTAAACATTTTGCAAATTCAGTTTCATGGAATTCCAGTTTTCTTATGGGATTCACTTTTCTTAAAGAGCCACATGATGCAGTTAGAAAGACTAATCAGAAAATGGTTTTGAATGTTCCTCTGCACTTTGCAATATTAAAACTCTGTGCCATCACAATGGACTCAGGTGCCATAGACACAACCAGTATTTCATTAGGGAGGAAACAAAGACTTGTTTTGGCTTCACTGTTTCTGTAGACTGGTAAATGAATCATTAGAATGACATTTAGTATTTTAAGACCAAACTGAGGATGAAATTGATTCAGACTGTCACACATTTTGTTTCTCTTTTTAATCACATAGGCCAAAATAATTAAGCTCATTGTCTTTAAAGAGCTTTCAGTCTGTGCTTTGCTGTAGGCAGCTCTCCAATACCAAAGCACATTGCTTGGATGTTGATACTAGACTTTAAAATATCATAGCTGTTCATCTTCTGTTCTCTGGTTTATTTTCATTTTGGCATGGAGAGACAACCATTATGAACTCCCTGCTTTTATGATGCATCTAGACAGTTGTGTGTATCTATTGATTTTGATCACTCTTAACTATACTACAATCCCCATCTTACCATTATTGTGTTGACACTTACAATTTCATACTCCATAAAACATTTGACAGTGTAGCACTTTTACACCCTGTTATGATAAATCCTTCCTGTTATACTTGTTAATATACACAGAAACAACACTATACCAGAATTCTAAGGGTGGAAACACCCTGAGCATGGCTCCTCATTCTCAAATACTGAGTTAGAAAAGATTATTTTTAGAAATTATTTTAAGAAAACTGGACTACCAATTGTATATTAAGAAATATATCTGCATTTTCAGTTTGTGGTGGCTTTAACACACTTTGAAATAAATCCGAGTGAAAAAATCAAGTTGCCAATGTAGTATGAATAGGGTAAGGGACTGAAGAACTATTTAAGATGAGACAAGATCTCCCTGACAGCTTGGAGAAAAAGTAATGGGCAACATCTTCAGATCCAAGCATCATTCAGGTTCTCAATCCTAAGCACCACATGCTCCCCTGACATTGCTCCAGCTGATTGATGAGAAAACAACCCAGGTCAAACAAGGATTTGGTAACCTTCATTCCTAATTTTTTTCATCAGTCCCAGACGTACATTTTCACAAACCAGTTTCCCAAGGCTAGGCTAACACAACTATGATCCCAACATCACAGAGAGCTAGAAGACATACTATCTAAGCAGACCATCATCTAAGATCATTAAACTGCTTTTCTTGATGGGGATTTTTTTTTTTTTTTTTTCTCCCATAATTCAGAACTCAAAACTTTTCAGTTCTCTGTTGCAAAAAAACCCAAACATAACCCTTTTTCAATAACACAGTTCTGCAAATGTTGAGAAAAGGAAATAATATGCTTTAAGCAAATATTTTCACATAAAACAGCTTTTTATTTTTCTGTGGAACACTCAGAGCAATAATTGTCTGATTTACTACCCTTGAGCCTCCACAGCTGGCAGATGTATATTTTATTAACACACCATTACCTTTGATTGTAAATTTATTAAAAAAATAAATGGTCTGACTATTAAGTGAATTCAAGTAACTAGCATAGAAAAATGTAATTATGGACCAGGATTTGCAGTAGTCAACAAATTGCACAGCTCATTCCTAGTCTTTTCCAAAAGAGTTAGTAATATCTACCTGCCTTGGTGTCTTCTCCTTAATGAGGTTCTTCATAGTCCTTTACTGAGTTTGATCTCTGGAAAGCCACTATAGCATGAAGCATTGTTTCTGCTGTAGCTGTTCAGTATAGTGTCTTGGAAAAGTACATAGCCACCTCAGCAGGAAGCATAAATACATTGCCCAAAGTTTTATGTCTAGAACTCGGCTCCTAAATAGCCTTTTTATCTTGATGTGTATGTGGTGGCTGAAATCTTCTGAAATTAGTTTTCCAGGTGTGATATCTAGTAACCTGAAGTCAGTTCTATCCAGGTCCAGTCTGGAGGTGAATGAGCTTTTCTTGCTTAGCACGGGTTTATTTATCCACCAGAGATCCACAGGAGTGAGTGTTTTTGCCAGGTCATCTACTTTATTCCAAAGAAGTCTTCTCAGCTTGGTAATACATGAGGAAGAGCATGAGTGTGAGCAGTTTACAAAAAGATGAAACTTTTCCAATAACCCCAGATACTTTGCATGAAATATAGGTACTTTATCTAAAGAAAGTCTAGGTTTATGTGATGCTGCCATCTCCAGATATTTCAACTCTTATTCCAAAGTTTCATAACACATTTAATATTCCAAATAGCTATACTGCTACACTTTCAGTATGCACTTAAGAATAACACACAATACACACTTGAGTGCTTCCATTGGGTTTTTTATGTATTATTTTTATATGGATTGCCAGCATAGCAAATTCAAGCCTGAAGCACATTTCTGTTATTTATTGCAAGCATATTCTGAAAATAGAAAAGAAAAACAAAATAAAATATTTAGCTTTTTTATTACTGATAACCAAAACTTCCTTGGGTCAAAGACAATCTTGGACAGATGTTCACCAGTATCGATTGCTCTTTAGCACCAGAAGCAGCTGAGTATATTGAATTTATAGTGCAACATTCACACTGTCTGTCTTCTCAAACCAGGCTCTTGCAATTTAAAGGAAAGTCATTTATTCTCCAGTGAGTCCTCTGTCAGAGTATTGTGAAAGCTTTCAAAGGCATCATTTAAACAGGGCATCCATCACACTCCATCAGGCTCCTCAGCCTGGTGAGGATTTTCACACTGTTGTGCCTGGGATGTAAACAAAGATAATGCTTTTGATTTTTTTCTATTGATTCTCTTTGCTGTGAGAGCATGGCTAGATAAAGAGGGCTTTCCAAATCCTAACAGCCTGCCAGAACACTTACTTCTGCTGCTGTCAGGCAATGGAGCCTCTTTCTTTCCTGATTCTTCTGTCTGATTGCTAAAATTTTTTTCATGTGTCTGGCTCTGTGGTGATTAATGATAGGTCAGGATTAGGCAGTAACCTGATATTGCTCAACTCAAATACAGGAGAAATGTCTTCTGTTGGTGTGATTGTCACGGAGTCACAGGAGTGTCTCTGAAAGGTCATTTATACCATTCACTCAAGAGCAGATGGAGTGATCTGAAAACTGTTAGCTTCATGAATCCCATTCTTTGACTGTGATGAGGAATTCTAGCATCAAGGGTTGCTTGTCATGATCGTTTATAAGCTCAACAGCCATACCAGGCAGTTCACATAAGCACAGTTTAATAAGCAGTAAATATATTTCTGTTTCCTTCAGAAATAATGTCTCTTGATTTTTCTCTCATTCCTCTTGTGATGGCAATAGAAGTAGAAAACCTGAACTAAATTGTCAGCAACTTGTAATTCAAACACACTGCATATAGTTTAAAATTCATGTTAGGCATCAAGTAATAAATTCTGCTGAAATATTGTGAGCTGGTATCACTGTTCTGTAATCAGACAGGAATTATATATGAATGTGTTATAGTAAAAGTGTTGTGGTGGCACAGGGTAGTGTTTTGACCACATACGTATTAAATTTATGTCATGATTAAACTAAGAACCATAGAATCATACAATTATTTGGGTTGGAAGGGACCTTTAAAGGTCATGTAGTCCACCCTACCTGAAGTGACCAGGTTGCTCAAAGCCCCATCCAAACTGCCCTTGAATATTTTCAGGGATGGGGCATCTACCACCTCTTTGGGCAAACTGCCAGTATTGCACTACTCTCATAATAAGAAAATTATTCCTTATATCTGGAATAAATTTACAATCTTTTAGTTTAAAACCTTTACCCTTTTGTTCTATTACAACAGACCCTCCTGAAAAGTTTGTCCCCATATTTCTTATAAGCCTCCTTTAAGTATTGAAAGGTCACAATATGGTCTCCCTGGAGCCTTTTCTTCTTGAAGCTGAACAACCTCAACTCTCTCAGTTTGTCTTCATAGGGCAGGTACTTCAGCCCTCTGATAATTTTTGTGGCCATCCTCAAGACCAGCTCCAACAGCTCAATATCTTTTCTGTGCTGAGGGCTCCAGAGCTGGACACAGAACTCACAGGTGGGGTCTCACCAGTATTAACATATTAACCCAGTCCCTTAACTGAGGTGAATCAGCAGAGTTGCACTGATGTCACTGGAGCTATTTTGCCTTAACTTCCTTGAAAATATTTCTGATCACTGCATTATCCCAAATGTCAATTTTTAATGAATTTTCATGCATTTAATGTATTTTAATGTGTATTCTTAGCAACATGATTAAGATGATACCCAATATGAAAAAAAAAAACATTGGTGAAAAATAGAGCGAATATCTTAAGCAAACAAATTAAGGAGTTGTATCTCCCATCCATTTCAAATAGTGTCATTCTAATAATTAGATGGGGGTAAAACCAAGAAAACTTTGGTCAAATGGAATAATTCAGTAAGGATAATGCAAAGCTTCTTGGAGTACCTCAGATTTCACCCACGACAGGGCTACCAGCCACAGGAGAAATTTTGTTTTCCAGCAGATCAGTCCAACAGAGGAGGTTACAAGTTTATTTTTTTCAGATGTACAGAACATGGTGTCTTTAGAATCTTTTAGTAAGCAGTGTGGAATGCCATAGGAAATGACTAGGAAAACCAATCTGGTATTTCCTCACTCCAGGTTCCTTGGTTTTAGGATTCTGTATCTAGTGAGAAAATAAAATGTGATGCAGATTTTGTTATCTTTATTTCACATTATTGAACATTTACTAATATCTATTTTGATAGGTATTCATGAATGTTTTACTGGCTCCAGCTTTTACTGGTTCCAGCTGAGGCTTAAATAAATAGCATCTCCTCATGTTCTTACCCTGACACATTTGGTCTTGCATTTTCTACAATTTACTTACTTGCAACATCAAAACCATCATGAATACCAGAATTCTACACACGATTAAGGAAAAAAGCTAAGGATGAAGTTCAGGAAACATGCAGTTTTTCTCCCTCAGCCTCCCTTGCCTTCAAATTTTTAGTCCTTCAGTATAGAGCTTCCTACAATTTTCTTAGATTTTTGGCAGCATTGCATTGGGATTTTAATGTACAAATGGATGTAGCAGAGACCTTACATTTTCTTTGCACATCATATTACTCTGCTCCCAGTGGGGATTAGAACATAACAACATCAACGTAGGACACAGCTGATTGTTGGGAATTCATGAAAATGCTGAGGATGTATTAGGGTATCAATATAAAACCAGTTTGTAGCTGTTAGCAAGCCAGAAGCACTGTACAGTATATGCATTTTTATAGGAAGAATGGCATTGCATGTGCATAAGAATCCATTATCCTGCTCTTGTTAATGTTCTGAGTGGGAGCAAGAAATAGAAATGTTTCTTTTGCTAAAGAAATCCTTCTGAGAAGTAGCAAAATACAAGACAAAAAAAAAAAAAAACCCAACAAACAAAAATTAACAATGTTAAATTGTCTTACTGAGCTTCCTATGGGTTGCAGCCAGAGTACCTTGCCCTGTTCTTCTCTGCAGGCCTTACACTCAGACCATACGTATGCTGTGATGCTCTACCTTCTCTTCCACTACTGACAGCTCAAGATTCTATGTGGGAATCCCTCATTGTGGAGCTCCCTGACAAGTTAGGCTTTAGGATAGAAGATATTTGGCCTGAAAATATTTTCTAGTGTGCTGATGGAATGCCTCACATGCTACTTATTTTTTAATATTTTTTTTTTTCAATCCAAGCCCTTCTTGCTGCTCCCTCAGAACAGAAGCATCTTCAATCTTGGCTAATGTCTGCTGATAACAAGTCTAAAATTACAGTCTGAATTGTCCCACAAAAATTTGGGCATCTGCTTGAAGTGTTTACATATAAAGTGTCATCACTCTACTAATCTAATATAGTTAATGTAGACAGATAGGAACCTTCAGTAGGCAATTAGTATATTAACAGGTTTTCATTTCCCTCTAGAGAGACTTTATCAATTGCTTATGTGTGGAACCTCTAGCAATTAGGCTCCTTAGATATATAGCTAAAGTTAAACCAATTGAATCTGAGCCAGCAAAAACTTTAAGAACTTTCAAATATTGACTTTGCACAAAGTAGATTAAGATACATCTGTTCCTCTTGGACCTGGGACCAGTATGGCAGCCCTCAAAGTCAGCTTTTACCTGTCCAGATGAAAGAGTTCAGCCAAAATTTTTTAGATGTGTTTCTATGTAGGAGTCAAATAAGACTAGCACTGCTAGAGGTGAAACATGCTTCTGTCTGTATCTGCATTTTCACCAAGTTAAATTCAGGATCCAAGGGAACTCAAGATAATTAAAAGCAGTGAAACAGAGTTTTGATTAAGGTGCCATCAAAGCCAAGGGTGGCTGATTTTTTATTTCAAAGAACTTTGGATAGTGATCTTTTGGCTACACTGGCATCTTGTAATTGCCTTGAGATGGAATTTGCTTTGCTTCACCACCTGACAACCAGGCCAGAAAATTAATTCTGATCACAGATGGCTACTCATGCAAGGTGCAAACAGATAAGAGCTCCTTTGCTCATGCTCTAAGCCATCTACAGTGCAAGAGCTGTATGCTAGTACTTTTCTGTGTCTGCATTAATAAGCCCTATTTTGCCAGACAACACACAGCAGCTTTAAGGCCTTGACTTTTTACAATATAAGGGCTAAGTCTGGGTGTGAAGTCTATGCAAGTCGCAGCTGATTTGGGATCTTCATCCTGGAGTACTGAAATCAAGCTATGGCAAGGGTTTGTTTAAGAGAGGAGCTTGATTTATGTTAAATTTTATAGCAAGTGCTCATATAAAGTATTTTGTTTACAGTTCCACCCCATGAGGAGCAGGGTGATGAGACATATGTTATCTCCAAACATTCATAAAAAAGTTATTCTATCTAGCAATAAAATGCTCAAACATGACTAGCATAGAAATCCAGCTATTTAACAGTCATATATTGTTTTTACTGCTTTGCTCCTCCTTTGCCATAGATATCAGGAAATAAATCTCTGAAATCAGAGGTGGAAAGGGTCTATTACATGGTCAGGGAAGGCTAAATTTGATGTGGTATGAAAGAGGTTGAAGAAATAGATTCTGTTCCTAAAAAATGGTTTGACAGGGAAGGAGATATAAGAATAACTCCTTCCTCACCGTAACAGTTAATCCTGCCTACAACACAAGCAGACACTTGCACAATCTACATTGCTGCCACCTCTGACTTGAAGGCAGTATCACTGATTCAGCCTTAATGATCAATGAAGAAGACTTTTACTGTAAAACTTCAGGTAAAGATGAGTATGTGCAAAAAGCCAGAGGGACCAGGGATTTAGCTGCTTTTGCTGTAAGGAAGCAAGCAAATCTTAGTGGTGCAGGGGGTGATCTATACCCTTTTATGACATGGTATAGGGTACTTAGAATGCTGCAACAATCCAGAGCTAAGAAATAGAAATGCTTCAGGAGGTACGTACTCCCATATGTGGCTTTGTGCTGTACACAGATACTCTTTAATGAAGCATTCTTCAAATATATTAATACTCTTGTGCTTTCGGGACATTAGTAGAACTATTCTGATAAATGCTTGGGAAAGCAAAAGTAAGTGCAATACAGGGCAACAGAGGCAGAGGTAGCTGAGAAGTTGAATGGCACAGTATCCTTCCATCAGCAGAAGAGTTCAGCTGACATGAACACTTTGGAAAGGGGAGCAAAAGGACAAATGCACTGACTATGAGAGGTTACATAGCTCTCAATAGCTTGTAGATTATTTATGGCAGACCTCAGCTGTTCAACTCCAAGAAGGCAATAGAGCAAAGACAGACAACCCCAATGTGGCTAAATCCTGGATAAAAGCAACATTAGAGGAAAGCCTGAAGTCTAACAGTAGCTGTATCCAAGTGACACAACTGAAACAACTTTGGAATGTCCCTTGCAGATAAGTCACTTCCACTGAATCTCTCTGCAGCCTTTTCCAAGGATGGAGGATATGAAGATTGTCACTGTAATGTTCAACAAGACAAAATTTCTCATCAACTAAGTATATTCTTGTCTTGAACAGCTGAACAAAAAAAGGTGGAGAACCCTACCCTGAGTAGTGTTTCCACATGCAGATATGGATGTCTAAACCTAAAGTGCTTGTCTAGAAAGTCTTTAGAGTCATTACAGAGAGTTGTGTGCTTTGGAGATTTGACTCAGCTCTTTCTAAATTATGGAAAAATAGGTCAAATGACCAATGTTCCACAAATTCCTCTGTCTTTCCACTGCCTATAAAAATAATCTAGGTAAGCAGACCGAAGAAGACACACATAAATATCTGTAGACATTTAAGTCTGTTACAGACTGATTTTTCCTAAAGTCTTCATGACTGAAAGACACAGATGAGAGCAAAGTCCAGCTTTCTACACACTGATCCTTCCAACTGGCATCATACTCTTTTCTACTTCTGTTAAGGATTGTTTTTCTAGGTTATCCCAAGTAAGAACTAAAGCTGCAAAATAATCGTTTCTCTTATTAATTTAAGACTGATGGGTATGGAAGGGAAGTTCAGTTGAGAATTTTTCATTTATATTTTCAACCATCTGTGAATTATTCGAATGTTTTGCTCTTTCAAACTTGGAGAATGCATTTCTTTCTGACAAAAATGTAATCTCTGCTAGGTTTTGCTACAAAATTCATTGACTTCTGATTAATGATGCTTGTTTTCATTTAATTCTGATCAATCTGGAAACAGAAATCTAGAATAAAATTCATGTTCTCCAAAGACCAGCAAAAAGCCTGCACACTCTTGCAATTAATTTCAGTATCAATTTTATCTATACTTAAATAAGGAGCTTATTTACTGCTTAGAGAAATTAGCAAAGGTTTCCTGGGCACTTCATTGTAATTTGGATCAACCCTGTGGGTCTAATCCATCTTCTCTTAAACTAATTGGAAAGACTCCTTTTGAGTGAGAATTGGATCAGACACTGAAGAGTAAGAATTACCAGCTGTGTCATTCTGTGCATTATTCTTCTGCCATATCTTCTGCTTGTTCAATTAAATTTGTATTAATCTTGTGAAACACACTCAATTATGTTTTATAGCCAAGATGTTCAACCTCCCTGAAAGATTCTGATACATTTAGACCCTTGAATTTGGGACCTATCACTACATGCCCTCAGCTCTCCAAAATGAGAAGTATATGAACCTGAAAAGATGAAGTAACATTTTGATGACAATGGAGAGCAGAAAGAGGTAAATTCCAAAAACAGTTTGTACGCTTATTTTTTTCTGTATCTCAAATTTGTCAGTGAATAACAAATTCATTGTCAGGAATCATAGAATCATAGAATCATAGAATCCTAGGGGTTGGAAGGAACCTCGAAAGATCATCTGGTCCAACCCCCCCGCCAGAGCAGGGTCACCTAGAGTACATCACACAGGAAGGCATCCAGGTGGGTTTTGATGTCTCCAGAGAAGGAGACTCCACAACCTCCCTGGGCAGCCTGTTCCAGTGCTCTGTCACTCTTACAGTAAAAAAAAATTTTTCGGATATCCACCTTCAACCTCCTATGCTCCAATTTACACCCATTACCCCTTGTCCTATCACTGGTCATCACTGAGAAGAGCCTAACTCCATCTCCCTGACACTCACCCCTTACATATTTGTAAACATTGATGAGGTCACCCCTCAGCCTCCTTTTCTCCAAGCTAAAGAGACCCAGCTCCCTCAACCTTTCCTCATCAGGGAGATGTTCCACTCCCTTAATCATCTTAGTAGCTCTGCGCTGGACTCTTTCCAGCAGTTGCCTGTCCTTCTTGAACTGAGGGGCCCAGAACTGGACACAATACTCCAGATGCGGCCTCACCAATGCAGAATAGAGGGGGAGGAGAACCTCTCTTGACTGACTAACCACACCCTTTCTAATGCACCCCAGGATGCCATCCAGCACAAGTTCCTGGAGGAACTTCCAGTTTCTGAATAGAGGCAGTAGCTCTACTCTTACTAGGAGCTATCAATTATTTGCTGCCAATTCAGTCCTGAAATATCCACAAGGGAAGACCCAAGCGAGGGAGCCAAAATGTATTCTATAGGTTTGATGACTCTTGTAATGAGGTGACTGATTAAGGATTTGAGGGGTTTTTTCCTTCTTTAAGTTGATATTGGCCAAACTGAAAAAGAGAAAGAAAGGTCCTTGTGACTGGCACTTCTTTCCACTCCAAGATGATCTGAGAGATAAACTTTGATAATATTTAGGGAAATTAAATTAATTCTTTAACAGCACTGTGTAGCAGGATGTTCCATCTCAGTATGCCTGCCTCAGTTTCTCCCTATGAATCAGCTGTTTCTGTCTCTCAGTTTTGCAGCCCTGGGCCTGGAGTGGAAAGATTCCCATGGGAAAGGAGAGAGCCTGGCAAGCTCTGAGCTGGTAACAACCTTGGAAGTACAAACAGAGGGTCAATTTGATCTTCATGACACCAGCTACTCTCTGGTGTTGAAGAACACAGAGCCCAGGCACAATTAGGCCCAAAACAGATAAAGTAAGAACAAACAGATAAACCAAAGAGTTTGCTTGGTGAGAAAAGGGTCTTCTAGTTTTTTTTCCACTGAGATGTTGGAGGTATGGCTAAATAGTTAAACGACAGCAGTTAATCCATGTTATTCTATAAAAGCCTGGTCCCATCTTTTATCAGGGAGACTCCCATACACTCTTCCAGGAGGTGTGCTGTACCTTCTTCTTCTCCAGTGAGGACACCTGCTTGAGGGATTACTTCTCTGGAGTTGAGGGATAGGACAAAGGACACCTGGCTGTGGCCATAAGAGGGTAAGAGATAGTAACTCCCTATATGTCTTTATTAGTTAACATTAAGTAATCTTTCATTGTTAAGTTCTAAACTTTAAAGATTTTAAGATCTTTTTAGATAAGTGGACTTATCTTATTATCACCTGGCCAGGTATTAGTTGTTCTAGATCTAGTATAGATCTATTAATAAATAAGTTGTTAGCATTTAAATGGTTAACCTTTGTCAACTAACTAGTAGCTGTGCATTTTTTGGTCAAGATAACTTTTTTTGGTTCTGTTCTGCTACCCTAAACTCCCACAGAGTCTGGCTGTGCTTGTGCCTTTTTAGTTCAATAGTAAGGACCCCAGTGCTGTTTGCAATAAACCTTGTTTTGTGCTTATAGATCTTGTCTGCTCTCTCGCCTCGTTCGGGTCTCACTGCTGCATTGCCTTGAGGAGGAGTACCTCAGGAATCCCAATGCAGACACATATTGCTGTGCTGTGTATTTTACAAGCTATTTCATGGAATCATCCTGGTTAGAAGGGAACTTGAAGATCATCAAGTCCAAGCGTAACCTAAATCCCCCTACCACAATCTAATTTACCTGTTCAGGGCTTAAATCATGTCGCTAAGCACTGTATCTACATTTCTTTTAAACTCTTCTAGGGATGGTGACTCCACCGCTTCCCTGGGCAGCCTGTTCCACTGTCCAACCACTCTTTTAGTAAAGAAATTCTTTCTAATATCCAGCCTAAACCTCCCCTGATGCATCTTAAGGCCATTTCCTCTGGTCCTGTCATTATTCACTTGGGAGAAGAGGCCAACACCCACCTCCCTGCAACCTCCTTTCAGATAGTTGTACAGAGCAATGAGGTCTCCCGTGAGCCTCCTCTTCTTCAAACTAAACAATCCCAGTTCCCTCACTCTCTCCTCGTAGGCCTTAGTCTCCAGACCTTTCACCAGCTTGGTAGCTCTCCTTGTCTCTACCCTTTCTCCCTCTACCTGAGAGGTCTTAATTCAGTTGTACGATGAGAAGTCCAGGCTCATCTCACTCTCTGGAGAGCAATGTTTTTATCTCCAGGCCAGTACTGGCTATGAAGGTGTTGTAGTTCTGATGACTCTATCTGCAATTTAAAAGCAAAAACGAGCCCTGTTTGTTTTAGGAGAAAAGTCTGTGAAGTATTTATCTTTTAGAAAACATTTTCATTATAATTTATTGTTTAATGATTAATATGTTCTCTGTTTGGAGTTCAGTCTCCTCAGACCTAAACAAAGTGTCATAAATCCTTTGGTCTGAAGTCCACTTGAAATATACCTAGCACATTGAAAATGCCTTTAAAGTGTGCTGTTCTCAATCTCTGCTTTTCTCTTGTCAGGGTGTACTGAAATTATCCAGACACCTAGTGGGCCATTTACCCCTCACATGTGGCAATGCCTGTGGGCATTTACCCAGGAAGGTGTAGGTCTTTCACAGTGAGAGGGATTTGAATCCAGAGTTCCATATCCCAAGAGAGTTTCCTAATCGTAGGGTTTTTATTTGAGACACCCTTTATAAGCTTTGATGTTGAAGAATTGCAGGTGGCAATGAGAGACTCCAGAATGTAGAAGTACAGGAGATAAAAGACTCTAGTCTTGCGGTCTGGATACTTCTTTATGCAGAAACAAAATGGTCCTTCTGCTCCTAGCTTTTTTTTTTTTTTTTTTTTAATCTTAATATAAAGATTTGCTAATGAAAAATGGGCCAAGAGCCTTGAAAGCCTGTGTTGCCCCATGTGCCCTCTCCTTTAAGCCCTTTGATAGGATGTTGGATGGATCAGACCTAGAGCCTGCCTCCTGTATCAGGGAGGGAGTGGCTGCACTGCCACAAAAACATCTAATTGGTGCACTTAGGTGACCTACAGCATCACTGGAGAGAAGAGATCCTGATTTTGGCCTTCAAACTGTTCCCTGGATACCTTCAGGGGTGCCATTAAATCTGTCAGGAGAGAGGCTAAGCTTAAAATGCGCTCAGGTCTTGGATAGTGTGAATTGCAATCCAGGATTCAAACTGATCTTTTGAATTCTTTAGATCCTCTGCAGAAAAATGGAGGACTGGACCTCACTTAAGTGAGCTCTGCAAGTACCCTGAAAAGCACTGCAGCGGGAGACATGCTCAGCTGCAGTTGCATGAGGGGCCAGCAAAGATCAAGGAGATGCTGGTGATCCATCAGTTCTAACAAGATGCTGCTGTTGGAGGGGCATTTTCAGGTCTGCAATTCAGACCCCAGCTGAACAGCATAACCCAGACTTGTTTGGACTATGAGCATACTGCAAAGAACATCTTTTCTCCCCTCATCTTTTGTTGAGCAAAAAGGGAACCAGAGATCTGTTTCTTTATGGCAAGCCCTTTGCTTATGTTGTTGTTGATTTGTGGAATAAGTATTTGAAGCCAAGCTGCCAACAGCTGTATTTTAGAGATTCAGAATATGCAAGGATATTCAGAATATTCAAGGATATCAGAATATTAGGGAGATACCAGGAAGCAGTGGGTCAGTTGAGTGAGCCATTTGGGTGACAGATGTTATTCAAATGCATACTAAGAGTTAATCTGTTAATCTGAGGGGAAACTGAGGCAGAAAGGAATAACATTCTGGTTTTGGTGCGAATAGAGTGAGAAGTGGATCCCAGTGTGCCTACAACCAGCCTAAAGATACTATTTAATATAACACAACGCCTCTGTGCTTGACAAAAATAATACTTTGCATAAAATGTGGGCAAGTGTGAACAGGATTTGTCAATAGAGTGCAAAGGGTATCCAGTTTGTCAATTGGCTGTCTAAAATTAACTTAATTTAGGAATGAGGTGTTGCTTCAACATAAAATATCAAAGTGTTTCATTTAGGAAGTGAAAAAATGGCATTTTTCCAGCATTTAACCATTTCCACCTATCATCTGTAGATACAAGTACACAAAGACAACAATTTACATACAAATGTAACCATAAAAGTGACCAGAGACATGATGTTCATTTATCTATACATGTATATATGTGTATACATGTCTGCTTAGAGCATTTTGCTCTAGTCTAGGATTGGGCTTCTTAATATTTGTCCTGTTACATTACTTTTAAGACCACATAGGAGGTCCTGCTTTGATGCTGGAAGACTATCAAGGGATTAACTGGCTTTCTTGTCCCTTACCTCTTCCATGAATCTTCTGATGTTTCAGAAAAGCAGGTGAAAATGGTGTGAAAAAACTTTAATTCAAATATTAAGTGAGTTCCTTTGAAGTTAACCAGATAATTAGATTAAGTGTTTCAACTCTGAAATATATATAAAAAATATATAAAAATATATAAAAATATATAAAAAAATCACAGGATTTTATCATCTCTAAGATGCAAAAGGCCAGAAGCTGAGCTTTATGGTATTATTACCACTGTCATGCTCACTAGCTTTCATGTTTTCTCTTAATGGGAAGACCTGTCTCTTTCTGTCAATCAGGATCTGTCAGTACAATGTTATTATGTTTGTGTTATTATTCAGAAACTTCTTTTCCAGTGTTAACTGCATTGAAAAAGCAGAAAGAGTGTGTGTGGGGAGGCAGAAAAAGCAGCAAAAGGGGAAAATCTGGAAGAAATTTAGTAAAATGGAAGGAAATTAAAAAAAAAGAAAAGAGAAAAGAATTAACCTATACAACACAAAATTTACTCTTTCCTGTTTATGAGAGGTAGATATAAGAAACATACCAAAATATTCAGATTTATTACTAGTTGAACCCAAATGGTTTTATTTTCAGTTTAACTCAGTAATATACCAATAATCCCTTGTTCTTTTTTTTTTTTTTAATGTACTTTGCATCTCTTACAGTGAATAAATTCAGTTTTAAAATAAAATCTTCTAATACAAAAAGAAATTCAAGAGTGTAATTTGTAAAATTTCACTTCACACCACTAAAATTTGCAATTGTGACAACCTATTCAATCTCAACTTGTATTTTAGAGGGTAAAAAGATAAAATACTATTACTTTTTTCTTTTTAACTCTATCCCTTATTCTAATCCCTGTTCAGGGACATATAAAATGTTCCCTTTTTGGCTATCAAAGATCAAGGGGGAATATGGTTTTCAAAAGACCACTGCTTCCTCAGCAGTGAAGTGTGCACCATGAAATGCCTGAAGCTTTGATGATCTTCTCCAATGTGGTGACTGCTAAAGCTGAGTTGGAGCTTAGGCAGGAGGATGAAGCAATTTGTCACTACCATAGGTCCTTAAAAGAGCATTTATTCCTTTGTGTTTATGCATTATGATTCATTCTTCAAACTCTTTTCCATGCACTGGCAGAGCTTGCTGGCTGGGAATAGTGGGTACTGAGGTCCCTTTCAAAGAACAGTCCAGTCAGTAGATTCTTTCTTCATTGGTTTGTGCTTCCCTTTTGAAGATACTTGCTAAATGTTACTGTCTGTGCTCACATTTTTCAGATTATCAGTCTTCTTAGACTGCCAGTTCTTTCATATAACAACATTCTAGGAATGACATTTGACTTGTTGAATGTGGTATAGGAGAAGAAGTAAATAAATTTAAACCATCAATAACCACAAGAAAAAACAAGCTCCATAAGCAGGCAGAGCTTGAGAATATGCCTGGATGCTCTTGCAGTTGTCATCCTAAAGCACTGAAAAATTAATATCATAAATAAAAACGAGCTTTACAGATGAGTAGCCAGCTTTCAATAAACTCATGGTGCATAAAGAAATAAACAGAGCAAACAAGTAGTTAAAAAGCAAAACCTGTGACTATGGCTGTGTTTTTTAAAAAGGCAGCTGCATAATGGTGTATCTGCACTTAGTATGATACCTAACTATGACTGTGTTGCCTCATCCTGGAAAAATGCTCTTTTCTGGTGCCTCAGAAGACCATGCAAACCAGTAGCACATCAGGCAGTGCACTTCAAGGTATTGCCATGCAAAGTCTGCATTTGGTTTGTTTCACTGCAGCTTCTCCCAAAAAAACTGTGGTTCCAGCTATGTGAGTGATAACAACAGCAGGAGCTGTAGAAAAGCCAGTGATGGGCACAGGGTTTTGAAGACCTGCTGATTGCAATGTGGAAATGTGGAAACTAAACTGCTCTGGGATGCTCAGGACTCTTCATTAGACTTGGAGCATTAGAGAATAACAGGAGATAACATAAGACAGTAACAAGTGCTTTGTTCTTGATTATTGAAATGGCTACTGTCTAACCATAGAAAATTAATCAGAATAGGTGTATTTAAATGAGCTTTTTGGCTATGATCCTGCTCAACTCCACTTTTATTTTATTTTAAAAGTTTGTATGGTTTTGCCAAGCTGACACTTAGAAGCAGTGTTGGGGCTATCATAACACTAAACAGAGGTTATACCTGGAAACATATTTGATTTTTAAAACAGCAAGATCTGGAAGGGCAACTTGTATATTCTGCTTTTTGAACATTTCATTGAACTGTTGTGTGCAGTCTAACAGCATGATACTCTTCATGTATTTTTTTCCTTAGAGAGAAAAAAAAAAAAATGAAGAAGAAATCTGATAGTTGGGTTAACTGCTGTGATAGAGATTCGAGATAACAGACCCCTATCTGTGAGGCTGAGATTACTACTTTCTTTAACTTTGGCAAAGTGCATTCTTCATATATTTTAGCCAAGGCAATGGTGGGAGTGGCCCACAGTAGGCTGCCATATTAAACAACAATCACACCATCTAGATGCTGGGCAAGCCAGCATCTACTGTGCCTTGTGGGAAAAAATGAGATTGTTGCTGTGATGAGAAGACAGTGTGAGCCTTCCTGCCATTCCTGGGAAGGTGAACAGAAGGAATGTAATCATATCCCCAGTGTGAGTGCTGTGACACTAGGAAGCATTCAGATAAAGAGGTATCTTTATTTTAAGTGCCCTTCCTAGAGACACAATGGCATCTGAGATCCCTTAAAACTATGTGCAAGGGTTTTGTTTGCTTGGACAAAGGGAAGCCTTTCAGTAAGAAGGCACAAACTGTAGAGGACTTACTGCCAGTTACAAGGAACTCCCCATGAGTTCCTGCCATCCACTGTAATTATAGTGCATGCAATGTCATCAAATGCTAAAGAGGGACAAATAGCTTTATCTCTCTGCCACTACCAAGGGGTAAGATGGTGCTCTGGAGTGACCCAGCAGTGCTTTTCCTCCTCTTTCACATCTTGTGGCTCATCTTCCTATCCATTCCTTAATTATAGTAAGGTTAAGTCTCACAGACTTGGTCTTAAGGAGCAAACTGAAATCACACTTGGAAATATCGTGATGGATCATTTTCCTTAGCTGTGTATGATATGAAAGAAAGGATGGTTAAGTTTCTAATTCAGATTTAGAATTTAAGGGAGAAAGTGCATGCTGTACCACAGGCTTCCTATATAACACTGGGAGAGTGTGTGAGAGTGGTGCTTCCATGAACTGGAGGCAACACTGCTCCTTGGGAGTATTGTAAAGAAAAATAAAAAGCTATACCATGGTTGTGCTGCTATGTCTATTACTGTTATTTTAATTGAATTACCATGGATGAATCCGATGACAGATTTTCTGCACAAAGAACAACGAGTGTGTAATCAGCCAAAATCAGAATATTTTACTCTCACTGCTTAGGGAAATAAATCTTTGTACAACCAATGCATGATCAAATATTAATTTCTGGAATTATCTGCAAAAGAGAGGAAAAGAGTAGGATTAAGACTTGGGAACAATTACAAGACATGTTAATGCTTTCAGAAATTGAAAAAGATGCTGATTCATCCAAAGAGAGGTAGCACCATCTAGATACAATTATTAGGATAAAAGAGAAAGTGATACTAAAATTTAAAACCAGGATAAATTAATTTAATTTCTGTGCTCAAAAGAGATGAAATTTTTCAAGTCCTCTGGATTGTGATGGCATTTTGAATGGAAGTCATATGACTTTCTTGATAATGATCAATGAACTACAGGGAATTTACAATGAAACTTGGACACTCCAGGCTTGCTTGTGACTGGAAAAATAAACCTAAGGAAACCAGAGGGAACAAGAAATCTTTGTAGAAATCTTATACTTGGATCAATGTTTGGCAAGTGTACCATCATCCTTGCTGTTTTCCTGAAACAAGAAGAGGAAAAATATGACGAAATTTCTGGCTCCAGATGTCTTGACTCAGTGGCATAAGTAGTAGTAATAATAAAACTACATCATTATTTGCTCCTTGTGAAATTCAACAAAATATTTTTGACTTACTGGAACTATATAGTTCTCTGATTCAAAAAATCCTGAGATCTAGGATGAGGTCTTTGCAGCACTGAACTAGTGCTCAGCTTCACTACTACCTGTTTTAATGGAAGTGTGAAGAGGAGATACTGGGTCATTCAGCCTTGCAACTGGTAAGCACCTGTAATTTCTGCTGGAACTGCAGAAAGTACAATCTGTTCACAGTTAGGACTTCTGGGTATTTCCACTGCAACTGCCTCAGTATTTTCAATTTTGTGGCCTAGACCCTGAAGGTCAAATCTCACCCCCTGTTTTCCCTGTAAGGTTATGATTCTTGGACATTAATGTACTGTGAAAAAAAAATGTAATTGATCTCTATCAAAATAATGGAATTCTCATTCTGTTCAATGATCAAACTCAGAGAAACAGAAAAATGGCAACTTGAAGGCTGAAACAAATGGCCCACTACTGTTTACAAAGTTAAAACCTTTGGAAAGATAAAGCACAATGACTGCATAACATGAAGCTGGAAAGATGGGAAGTGTCAGCTTGAAAATAATGATCCAGAGGACACATTATTATTATTATTAAGTAGTGGTGAAGGTAGTAAAAACAGCTGGATTCTACTGTAATAGAATAAACTCTGTGTGTTATTGGGGAAAAAAGAACAATAAATATTACTCAGAGCAAGTTCACATTCTCATCCACAGCTTCTGTCTGTTATTCTCACTGAACACCAGCTTTAAGGTTATAAACACTTTAGCTAAAAAAAAAAACCAAACCACAACAACACCCCCCAAAAAAAACCCAACAACCTAACAAACAAAAAAACCCACACAAAAAACAAACAAAGCAAATCAGAACTGTAGGTTTGGATAAATCTTTGGGATAAGTACTGCAAGATAAATAGCAGCAAATCTGTGATTTACCCTTGAGTCCTCAAGTTTTCTTTGGCAATCAAGTCCTTATATCCAACAATGTAAGTGCTGCTGTAAATGAATTTTCAATTACCAACACCTGGAAAAGGTGTTTGAAGCAGAGAAAAAGCTAAATCAAGAGTTGGTTGAGACTTATCTATCATGGTGAGTCAGAAACTGAATGTGTCCTTCAGAAAGAGTTCCTTGTTCTTTACTAAATGTTGATACATCCTGATTGCACAAAACGAAAGCTAAAATTCAAAGAAAATAGATTTCTTTTTTTGTTGTTTTGTCCTAGCACAGGAATCGCTGAATTTTTCATGAAAACTTAATATTGCAAAGCCTTATCTCCTCTTTTTTAGAAAAGAATATTCTTTCAGAAGTTATTCTTTTGGTCCTTAGGTTAATATTTTCATTTCCACTAGAATTATAACAGGGCAGAGCTGTTGTCAAAAGAGTCACCTGTATTAGATCTATATTCAGGATTCAATATTTTACTGTTTCTGCTTTCAAACTCTAACAATATCTGTATCCAGCACCCTACTGGTGAATGTATTTTCTTTGATCATTACAACATTACTGATTTGAGTGATAAATATTACATGAACAGGTACTTCTGCTTTTGTTTGCTCCATATGAGGTTTTCAAAAAAGAGACAGTTCCTTTTAGGCCAAACAAGTTTTGTTTTTTTTTTGTTCTCTGTACTTTGCTTTTTATTTTGGGTAATGTTTTCATCACTAAAATGGATTTTACATCCACAGTAGCAGGAACAGATGGAATTGGAGCTTGTTAAATTTTTCTGAAAGGGAACACATCTGGAGCATAAATGATTTTGGCTTACTAAAAGTGGAAGGAGTAATAGTTTGTGCCACAATTATGTATTATAGCAATACAGCTTTTAATAACATTTATTCCCCTTTTGTTCAAGTGAAAGTTGTTATTCAGAACTTTGTAGGGAGGTACAGGTGGTATGGAGTTAAGATTTTCCCTACAGTAAAAAAAATTACTTTAATTACATATGGGTCCTCTTCTTTGAAGAAAGGATAAAAGCAAAAATGTATATTCCAAAGAAAGTAGCTCTCCCAGAGAACATTCATTGCCTACTTCTCAGGAGACCAACATCTCTGGCCCACTTTAGGAATATTTATATTATGACAGTAGTGCCTGATAACAACAGCCATAATCTGGATCTTTGCAGTGGAAATATAAAATAAAAAGTAATTAAAAATATTAATCCAACAATCTGCAATCAAAGGACTGATAATCTAATGATAAGAGGGACAACAGATGGCTAGTGATCAACATCAAACGGGTGAGGACTTGACCTGGAGAAAAATAGATTTCTTCTCTTTGACAAAGATAGGATTGAATGAAAAAAAAAAAAAAAAAGGTGGCTTCTGTTGGGCAACAGAGCTCTTGGGGACACAACAGGATTCTTTTCTCTCTTTTGTTATACACAGCACTCACATGATAATCTTGTTTCCAGGCTTGATATTTGAAGGGTAGGAACTTCTGTTTCATTCATCCTCTGGTCTACAGGGTGTTGCAGGTATCTCCATCCATCTGCTCTTTCCTTTGCTTGTTGCATGTATTTGTGTACTTTTTAACCTTCTCTCATTCCTCTCCTTCCCTGGTTAGAATAATGATTCTTTGATTCTATCACTCCTTCCCTGGTTAGCTTGCTGAGGTCTGTCATTGCCACTTCTCTCTGTCCTCTTGCAGGCAAATCATTAAAACTTTTTTTGCTTGTTTGTTTGTTTGCCTCTGTAAGAACAAAAATATTTTCTGGGAAAAAAATGCTGAAAATGTATATCAAGACAGTCAGGACTACCCAAATAACCAGCAAAGACCAAAAAAAAAGTTAATCACTGCAGTCGTGCTAAGCCTCAAAAAGAGGATCTATATAAAAATTATGTAGTTTGTTAAAAAGAAGTGAAAAAAAGTAGGTAAGAAAATTAAAATTGAGCAGGTAACATAGAGACTTTTGAGGAACACTGCATGAAAGCCTGGTGCCAGTGCACACCACCAATGGTGATAGACTGGAGAAAAAGTAGGAATGGCTATGCAGCTGCAAGGGAGCTTCTCAGAATTAAGCAGGTATTAATAAAAACCTGAAAGTTGCATCCAAATCAAATTAAGAAAATAGAAGGGATCATAAGCTTTGGAAGACTAAACAGGGTAAGTGATCAGCTTTCTCCATGGAGGAGGGTCAGTCTTGGACCTGCTATTTAACACGTTTATTAGTGACCTGAAAAAGGAGATGTGTTGTGAAAGAGTTTGCTGTTCATGCAGAGTTCTTCAAGGTAAAAAGGATGAAGTCCATAGTCACAAATTGCAGAAGACCCTTAAGAGTCAGTGACTGGGTAAGAAAACGGAAGATGAAAGAAAATGTAGATAAATGTAAAGCATCATGTGTGGTGTGAATAAGTAATTGTAGCTTCGCCTAAAACATTACTCTAAACTCACCCCAGCCACCGGGGAATAAGACCTTGGGGATGAGATAAATAAACCCTTGAATACATCAATTCAACATCAGCAAAAATAGAAGAGGCTCACAGATAAAAGAGTAGAGAACAAAATAGATGCTAATTGCATAAAGGCACAGTTTGCCCCACATTGAACACTATTATAGTTCCCTCATCTAAAAATAAATAAATAAATAAATAAGTAAATAAATAAATAAATAAATAGATAAATGTTTGAACTGGAAAAGTTCAGAGAAGGGAAACAAAGGTTTCGTGGTCATACATGCAATGCCTGAGTGATCTGTGATCATGAAAAAGATATGATTCAGGGCACTCCACTGAGCTCTACAATGCCACGAATGGCAGGGAGATCAGGTATAAGGATTATCTGTCTGCTCTGTCCTCCAACAAAAGAACTAGTACCCATGAAATGACGCTATAGTGGGATAGAGTTTGTTCCCACAATTCACAAAATTCAAGAAAGGGAATTCCCAAAACAGATTCTGAGATGATGCTTCAGAGGAATATATGATAATTTATGCTGCATTCTGAAGCATCAAGAACCCCAAAGGATTTCTTGAGATTTCTCCATGGCATTTCACTTTGAGGTTTTCTGGTTATAGGTCTAAACTTTCTAGGTCATTTGCCCTCACTGCTGTTGGCAGCAACCTCACACTGCATACAATTTATACATATCATACTTTTCCTTTTGCTTACTTCTGTTGTATATGAAATTTTCCTCTTAATTTTCAACCTCAGAAACACTAAGAATTTAATCTATGATCTTCCAAGGTTTATTTTATCTGCAAAGATAAATGTTCTTTTTTCAGCCCGACTCAATCCTTAAGGGTATTTTGGGACACTTGTTAAAAAATGTTTGGATTTTTTAGTACTTATTTTATTTTATTTAATGGAGGACTAGGTTTAGAAGATGCAATAGATGAGGAACTCACAGTCCATTTTAATTGAGATTTCAGTATTAAAATACTGGCCTGGGCCATGGAAAACCTCAAATCTGTTTCTATCTCTGTGCACAGAGATCTAAGAATATGGTTCTGGAGAAGCATTTCAGAAAAGATAAGGGTGAAAAATTTCAGCCTCCAGTTGATGCAGTTCTTTGAACAAACTATCATCAAGGGGAGGTGGGAATCCAGGCATTTATCTCACTAGGTGAGAGCCCTGATCTCTCAGCTGGTGAATTATCTTGATCCTTGGCTCTTGTAATTTCACATATTCCACGTAAACTGTAAATGATCCAAAAGGAAGGTTTAAAGAAAATAATTATTGAACAATTTGGGGTGATGAGAAGATTTGGGCAGATGTGGAGGTGTGTGCACAAGCACCTCAGCCAGTTGTAGGAATTATGGTTAAGCCTTTCACTCTCTGAATAGTGCTCTGACCTTTGGGATTTTACACAGAGAGTGATACCTCCTAGTACCCCTTCTCCCCCTTTCCTCCCAGTACCAAATATGCAAAGGTGTTTTAAAAATATTTATTAAAATTGAGTTTTCTCTGAAATACAGTTTGGTTTGAACCTGTTTTCCCATGAAATTTTTCATTTGATTGTTGAATTGGAAATAAAGGATCCAGACTGTCCAGATTAGCTGCTACTTAAATCAAAGAAAGTTAACTGCCTTGGCACTTATGAACTATCCTCCTGAGTCACAGTTTGGCAGGTGTCTAAATGCCTCTAAAAATGTGGGCCTTATTGTTTGTGTGGTATATTCCATAGATATCAAAGCACTGTAGTTAATTGGTCTCATTATTTGCAGTAGCAAGGTGTGTGCATCTTTAGCAAAGTAGCCCCTTTTAATTAATGTTAATTAGTTGTTAAAATTCAATAGCAAAGGTATAAATTAAAAAAATGGAAACTGTCTTCCATACCCTGTCATAAGAAATCTCCTTCTACCTAAACTGTTCAGACTTCCTCCTTTTCTTTAAGACCAGAACCTCAAGTTTTAGCATAGAGCTAAGATCCATCCCACATGGGAGTTAAATACCCAATAAAAAATGTACAAGGCAGCAAAACTGCTACAAAGAGAAAGAACATTTAAAGAATGCACACACAAAAAAGTACAAACTCTTTTTTTCAGGTCATTGACAGGCAGAATTATGCAAAGGATTAATTCTGCTGCTCATCACTGGGGTCTCTTTCCTAGCACAAAAGGGAAAATTGCTTAACAGGCAGCACACCAGGCTCTACAACAGTGAGTCATGACTGAGTTTCTGAGTGACTAATATAACATGACATACCTTAAGCTGCCTAAGAATGCAGATTTTGAACACCAGTGGCTGATCTGAGCTGGTGGCTGAATTCTGTTCAAGAAATTGGGCATAAGTAAAATGGAAAGAAAAGGTGGCTGTCCAGAGAAATCAAAGCAATACAGGAAGGCACAAGAGGACAAACAGATACAAAGTGCCACCAGGCTTTGGCCCTGCACTGCACAGGTCAGCAACAGATGAACACCGAGAGGTTCTTGCTGCACTAAGGCTGCTGCACTTCATGGCAGGCTGCCTCTCACCGCCATCAAATCCCTCTCCTCCCTTTACGTGTTTTAGCCACTTCTCTGGCAATATGTTTAGAAATCATGCAATGAGTTACTTCAACTCATTGGTAAGATGAAAAAAAAAAAAAAGGTTTTGTGTTTGAGCACCAAACTCGATTGACTCCCCTTGCAGCTGAACAGCTGCTAACTCCCTGCACTTGGCGGCAAAGGAACAGAGCAAGACTGTTTTGTCATGAAGCTTAAAGTTATTCAATTATGGGGAACATAAAAAGGGCATGGGTAATAGCATACCTTAAATGGCAATATTTTATTTGCTTGGAATAAGTAAAATGAGGAGAGAGCAGCCAAGACCCTGTTGTAACAAAAATCTGAGGTCCCACCACAAGTTCAAAACATTTTTGGGCATTTTTACTGATTGGCAACAAAGAGACGAGACCTTGAAACTTATCATTATGTAAGACTTTTGTCCAACAGGTGAATTAAGAAGGATCAAAGTACTGAGGATGGAAGAGGAATTTGTGCAATGACTCCTTCACAAGAAGTTCATTGATTCACTCTCACTGCATCTGTTGCTTGTAACCATTATACTCTAGGAATCAATGTATTTGTGATCTTTATGCATCCTAATTAAGGTTGTGAAGCAATGTCCATACAATCAGAAACTATACATGTAAGAGCTAACTCTTTGCTCAGTGACAGGATCTGTGTGGATCTCTCTTTAATATCATAAATAACATAAATAAAAAACCTTCATAAACTCTGCACCCAGAGCAAACTGTTACCATGAGAACTTCTATGCTACAGTACTTGTTCATTCCATAAAACATCTCCTCTTACTTGTCCTCACCTTCGCATGGAGGTGCTTTCTTGTTACAAGTACTTCTGGTAAAACCTGAAGTGCAATTAAAAATGTCATTTACGAACTACCCTGTGCCCATTTTGTCTGATCTTGGGGTTTTTTTAAGCCTATTAGCACAACAGTTTAATTCCTGTTGTGCTTGTCAATGCCTACCTGCAATACCTGTAACGTTTCAGAATGGAAGCACCACAAACAAGCTGTCTCCTTCCACTGGTTAAACACTAACAATAGCTGTGAACAGCAACTGCTGTAAAAATTGTGTGAACAGGAAAAAGGAAATTTGGAAATTTCTACTTTATTTTTCTTTTTATTTGTTGTGTTTTAAAGAAAATGCAATGGAGGAGGTGAGAAACAAGCATGTGCGAACACCGAAAAAAAAGGAGGTTGCAACATCTTATTTGCTATTACTTGCTCAGACAATTTCAGACTCGAAAGAAGAATTGTGTTAACTCCTTTTAACCTTTTTGCTCAAGGAGATTGGCTTACCTGAGTCTTAACAACATAAGCTTGCTTATCTTTTTGTTTATTAACAGCCTATTTCTTCTTTATAATTAATCTCCTGGCCTTCATTCTTTGCAGAACCCAGAGATTCAGCAATGATGTAAATCTTTGGTATCTGCATTGAGATCAGTGGACCTACACAGGGGTATTAAAATTGCCTCAAGTCTGTATGTTTTCCCCAGCAGATACAAAATCAGCCTTAGTTCCTTCTCAAATATTAATACAAGGTATTGCTGTAGAATATTATTCCAATTTTAAGAAAGATTAATATAATAAAAATTTCTCAAACTAATATATGAAGTGGGGTAGAGAGCAACTTCTCACCCGTTAAATAATCAGGCCTGGGAAAAAACGTGTAGCCTGGCATTGTGGATAAAGAACATTGTGCATTAAGCAGTAGATCCCTGGAAAAAGGAGGAAAAAGAACAGAATGGAGAGGTGGATAGTCTTGTGATTTGCATGTATTTAGGAAGGAGCTCTACTTATGTTAATGCAAGTAAGTAGTACAGAATGAATGTATTCCTGGCAGGTAATAACTGAATTAATCTCTGATGGGATGATATGTGCATCTCAGGATTCATATTGCTGAATGGTGGTGTAAGAGAATTTCTGTTCTGTCTATTTTGGGTGGTGGAGGATGAGAGAATTAATTGCTAGCATATGACATCAAATATCTTTTTAGTATCTTTATAAGTGGATTATGCCTTACTAAATCATGAATAAGTGTTTTTGTATAAGCTATGATGACACCATTTAAACAAACAAAAAAAGTGTTTTTGTAATCTGACATGCATTAATTAGGCAACATACTAGAATTAATAAGCTGTGGTCTGGTGGGTTCAGCTTATTACTGTTTGTGACAGATGTTATTGCAGCAATAAGAACATTAATAATACAACTTTATTTTTTTTATATTCAAATGCATGCAAACCCCAAAAAAATTTGATTTGACCCAAGACAGAGAAACAACAGGAAACTGGAACTAGTTACATTATCTCTTTTGGGAAAATGGGAGTAGTTGAGACAGCAAGAACTGATGTTAATTTCAGGTGTTTCCTTTTCCACTTTCCCATATCACTAACTACTCACATTTGTTCTCATAAAATTTGTCTGTGATACACTGTACATAACAATACTGAAGCATTTCCTTTGCTATATTTCATCATATATCTTTCTCTATTGTAATTGCTGTGCCATCTAAACTGGAACATTCATTTAAATTAATGAGCACTGTAGCCACCATGGTTATCCCTTTTGCTGTGATAACTCTGTACCTCCAGTATATTTCAAGTTCCATTTCTTTTCTCCAACTTCTCTATTACTCAAAAGTTATATTTGGAAGATTTCTGAAAAAGAGGTATTTGGTTATCTGTCCTTTGATAGATGACTAACTCACTCATTTACACAAAGATGTTCTAAGCTGAGGATTTCAGTGACAGCTACAATAAAACCTTCACTAGTGCGTGTGTATAGTCCTACAAGTTTTGTTAACTGTGATATTACCATTTGAATACCAGTATCTACCAGTCTGCATAAAGCAAATAACTTTGCTTAGTGTTGGAAAAAAAATCAGAAAAGTTATCTTGCACTTAAATGGCTACATTATAAAAATTTATTCAGAATGTGGACTTTCATTACTACTATCATTAATTTAAAACATCTAATAAAAATGTATTTCTAATACTGGTTTTGCAATAATTAAAAATACTTGAGTATATTGTATTTCTAACTTGGCAACTGCAGCTGAACTGGAAGGTAAAACATTTTCTAAGCATAAATTTTTGGTTCACTAACACTAACAGATTAGTTTTGCTAGAATTTTATGATAAAGAAATTAGTAATATTAGTTAACTAATAACTAAATTAAAAGGTTTCACTGTTTTGGTTTGAAAATAGGTTTTTTGTGGTGTTTTTTATACTGCTCATGATAAGGAACCTTTCGATTCTAAACCCAAAGACAAATGGCCACTTAGACCATCAGCTTATCCAACAGAATGCCAATTTCCAAACTAATTACCATTTAGAGTAACAACTATAAGCACAGCGGGTATGTTGTCATCTCCAATTATGCAAACACATGCACACGTGCAGTGTCATAATAATAAAAACAATATTTAAAAAAATATCTTTAATAGATGACAAAATAAGGTAACATTTGAAATCAGAATCAAATCAAGTTGTATTGTCTCTTGATATTTTTCCATAAGAAATGTTAATTAAAAATATTGTTATGAGCCAAAATATTAATTAAAAAATGGAAAGTTCAGTAATTCCTCTGAAAGGGAATTTTTGAATTTTGACAAATTGCTCTAATTTTGGTATAATTTTCCAGTTGTACCAGCTGGCTAAATAGAAAAATAAGGTAACTATAAAAAAATAAACTATTTCCTATTGGTAGTGGCCAGCACCAAGAGGGAGACAAAAAGAAAGATATAGGAGTTCCAGTGGAACACATGAAATGCTACACATTAAATGTGTAGCAGGACCTAAGATCTGGAAGGATTGCTTGAGAAAGACGTATTTATTTCTTGTACATTTTTATAGTGCTTGAGTATTCTTCCAAAATCTGTGGAAAAATACAGCCTTCTTTGGACTGAGCCTTAGCCCAAACAGCCAGTAATGTGGAAATTATTTCTTTCTTATGTCATTGTCATCTTTGTTAATTTCCTCTCAAGAAAGCTGAAAAATAAGCAAAATCCATAAACATTTTTTTATTTTTTCAAACTTATATGCATGTGTTCTGATACAGTTCTAATTTCCTGATCACATGTTGTCTTCTTCTCCAGGATCTTATTTTTTCTTTTTTTTTCTTCTTTTTTTTCTTTTTCTTTTTCTTTTTCTTTTTTCTTTTTCTTTTTCTTTTTCTTTTTCTTTTTCTTTTTCTTTTTATTTTTGTTTTTCTTTTTCTTTTTCTTTTTATTTTTGTTTTTATTTTTATTTTTATTTTTTTTTATTTTTCTTTTCTTTTTCTTTTCTTTTTCTTTTTCTTTTTCTTTTTCTTTTTTTCTTTTTCTTCTTTTTTTTTCTTTTTCTTTTTCTTTTTTTTTCTTTTTCTTTTTCTTTTTCTTTTTCTTTTTCTTTTTCTTTTTCTTTTTCTTTTTCTTTTTCTTTTTCTTTTTCTTTTCTTCTTTTTCTTTTTTTCCTTCTTCCATGAAGAAGTTAGAAAGATTTAGGATTCCTGGGAGTAACTCCAACTTTTTCTGGTAATATGCACCCAGAGACTGCAGACCTTCTGTTCATCTCATACTGTCTTCTCCTACTAAAATTCCCAGCAATTAACATTTACCCTCTGAATGTTCTGCCCCTTTTCTTCCTCTTCAGATTTTCTTTTTTTCCTGTGGGGTTACTATTAAGCCTCTGTTTGTTTCCTACCTTCTCACAGGAGAGCTACTCACTTTTTGCTTCATATGATGGACAAAGAATCCACCTAAGTCCCAAGATTCTACAGCATTAAGGGCTAATCCATATTCATGAGCTTCCAAAAAGCCAATCTAGCCCCACCAGTCTGGAACACATACTCTTTATAAATCTGTGTCAGCCTGGAGTGATTTCATAATCCAGTTACAGTTTGCTGAAACCAGACATTACACCTCCAAAGTGATCACAAGAAATTATTTTCACCATTTTAAATCATGCTGGGAGAATAACATATGGTAGCTTACCTCTAATTCATTTTAATTTCTAATTCACTTCTCTGGGGTTTGAATACTTATCCAAATTTATCTGCACCTCATTTTGAGCCATGGGCAATTTCTCTTTACAATGAAACAGAAAAAGATACCCATTTTACTCTGGCATTACTGACGGAGAAAAAATAAGAGAGATTTGTTGATTGTGGGAGGATGCTGAAAGAAGTAAGAAGACTTGTCCTTAATTTGTATGTTCTCTTTTATCATAGAATCATGTGGCATCATAGAATGGTTTAGGTAGGAAGAGACCTTAAAGTTCATCTGTTTCCAACCCCCTGCATGGACAGGGACAATTTCTACTAGACCAGGTTGCTCAAAGCCCCATCCAACCTGACCTTGAACACTTCCAGGGAGGGGTGAATATCATGAAGATCCTTCCACTGAAATAGCAGAATATGTGTCGATCACCTGGATAAGACAGAGTGACCATATTGAAGAGTTCACAGTAGTGGCTAGCACAGAACTGCATAAAATTGGGAAAGGAGAGAGAGAGAAAGATTGTCTGGATTGAGTATTC
Organism: Apus apus; assembly: GCF_020740795.1. Lineage (NCBI taxonomy): Eukaryota > Metazoa > Chordata > Aves > Apodiformes > Apodidae > Apus > Apus apus. The sequence goes on along the minus strand of NC_067282.1, from coordinate 5,732,078 downwards.
TGAATCTAGCCATAGTAAATGCTGCACCTTTTTTTCTGTTACTGTAAAAATAAGTTGACTGATTGCTGTCTCAGGTACATTCTGCATTTGTGAAACAAATGGAATTTTTTCATCTAAGAATTGGAATAAAGTTTGTTGACAAAAGCATTCATTCTAGGCTGTCAGAGGAACACAGACTGCAGAACCTTGGCTTTTACATGGTAACAAAACATATCTATGTAATTTTTTAGCAGTTCATAAGGGAGTGGGGTAGATGCTCAGAACTGCACAGTGTTTTATCATGTCCTTGTAATGTAATCTCAGCCCTATAACAAAGAGAAGCAATTTGACAGCCAGGTGGATGTTCTGGTGGCTGTCATGACACCAGCACCTACCTCCTTCCTTCCCAGCTGGCAGTGGTGTGTAGCCAGATGACCCAAAGATCATGTACACAAACCAGGGTGACATGGTGAGGACCCATCCTGGAAGAAGTGAGGAAGCCCTTTAGGCACAAGTTGTTACTGGGGTGTGAAGAGATGAAGATCTCTTTGGAAGTAAGTTGGAAACCTTGATACTTTGCCTTTTTATCTCTGACTTATCTCTACTTTCTCCTCTTTCACCCTTGAAACCATTCTGCTCTATATATCCCACAGGGGCAAACCCAGAGAAGGGGTTAATTTCATGTAAGGTGAGCTTTAGTCACTCTCTTATGTCTATGGGCTTTTACAACAGTAATTTTTGTGTTTTATGGATACTCTAGCTTAAGAATGCTCTTGAAAGCAGATTAAGACTTCCTAGTCAGTATCTGGGCAGGATCAGCACCTGTATTAGGAATTACTTCATTGAAGTGTTTTGTCTTCTCAACAGAAACAGAAGTACAAGGAGTTAATAAACAGTATTCTTTGAACAGGTGAATGCTTATACTATATATGTAGCATCTGTGAGCTCAGTATTCCCTAGAACACGAAGAATTTGAAGTCCTACATATCTAGTAAATCCTACTAATAGGCTTCCTGTGCAGTAGCAGTGATCTGCAGCTTAAGTGGATTTCCAGATGACTTGTCAACAAGGTCCCTTGATAGAGGTGTTCAGAGAAACCAGGGAGACAGAGAAGGCCCTTGCACGAGTAAAGAAATGGTTGCAAAGAGAATGAAGAAGGGAGATGATTGCATACCTAAAAGAAGCTGTGCAGAGACCCTGCTGTTGAACAAATTAGTGAGTGATTTGTAAAAGGGTGAAGAGTGAGATGATAAAGGTTGTTGGCAATCCTAAATTATGCAGGGCCAACTGTTAAGTGTTGCAAGAGTAGTGATGTGGCAGATACATTTCAATGTAGGTAGGTGTAAAATAAATCAACTAATGAAAACAAATGTAACTTTATACCCCTGGTAATGGGCTACAAGCTGGTGATTATTATTCAGTAGTGTGATCTTGGAGGCGTAAGAGACAAGTACTACTATGCAAATATCAGCTGCTAACTGTCAAATTGAACCCTAGAAAGGAACAGTAAACAAGACAAAAGGTGAAAAATCCATTATGTATGCATATGAAAACACCATGTAAAATTATTCTCCCTTTACCCCTCCTCATTTTCAAGAAGTACAAGTGAAAATTTACTTGCCAAGGATCTGATAAAGCTGAAAAAGTTTTTAAGAAAGAGTTTCCTTCTCAGATTATAAAAAAAGTGAAAAAATGACCAAGTATACCTGGGCTCTTCAGTCTGGGAAAGATATCTTCTGAGTATTACAGAAGTCTAAAACATCAAGGAGAGGCAACTAGGAAATGTCTACCCATTGTCTCTTCCACTGCCTGAATTTGGGACATCAAATAAGATAGGAAGTGGCAGGTTTAAAATTTAAAAAAGCTTGTAGCTCTTTACATAGCTTGCAATCAGGCTGAAGAAATCCTTGCAGCACATTAAGCTTGCAAGGTTGAAAAACTATTGCATAAAGTTTTGAAACAAGAAGCCACAGAGAGAGAAAAAAAGAGGGACCCATTCAGAGAAAATACCTGTGGTGAGGACCCTCAGAAGTGAGATCTTGTGATTATCCTCAGACTTGAGGATAATATATTTTTTTTTAAGAATATCATATTTGTAATATGGCTTCACAGGCTTCTAAAGGTTGCCACCCTCTAATAACCATTAACTCTTAGCCATTAACTCCAAGCTCTATTTGGAACTCTGAATCTGCCCAAACAAAATATTAGATAGGGTGCAGTTTCTTCACATTCTTTGGTTCCTCATTAAACCTTTCCATTAAGCCACACAGTATGGGTTGAAATCTAACACTTGCAATTCTTTTCTATTAATCCATTTATTTTGCTCATCTGTAGCTGTGTAAAAACCTCCTGTCATTCTCCTCAGTTCTCGTTAGTGACTCCCTGCATGGAACTGCTGCACAAAATATGCTGTTAACAGAAATCTTTAGGTATAGCTCTCTGAAAAAAACTGCTACAGCAACAAATTACTGCTTAGGGAAAAGACTTCATTCTTGGGTGGAATAAGGTCCTCATAAATGTATATAGCATGAAGGTGCCAATGAAATTTTTTAATTAAATGCCTCTAGCAGAAAAGATTTAATCAAATAAATGTCTGAGCCAATTCTGATTTACTGGATGGTGGTTACAGTAAAAGCCACAAGAAACACACACTAAAGAGACACAGGTGCATGGTTTTGTATATATAACAAAGACATTGGAAGAAATATGAAACTGGTCTTAAATTTACCTGAGTGAAATGACAGAAGGTCCAGTTATGAGATCTTGATTAGGGGATTGAGATCTTCCATGTAATAAAGTATAAACAATGCAGATCAGCCTTATCAGAGGGTACAAAAACGTTAGTAAATTTTTCACTTGAGAAATAATACACAGTCATATGCTACATACGAAGTCCTGTGGAGGTGTCATATCAGGCAGCATCTGCCCCAGCATCTTCTCTCATACAATGGTCAACACCATAGGATTTTGAAGAAATTGAAAGCTATTTCATGATGGATTTACTGTCCCCCCAGTGAAATCCATTTTATTCCCCATCATCAAAGTAATAAGATGGTGATTAATGGCAATTTTTCAACCCTAGCTTATAGAGGTTTGGCATTTTCAACAGATATGTGTGCATTCTAAAAAAGGTTTTTTTAGCCCTTCCTGTATCCCAAATAGTCCTCTCATGAGTACAGACTAAGAACTCAATGTCATATTGATGTGCACCCATGAATTTAGCTAAGCTAAGTTTGGATCCATACAATCTCTGAGTGAGGATCCCAGCATGCACCTGCCAGCAATGAGAACTGATCAGGCATGGCATGACCAGCTCTGTAGTGAAGATGTAACCCAGCTGCCCTTTTAGTACTGTCGTTTCACTAGTTCTGGGCAGAGATATCAGTCTTGGAGCATTTCTGAATTGTGTTGGCCTTTACCCAACCTACTGTAAGGGGAAATGAAACCTTCTGTGGGGAGGACACCCCTTGGGATGTGCGGACATTAGCAGCCAGATGCCCTAGATCAGCCAAGAGCCTTGCTTGGACTGGATTCTGAAACATATAGAAAAGCGTTTGCTTTCTCCCATTGTCTTCCCTACTTGTTAGGCAATTAACTATCTGTGTAACAGGGTCTAAAGCTAGAGCAACAATAGTGTTGGATCTTGAAGCATTACACATTTTGGCTGTTTGATCAGCCATAGATTTGATTTTCTTGGCTTCTCAGTGCTGGCTGTTACAGACTGACCAGTATAAACTAGTTTATAATTGAAAAACATGAACAGTGAATTCCAGCTTGTGTAAAAAATGATCAGTGTCTTATTTAATTAAATATTAAATATTAAATAATTAGCATCTTTTATTTTTTTTAAGTACAGATAAAATTCCTATGTAGGAGAACATAAAATATTTCCTCTTATGCAGTATTTTCATAGGATTCCATTAGTTCAATGGAATTTTGCCCTGTATTTACTGTTATCTGAAATTACTAATATGAATATTATGAATAAGGTATTTGAGGTAATTCTAACATCATAGGGGAGAGAACTGAATACTGGCTGAGCTATCTTACTTGCTGTATCACAAAAAATCTTTATTGAGGTGACAGGCTTGTTGGTTGGATTTATAGCAGAGGGCCTACAAAAATTTCTTAAGATTCATTGTAGATACACTTATATAGGAAGTCATAGCTGTACAACTGAGTTAATTGTCTAGATTCCCAATATAGTCCATGGAGGATCTCTAACACACTTTTAATCTCATCCTAAAACTGATATGGGCCATTTCATGTGTCTTTTTTCTCTGAATGCAAAAGGAAGTGGGATGGACTGACTTACATTTGGTTGCCTGCACTGCATAAATCTCTTATGAAGGTGATATGGATCCCCCTGAAACCTCCCTCTTCTTCAAAGGTTGAACAGATGATACCTATTAAATTAGGAGTACATAATATTTTGTACCTGTTGCCTTCATTTTATGTCATCCCCTAAGGCATGGGGGGTTTTTGTTTGTTTGTTTTGTTTTTTGTTTTATTATTATGAGGCAATTGACCACTACTCCTAAGTTTTACATAGACCAAAACATACCATTTGAGGTCTTCTACAGTCCATCTGAGGTCCTAGCTGGTGTAAAGAAGTCCACTACATAACAACATTGTTGCTGTACTAATGACCCAGGAAACCAAGAAAGTCCTAAGCATGACTGTACAAACTATCAAGATCTTGCAAATGTTCAACAATCTGGAAATCACTGCTTCAAATCATCCAAGAATTTATTATTGAAACCCCAAACATGCTTTTTCTCATCTAAGGTCTTATTTTCCTTTGTACTCTGTATGAAATTACTGTCTTGTTTAGTTCTTAATAGAATCTTTAGTGTGTGTTAATAATGTCATGGACTGTAAATTCTTTTAAAAGCTGCATTAATCCTGAAGCAACTGTACATTCATTTTATCTTATCTGATGGAGCTTTAGGGTACTATAATTTAACCTCCTTTCTAGATAAAGGATGTTTAAGGAGCTCCCAGAATAGAAGTGCTTTATTACTATAAGATTCTAGTAAGATCAAGTACATAGTCTGGCAAGAAATATTTACTCATTTGCCATGTAATCTGCCAACTCGTAGCCCCAAACTTTCCTTTTCTAAGTGCTTTTTCTTTTTCCTTCAATGCAGGAGACCTACTGCTAGTTTAGATGAAAAATAAGTGTGATGTATGAAAGATGACATTTAGCAGTATCTATAACCAAGAAACAGCACTTCCATTTTTAATTCCATGGCTGAGATGACACTGACTTAGAAGAGTCACTGCTTATATAAATATGGAAGTCTCTGTGGACCATTTTTTCCCCCTACCCTAAATATTTCACTTGCAAATTTGTATCCCTGGATGTTTCATTTGATATTCAGCAGGATGTCATTCCTGTCACTGCATAATAATAATACTAATAATAATACTAATAATACTAATAATACTAATACTAATACTAATACTACTACTAATAATAATAATAACAATAGTAACAACAATAATAATTATAATGGCAGCAGAAACAAATATAATGAATATGGGCCTCATTTTTATAATCCCACTCTCTCAAGTCAAGCATCCTGAGCTTCACAGAAGGGTTGCTGTTCAGAGGGAGGCAAGCAGAGCTGTAAACATGTAAGACAGGAGCTGTGGTAGGTCAGATATATTAGGGGACAGATTTCATTTTTGTATCTGAAAGGAAGGATGGTGTTTCGGTGGTTTTCTCCAGGAAAAATAAAAGTCTATGAAGAGTATATATTATGCTAGAAAAATTTACATAGGCCAGTGCAGGACTTTGTTATGTCAGATATTATTCTATTCTGTTCTGTTTTGTTCTATTCTATTCTATTATTTTCTATTCTATTCTATTATTTTCTATTCTATTCTGTTCTATTTCATTCCACTCCTGTCCACTCCACTCTGCTCTACTCTGCTTTATTCTAAACATCATTTTGCTTCCAGAGGTTTGACTCCACTGATACTCTTCTTGGGGAGGTACAGCCCATGAGCAGTGCCTGGTGTGCACACCCTTCTCCCTGCAGCCCTGACAAACATGCTGTGTGCTGTGCAGATGTGTGGGACAGAAGCTATTCCCTCTGTCTTCCATTTCCAGCCCTTTCATGGAATTTAGTGCTTGCCACTGTGCCAGCCAGGGTAAGGCCAACAAGACCTGCAGCTCTGCTATCTACACACTTGTGACTATAGAAGGTTATCTTTTCTTGATGATTACACACCCTAGAAAGAGACCAGCAACATTTGGTCATGTAATTTATTCAACACTAAATTTACACATGGTGATCCTGAATCAAGCCTTCTTCCGCAGTTCTTGCATTAGTGAAGTTCACAGGAGCTGACAGACATGGTGAGACTCTAAGACAATATTTGACTTAAAGGGATAATTATAATGGGACTCACAAACATCAGTAGTTTACTTCTTGGCTGCAGTACAGAGACAAGCTATCACCTGCCTGAACACCCTAAAATGTATTTATTTATTTCACCTGCTCACTGCCAGGCAGGATCAGTCCCATGGAAACATAATTTATTACTACAGACACTTGCATTTAGTGCTGTCATCTGCCACACTAATTTGTTTGCCTTTGGAAGTCTCCTTGAAGTGCTTGCTGAAATGTCAAAAAGACTGTGTTTAGTTAGGCTGGGGACTGTGGAGGTGTCCTGCTGCTGCAAGTGATCTACAGGGCTAAAGACAGTGTTTAGCTAAACCCATGGTGATATAGTAACTAGAGCCCTTAAAATAAAATGACCCAAGGTGAAACATCATGCAGAGTGTTTCAAGAGAATAAAGGCTCAGAACCAACCTGCTGAGACAAAAAAAACCTGGAGAAGAATTAATTTCATGTGATGGCTCAGTTTGATTCATTATTTTGGACCAAATTCTAAAATCTACAAAAAGTACTAGAACCTGCAAACTTTTATTCATTATGTTCTCCATTTACTTAAGTGGAGAACTCTAATAACCACAATAGGGTCCTTCTCTTGATTTCATTGATATGATGCCCAAATTGTAAGGGTAAGGCCGTTGGGACCTTGCAGAAAAACACAATGCCAGTACTAGTTCTGCAGAAGCTGTATGGTACATATAAGGGCTGAAGATATTCAGATCTCACACAAAAAAGCTGGCTGAATACCAGAGAAAACTATGCCACAATTTTTCCTGCTATTTATGAAATAATTTGTCCATTTGGGCACAATGTAGTAAGACTAGTTATTTGTTCTGTGTCTTATCTATACATGCAATTAATATTCATAAGACAAAAATAAGTACAGATGTCATTTTACACAAGGAAATTTACTGTACATTCACTGATTCTTATGATGGAAATTAATTCTGAAAGAAAACTGTGTGTGCAACTCTAAATGCACTCCACTTGGTGAGGAAGCATTTACACAATGCTGTGATGTGTATTGATTACAGTTTTTAGGAGTGATACTTTTGAGATTCCTGGCTGGAACAGGCTATGTAAAAAGTAGATAGATAGAGGATTTAAGAATCCTGAATCAAAATACTAGGTCACAGTGATTTTGAGGAGAGGGAAAGGCCAGTAGATCTCAACCTGTGTAGCCCAACTAGCTTTTCATGCTTTTATCATAATATCTATTACACGTAAAATCTGCTCTAGAAGCTACAGGTCTGCACCAAAATATACGGGCTCATATTCTTAGTAAACTGATTTTGGCTCCTAAGAAAGAACATTGTTATTAGCACTAAGCATTAGATTTTGGAAGGACAAGTCAAAAGTGGAGAAGTACAGGAGCCATATCAATTTTTCACTGTTTTATTCTGCCTTGTTCAGTTCCTGAGGCAGCCCTCAGCAGCATTGCTCATGTTACTGAGGGGGCACAGAAAGAGATGACTAACTTCAGTCTCATGACATCAAGCTATGAGGGAAAAGTACTGAATTCTTCATCTTTAGGATCTTTGAATAAGGCTAGGTAACTTTCTAAAATATGTGCTTTAGACACAAGGTCCTAGGATCTTTACAAGACATAGTGTATCATACAATCGTGGAATACCTCGAGTTGGAAAGGACCCATAAGGGTCACTGAGCCCAACTCTCTGCTCCTTGCAGGGCTACCTAAAACTAAACCATATGACTAAGAACATTGTCCAGAGACTCCTTGCACCCTGACAGGCTTGGTGGCTTGACCACTTTCTGGGAGTCTCTTGCAATTACCAACCACCTTCTCAGTGAGGAAACATTACCTAATGTCCAGTCTGACCTTCCCTGATGCAGCTTCATTCCGTTTCCTCATGGTCTGCTCACTGGTCACCAGAGAGAGTTGAATAATATGACTTATTTATAATGCATACAATATCCTACTCGGTAGCCTAATTTAATGAACCTTCTGGACCTTAAATTAGGGAAAATAGAGAATGCTCAGAAAATTGTAGAAGGAAACATACAGGTCTACCCTATTCTGTTCAGCTTTTATGTGTATCCCATATGAATCTGATTTTATAAAGCCTTTAAAATTTTACAGACTGCTGTTATTGCCTTAATTTATGCACAAGGGCAAGAGTTCCCAGCTCCATATCTTTGAACTATCTACACAAACATCAGATAGAGAGAAGGACTGAGGGTTTCCCTCCAGATGGACAAAGCTATGGATATCTAAAGAATACTATAGATGCCTCTTCTTCGAGCAAAAACTAAAAAAAGATAATGTCAAAGTGTGCATGCAAGTTAACTTTTGTTTGAGGGCTTCTGCTGCTGCCAGTCAAAAATATTATGTTCAGAGCCCCAGTCTCAAATCACAGATTTATCTATGGACTGTAGTTGTGAATAAACATTTTAAATGATGAATTTAAAAATATATTAAGTTGCTTGAAATTTCCTTTGGAAAGGTCTATATCTGGACACTGGTAGTTCTCTGGTCAAGTCACACTGATGGCTGTGGGTTTTTTTGGCACCAGGTAGTTTCAAAACAATGAACCTACCTGAAGGACACTGCAAATCCACTGCTCTCTTTCCCTGCCATATAATTCCTATTTCCTCCATCATGTGAACACACAATGTTTGGATTGGATTCATCAATCCAACCAAATATACTGCGTGTTTTGGAAGTACCTCTTGCTTCATAAATATGTATGTATTTGTGGGTGTTTCAGTTGTCCTGTTGGATGTTTTATGGTTTTGTTTACCTCCACGTTTTGATGTATTTATTACTTCACTGGTTCCAGTGCATCTAGCAGAGTCCAAAAAATATCTTATAAAAGGGATACTTTTCTGTGTAGTTTGGTCTTTAAATGATACTCCACGAACCTGTTATTAATCACTTAGACAGTTATTTCTGCCTGTTTAGCTAATGATGGAACATTTAATTTACAGTATTTTCATTGTATTGCTTGCACAACACAATGAAGTGCTTAGAGGAAAAGCAAGATGCCATGTGTCTGCATTACCTTTTTATCTTCACTCATCTTGGGACAATCTAAACAAATTCTTTTTTTTTTTTTTTGTATAGTTCATTAAAATAAAAACAATTTAAATTATTTATTAGAAGGAAATGGGTTTGATGATCAGAGTACAGGACAAGACAACAGTAACACTACCTTTAATTTCCATCTGGGCATGTTAAGTGATACTCTGAGTGGTACAATGAGTTCTGTACCTCAGTTTCCCATCTGTAAAGACTTATTATAATTTCCAATGTAATAATAATTACTGTTTAGAAACACTTTGTGAGCTTCTTGAATGAGAAGTTTTATATAAGCTCTTTAAGGCAGTGACTGTCTTGTCCCATGTTGAAAAGAATGTTGGATTTTTTAATAAGAATAATGACTATAACAGGCAGTGAATGCAAAGCAGTATTTATTAGCTTTCATCTCATATGACTAAACAAACTTTACTCCCAGTTGTGTGACAATGCATATGTATTATCAAGACATTCTTCCTTAGCACAGTGAGATGAATCTCTTGAGTAATTATTACTTTTACTAGCAAAGACTTGCAGAAGTGAAAACAAATATCCCAATTGACCAAACTTATGAGTCAGGGTCAATTTTTTGTAATGCCGCAGAACTGAGACAAATCACTTGGACTGAACAGCCAAAGTGTTTGTGTGACTAATGCCCAGTGAGTTTATAGGGATTTAGAGCTTCAAATGTCTTTGAAGATCTGGGTCACCAGCCTTCTATGCCCCAGTTGTTCTTGTCAGAGGGGGGACAACAGCACCTCTGTACATAGTAGAAACAAACCATCACAAGGGTTGATTGTGTTCATCTGGGCAAGGACAACAGTTTCTGTTGCTAACCTCTCACAGGGGAGTGATGTGTCTAATATAACATCCAGATGCCTTTGATTTCCTCAGCCCCAGTGCTGTGGTACTCATTTATACTTGAGCTGACTGGGACTGATGCTTGGAACAAGTCCAAGGAGATGTATGAACTCACACCTCTGGATACATACCAAGACACCTTCACCACTTTATCATCACTCTCCTTAGAGGGCTGTAATGAGGATACATTAATTAATGTTTATGAACTGCTTCAGTGCAGCCATATTTAGACTGTTAGAGTTGCATCTGTAGAAGCAAAACAGCAACCAGCAATTCTACCTGCAGGAGAAAGCACAAATGGGAAGATGAACGTGCAGAATGAGCTTCTCCTAGGACATGTTTTCCCACACTGCAAAAATATCACTGGGGGTGACAGTCCTTCAAAGGCAATCTCTGCTCTAGAGAAATCCAGGCTAAGAGAAAGTTTGAAATAGGTGAAAGAAGGTTTGCAAAGCACTCACCTGACTTCAGCCAATGTGTTTAGTCATGATTTTTCATGAAAAAGAAATAAGGTGTAAGAGCAATTTATCAAAGACTCAAAAATATTTTAAGGTTACTGTAGTTGGTTGTGGGAGTTCTTTAAAAGATTGGATGCTTTCTGAAGCGTGTATTTGAAAAGCTTCATCTATCACACAGTGGAGAAAAATATGTTGCCTTTGCTCATAAGGTAATGCAGAAACTCAGAATGTGATTAATGGCTATCAGAGTGTGGCCAGAGTGTGGCCTTGTATTCATCCTGAGATGAGAACAGGCAGAGCAAGGAAAAGCTCTGGGACACTTCAGCTTTATGGGACAGTTTCTGAACGAGTGCATCTGTGAGCTCCAGGGCAGGGCCCAAGCTGGCATGAATCATAAAGAAGAAATTTCTCTATAGGTAGCCACTCATTACCTGCTACAAAGAGTTGTTTCAGGAGCACTGTTTTCTACCCCCAGGCCATTATTTCAAGCATGCCCCTTGAACCTTTGGAGTACTTCAAGCCACAGAGAATCAAAACCAGTGATTGGAGCAATACTAGTCTGACTACTCTGATTGCCTTTTGAAAAATCCCAGCATTACACTGTTTTTAGGCAAGTTTCAGTGAAAAAATGTTATCGACTCGAAAACCCTTCTTTTCCACACTTTAGACTCTCTAATCAGGGACCTTAGGATAAACTACTGTGCTTGTCCTACTCTCTGCTCTGTCCTTCCCATGCTCAGAAAGGGAGAAAATAAAGCAAATATTTTATCAAAATGGCTGTTATTTGGCTGGGAGACCTCAGAATGCCAAATGGAGCTGATCCAGTCTGCCCATAGCTTTCTGAGAAGTCTACCTTTTATTTTCTCAAAATTTACATGAAAATTCATCATGTTTTTAACTGTCATTATTTATAAAAAGTGAACAGAGGAGTAGGACATTCTTCCTTCCAAACATTATGGTTATTTGGTTGGATCTGTTACTCAGTAGAGATTTTTAGGCTTAGATTTTTTTGATAAATTTTAATATGACTTATGCTACTGCTTTGCTCTCTGAGTTACCCTAGGAGGACTATATACACAGGAGTATATGGATATATATACATCCTCAGCCTGAATACTTTCCTCTGAAGTAGACTTGGACAGATTTTTTCAACATTTGTAAAACTCATTTGTCGAGGTTGTAGTCATTGGCTAAAAAGAGACTATGATCAGTTACATCATATCAGAGAATAAGAAAACGATGTTAATATTTTATATTCTTAATATGGGGAGAGTAGGATATTAATCCAGATAGGAAAATATCTAAAAATATATGCCAGTGAAAGAGTTTTCAAAACAGCAAATAAATTACAGCATAAGATAAACATACCATATTGCATTAGAAAATATTAAAGCATAATGTTTTACCAGAGACTTCTGGAATATTCTAAGATCTCTAAACATAACATAAATGGTTTTAATTTTTCTTATATCCATCTTTCAGTAAGGGATTTTGGTCATTGTTGAATACAGGACACTGGGACAGAGAATTTTGTGGTCAGTCATTGAGAACTATGCACATAAAGCAGAATACAGCTTTGTGTTAGATATGATAACAGTATCTCAAGTATTCAGTATCTCAAGAATATGCTTGCACAGTGGAGATGAGAAGGAAAGACAGATTTGAAACTTGTGTCAATTAAGAAAGGGCTAAAACTTTCTTAGGAACAGGTTGAATCTACTGATGTAGTAAGCAGGTCCTGTAAAGTTTTCTTTGATAGACTCAGATTCCCAGAGAAAGAACATCATTTCAAGGTTAAAACTCTGATTGTAATATTCTTGGTGTTGTCATGGTTTTGAACCTATGTCTTTAAGATCATCCTGCTGTGCTCTAGCTCAATGAGCATGTGCCAGTGCCTCTAGTTGGGTGGAATTTAAAGGAGATATTAATCCAAGCTGCAACCGAAGTAGAGAGAAAATGCAAAGTAATGCATTTGTTGGCAACAAATGTAATGATTTTTGGCACCTTACAATGTTTTAGTGCCATCTGGTGACTCCGCAAAATGTTACAAGAACACTTGCCAAAATGCCAGGATAAAATAAATATATTAGTAACGGGCAAATTTTCAAGCAGTAGTTATGCACTAAAAATCTAACTTTTAGAGTTTCATTGCTTCACTGACAGGATACAATCTTGTAACTCACCATCAGGACATGAATTTCAAGTGCCAGATACCTGCTTGATAAATCCAGCAAACAAACAAAAAATACCTCCCCAAGAATTTTCCATGAAAATTGAGAAAATAAGGTTCCATATGTAACTGCAAAGATAAGAAGAAAAAAATGTGATTCTATAAATGACATTTTATTAATCTTTCATGTGTCTTCTTTAAGGCCAGTAATGTATATCAAAAGAACAAATGAGAATTATAGAAAAAAGAAACCTCCTGGAGAAAAGAGGGTTAAAAAAACCCCAACTCAATACAAAATATATTTTTTTAGAAGTAAGATGTGTTAAATTATGCCTTTTTTTTAAAATGGCAAGTAGATTTCTGCACTAATAAATACGTTCAATAAATTAGCCATTGTTTGTATTTTTTTTTAATGAGAAGGCACTAAACCAGAAATAAGACTTATACTCCCCTAACCTTTGCTCAGCTCCTTTAATGTATGGTTATACAGTGAAAAAAAGACTGTAAAAAAAAGCTTCTTCTTACTCAGCAGTCCTTTTCCTTTTTCTGAGTTCAGAGTCAAACCAGCTGCCTTTAGACACATTTTCACTTCCTTTCTGTGTCTTTTAACTGTGCAGCTCTGACATATCTAAGAAAGATTGATATTTTCTGTCTTTTGCAACCTAAGCTATGTAATATTTACTAAGTTTCAATCAGTAAAAACAGTGCAAATATCTCTCTTTTCCACGTTCCCCAGCTATTACTGAGGCCTTAATATGAATACAATGAGTCTCAGAGAACTGATTATAAGCATCTCATTTTCAATTTCACTGTAGGTTAAATATTTAACTTCAGGTTTTAAAGAAACCAGTTCTATTATCTCTTGTGCTTTTTTCTCTTCACCAGAGAAATACGGGTCTGTTGCACCTTTGTTCTGACATTCACAGATGGAGACTGATACAGTAATGACAGGGAGTATATGATGAGATATCAGAAATGCTATGTGACTGGACTTGATGACCTAAGAGATCCTTTTCAGCCTTGTCTTCACTACAGAGCTTCTAAATCTTCAAATGCCTCCAGCAGATATTAAAAATGGAGGGCTTTGTCCTTGGTCCTTTCAAGTCACTACAGAGGTTTGTATTGACTTCAAACCACTTTGGATCAGGCTGGTAGTTTCTTAATTTCATGAAATTTGCTTGGACTTTTGTGTTGTTTGAACACTTCTTAACTGAACTGCATTCATACAGTCCTGGCTTGATGCTGCTTTATCACTCCTGGTGTCTTTCCTGTTCTTTAGGAAGGACTGGAAGCAGGTTTGGTGTCTCCTCTGAGGCGGGCATTTGCTTTGGCAGCATTACAGCATGTTGTGAGGAATGATTCTGCAAGGGGTGACGTTTCCCTGTATGGTACTTGTTATCCAAAATATCTGCAGTTTTTCATAAATCAAAAGTCAGCTCAAGTATGGGTTTTGTTTCACATCCTATTCCTCACCACTCTTTCTGGGTACATGGTGATGCTTCTACTTTAATTATTTTTAAAAAGCAGTGGTGTTCTGATTGGAAAGCACATATTTTTTATCTAGAGCATGTCTTACGATTCAGAGTTTCACTTAATTACACCCTTGGAATACCTATGTACTTTTCCTTGAGAGAGAAAAAAAAACCCAACAAACCAAAAAGGACTTCTGAAGGTAAAGGAGATGAAGGGTAAGGAGGAAGGAGAAACAGGAGAGAAATAAGGAATCCCAGCCTTTTTGTGACAGAACAAACATGTGTCTCCTGGTGAGATTGTTCACTGGATAAGCAACTTCTCATAACTATGGCACATTTACATCACTCTGGTTTGTCTGTCACTTTTTCACTCAGCTAGTTTGAGTGGCACCCAAATGCAAAGCTTTTTTTCCTCCTACACCAGGTGCTGTCAGTATTTGCCACTAAAACTCTCAATTACTGCCTGTTTCCCCTGCTCCTAAAATGGAGGAGAAGTATTCCAAGATTCTGGGGTAGAAATTTTATACCTCACTACCAGTCTTTTTAATTCTATGTGGCATCTGCCTTGCAGACAGCTAAAGATCTTTATCCTGTTCTATGGGAGAAGAAAACAATCTTGTATGCCTGAAGCCATTGACTGTCATGTGGAAATCATGGCTTCACTTTTTAACACTGGGCTAGATTTCCTGTGCAGTTATTTAAGCACTCCGGGTTTCTGTTCCTCATGGTATCACGGCACAAGTTTATTTACTATCATTAGGGATCTGTGGGTTGAGTGAAGTCTGACTGATGCCAGTGAAACACACTCCTGGAGGTGGCATCAAGGGATGCTTCATCCCTGTTTATAATGCATTTTCAGTCTTTTGTAAGATTTAAAAGACTATATTCTGAATCCCACTAATTGGCAGGAGTATCCTTCCACTGTTTTGATGTTCTTATATGCAAGAACAGGGCTGTCAAGACAGAGAGGACAGCCTTTTTTGACTGCAAGAAGAGCCATGCTTGTAAAAGTGTTATCAACAGTATCATAAGGCAGAAAAACAGTGACCTCAATGCCAGGAGAGAAACATACATCAAAACTTCTGTGTGGGAATAAAAGTTTAGTAAAAAAAAAACAGCAGATACATGACAAAATAAAGACTCATGGATTTCTATATGTGTTAAAATGTACTAATAAAAAGATCAGGAAACATATGAAGATACAAACCCAATCTTAGGTACACAATATTTGGTGCATCAACAACATCAGATAAAATGTCTGATGGAACATGACAAACACAAATAATGTATGAACAGTTAGAAAGGGTTGCACAAGATTTCTGGCTGGTGGCTGCAGCTGTTGCAGTGCAGTTTTTAAGTTAAATAATGGAAAACTTTGCTTTTTCAGCATGTTTTCCATACCCATGTTGTGCAAATCTGGAAGTCGCCCTGTTGGTCAGGATACCTAAATGTTGGCTGTCATAAGCAACAAGGGTAACTCATTTCAGTCTGTGATTTTATTATAAAATTGAAAGAAAATGCATTTTTCCTGGCTACTTTGAGAAACAAATTTACCAGACATAAGACCAAAGTGACCCTTCTGAGAAAACTCGCTCCTTGGATAAATATCCCCTGATTTTAGCTCACAATTTAATGTTATAAATGGATGGATCGACTTCTATTTATTTATCCACTGAGAACATACTGCTTAAGAGAAGAATATGCTATTTGGAAGTTATCCTTTTATCTATAGCAATGTTTCAGAAAAGTAGGTTTAACTAAAGCTAAAAATTCTAATGGAGCTGCTTTGTTCTGTGAAATAAAATCTGTTCAAGTATTAGGAGAACTGGTGTTTATATACTGGGTTCGGTAATGGAAGTAGCTATTTTTCCCTGTTAGTATGGGAACTGGGTAAGTACTAGATAAATGCATTCAAGAACATGTTCACTGGATTCAGTTCCCAGGTCTTGCATGGTGGTGGTTCGTTGTTTTGTTTTTTTTTTTTTTCCTTTGGGTGTTTTTTTGATAAGTGTCAGTTTGGTTTTTTTCCCCCCTTTCCCTTCACATAAGGAAATAATTTTCACAAGCCATGAAGTTTGGGGAAAAGTTGCTTTTTGAGACACAAGAATCAGGAACATCCTAAACAATCCTAATCAATAACAGCACATAAAAACCCCATGGAAATCCAAAGCATGTGAACAAGCTAATTTCAGCAGGACTATTAGAGCCTTAGAAACCTCTGGGTCACTGTCAGTATGTTTGGGTAGTGGTACATGGGCCTGGCAAAAGTGCTAGTTCAATCATATGTCACACATTTTGTTTGGGTTTTTTTGGTAGTGGAGGGGAAGAGCCCCAGGAGTGGCTCCTGTAAGAAGCTGAGAAGCTCCTCCTGCTCCAAACACAGCCAAGGAGCCATTAGAGGGACAATAGATGTGCCTCTGCCATTAACATACGAAAGAACTGAGATAAGAGCTGAGCAGAGTGAGCTCTTAAAGAAGAGCTGTGCTGTGGAAGCAGTGTGGTGCTGGTGGTTGGTGAGGAAGAAGGGGAAGAAGGTGCCCAAGCAGAAGTTTCCCTGACACCCATGGCGAGATGGCAGGTGTGCCCCTGCACTCATGGAGGAACATGGTGGGACATTCCCTGAAGGTGCCAGGAGGGGTGAACTTGGCCACTGGACTTGGATTTTGTGGCCAGAGGATTTGCTGCCTGTGGACTCTGATCATGCAGCTTTGGAAGCCCCTGGGCCAGGGGAGTTTGTTCCCGAAGCAGCCGTGACTCTGTGGGAAGCCCAGGCTGGAGCAGCTCTGGGCCTAGTGGGAAGGACTCATGGAGGAGAGGTTGGTGGAGGACTCTCTGCCATGGGAGGGACCCCGTGGGGAAGCAGGGCAGGACTGTAAGGAATCCTTCTTCCTGAGGAGGAAGGAGCAGCAGGACCCACCAGCCTGTGACCTGACTCTAAACCCCATCCCCATCCCCCTGTGCCGCTGGGGGGAAGGAGGGAGAGAAACCGGGAACAAAGGGATTTGGGCCCAGGAGGAAGGGAGGGGTGGGGTAACATATGCAAGCTCTGCTCTTTGTGTGTCTGTGTCCTGTGTATGTGATTAGTGTGAAATTAAATAATTATTTTCTCCCCAGGTTGAGTCTGTTTTGCCCGGGACCTTAACTGGTGAAGAACCCTCCTCATCCTTTGTCTCAATCCATGAACTTCTAGTTGGGTTTGTCCCCCCCATCCCAGAGTGTGTGTGTGGGGAGAAGTTGAATGAGCGGCCATGGAGCTGTTTCTTTGTTGTTATGTTGGGCTCAAACCTTGACAAATCATGTCTACACATTTTCTTTTTGTCTTTATGATTATGATGGCAGTAATTGAGATGACTGGGGTACAAAGATAGTGACAGCATCTGTGATTTCAGTGCAGATAAAGCAGTCACTGCTGATAACAGCTGACACAAACTGCAGAAAATAAAATGGAGGATAATAGAACAGGATTAAGAGGGTGGAAGATGTATGGTATTTTTTATGTGTATTACACAATACAGTCTCTGCAAATTTATGATGCATTTGTATATGTTCATAGATGCACGCATATATATACATATATGTGCATGTGTGTGTATATCTGTTCTTGCCCAAACCTACCTTTATCCGAGTTCCCAGTTCTAAGGGTATTTTTGAAGATTTTCTTTCTCTGACACCTGTGGACCATTTCATGAGTATTCTTCCTCCAGTGCTGAGGGACACTGAGTTTGTCAGATTAGTTTTGACCCTTCCTCAGGGAGTGAGAAAATGCCTGTCTTATCTGGATGCTCATTAGCACTCAGAACTGTCCCTGTTATAGCATTTGAAGCCTTTCCTGATAATGATCTTGATGGTTTCAGTTGGCATTCTGGTTTTACTAGCAATTTTTTTGTATTCCCACACTCCTCAGCCTGAAAAGCCTGAAAATGCTTGGTTTAATGAGATATGCCTGGGTTTAGACACTGGGAAAATAGGAGGAGGAGAACAATGACATCAATAAAACCACCAGTATTCTTTGAGTATCCTGCCAATGCTCTGTATCTTTATTATGTGCAGTTCAGTGTTAATTCTCCTGCTGACATGTGCAATAAGCTGCATTACCCACATTTCACATGTCCTTCTGTACGTGGACAACATGAGGGCAGATTTTTTTTTGACATCTGTATAATTCCCACTGTTCTTGAACTCACTTCTTTATTTTTTTTTTTCCCCAGCTGCCTCCCATTAAATGTGCTGATACAAGGCTGTACCAATGCACATACTTTACCCAGCCACCTACAGCAATGTGATAATGAAATGAGCATTTCTTAAACACCTTCCTCCCCCCGACAGCTCAGGACACACCACAGGAGGCAGCTCTTAAAGTTCATACCCAACCTAATAAGGCTTCCAACCTCCAGCTGCTAATCCATCATCAATAATTGGTAACCCTAAGGAATACAACAGAGTGGAGGGAAGTTAAGATGGAGGTATCTTGGATGTAGAAGTGCAAGGCTGTTGCATGGTACAAGTGCCTTGCCAGACACAGTAGCTAGACCCAGAGTTTAAGTGAGCTCTTCCATCTCATATTTTCTAGAGTAATATTCAAGCACTTTGTAATTAGGAATGTATTTAGTCCCAAGACTGTCTGGTGCAGAGAAGATATGGGGTGACTCCCTGTAAAGAAAGACTGAAGGACTTTGGTCTTTTCTAGGTGGAAAAGATAAGGCTCAGGGGAACCTCATGACTACACTTCAGTACTTAAAAGATGGCTACAAAGAGGATGGAGTCTCTCCATTAAGAACCACATGGAGGAGATGAAAGGCAATGTTTATAAGTTGCACCAGGAAAAAAAATCACCTTAACATAAGAAAGAAATATTTTCATGCATTCACTGCATTCACTGGAATAAACTCCCCAGGGATGTGGTGGAGTCCCCATCACAGGAGGATTTCAAGATGTGACTGGAAAGGTGGATAAATAATCTCATCTAGGTTTCCCTTACTATGAAAGTCTGGAGATGATCTTTTGAGATCCTTTCCAACTTGGAGTTTCCATAATTTTATAATTCTGTGTTTATACTTATTTAACTAGCATAAGCCAACTGTCCCAACCCCTTCTTTATCAGTCTCACAAATGAATTTTGGGGCATGACAAGAGACTAAATCCAACTCTCCCAAATCCTGAGAACATTATCTCTTTTAAAAAAACATTATCTCTCTCTTATCCTTGAGTTTGACTTGCTCAAATTTATGACTTAAAGAGTTTATCCCATCACTAGCAGAGCACACTTTTGGGACTGAAAGAGGGAAGTTGGGTCTCAGCATTCAACTCACTGGTATTTACTTTGTCTTTAATATCCCGTAGTGTATAATGTAGACGGGGGTGGGTTTCAGTGTTTTTGCACTGGCAGTTGGAATAAAACAAGGACTAGCTGGAATATAACATCCAGTGTCCCAGACATGAAGTATAGGTCAGGAGAGGGAAATGCACTTCTCTTATTCATTGGCATCAGACCAGACTTCATTACAAAGAGGAGGTGGCTAGGTTGAATAATTTCTTTTTCAGGACAGAGTCTCTGAAACTCCCATTAAGAGGCTTGTAATGCACTCACAACATTAATGAAATCAGTGAATACTGCAAAACTGGGATATGAATTGCCTATATCAAGTCGTGTGCTGGAAAGAGATGGCAAACAACATTTAAATATACCAAAAGTTCTTACATGGGCAAATGAGCCAGAAGAGTGCAGATGGACAATATAATCAACTACAGAGTAATTCAGATATTCTTAGAAATTAATTTTCTTTACAACCCTTTAAAATGCAGTTGTGGAAAGAAATTTAAACACAAAATAATTATTTACCATATAAGCAGTTACTAATAACATTAATATGAGTTGTTTCTCTTTATGATAAATGAAATGTGTAAACAAGCTAGAAGAAACTACTCATATTGAGGAGCTCACAGTCCAAAATACAAGATGTAGGCAGGGCAGAAAGGAGAAGAAGAGTGGAAATAAAGTGGAAATAATTTGTTCAGCATCATACAGCTGAGAAGTCAACCCAAGTCTGCAGTGTTTTCCCTGGATACTGGTACCTCTTAACCATGAACATACCCAATATACTATTCTTTTTTATAATTTTCCCTTGTCTGTAACATTAAAGCAGGTATAGTAAGATTCTACCCTGATCAAACTGTCTGTCAAGGAGCTGTCTTAATATAACATGAAGTTACTCTCACTTCAGTGGATTAAACTCTTAATCTTGTAAACACAAAGGAGATACTTGGGAAAAATGTCTTCCCAGGTGATATGATGAAAAAACCCTTCTATGACAGTGTTTTTCAGTGTCACCAGTTTATGTTTTAAGGTTTTCAGTCTCCAAATGTTTGCAGGGTATTTCTACTGAAATCCAAAAGATTTTTGGCAAAAACCTTCATGTTTAAACAAAAACTATAACAAGTTAGGGGTTTTTCTCTCCACAACTACTTTTCTAGAGGGTTTTGTTTTGGTTTTGCTTCCTGCTTTTCTATATAGAAAGTGCATATGCAAAGAACACAGCTTGAACTCTGAATTCTAGAAAAAATCTGCCCATGTAGCAGCTAGGACTGTGCTTGTAAATGGAGCAAATCTGATCAGGAATCATTGCAAAGGAATAAATATGGAACCCTGTGATCTCATTTGTACAGTCAGTTTTCATTTGTACATCCATCCTTTAAGAAGTCACTGGGGAAATGTGTGCAGGCACAACCACCTTGTAGTCAGAAAATTAAAGGTGATGAAAAATCTCCAATTAAAACACAGTTTAATTAGTGGACAGTGTGAAGTCACAGGCAGGCCAGTTCCAAGCTATTTCTTTGTGTGCAGATGGTGAAATGCCAAATGGAATCAAAAGAGATTTTAATTACAAGAATGATGAGAAAGTCAAGCAGCAAGAAAAAAAAAAAACACAGTTCTGTAAAGGAGGCTACATATTAATACAGCAACACTGAGGGCTAAGAGCTCCCAGAGGGTTAGATGCAATATTAATAAATTATGGGGCTGCTCCATGTATTAAGTTGCATTTTCAGTTCAAAGGACTTAAACAACTGCATGTAATACACAAGTCTGTATATAATTTTCATGTAGTAATGAGTACAGTGCAGGGAGGCAACTGAACCAAAGCTCCAGCCCTTGGATGTACAAAGCTGGGAAAAAAGTGATTCTGATTCCCCAAACATACTCTTGTGCTTTCTCCTGTATGCCTCATTATCCTCATGAAGTTGATTTTATTAGAGTTCCTCAATATTTTTTTTTTTTTTTTGAATGATGTCTACATCAAACTTAAGATCTGTTAAAGAGCAAATGAGCAGAGCCCACAGGCTGGCATGCTGTTTGAATTTGCTTTACCATTTCCTTGTGATTGCCATATTTAAGTACACAGAAACATTTTTATCTGAGCTCCTCTTTTTTGTCTGTTTGTTTTTCTTAGTACATATAGCTCCCAAAACACTGGAGTTCTGAGATACTCCTGCATATAAATGTCTAAATAATGCAACTTTGTATTCTGAAGCTTAGCTTCTCTCCTACACAAATGCATACACATGCATCTTGCACACATGCTAATATCTTAGCAACAAAAGGAGGGCTAAGGAGAACGCCCATCCTTTACTGGATGGGGTGGGTGGGCTAGTGGGGGGGGGGGCAAAGGGTGTGAGGGGGAATAGAGTGGGATGGGAGAAAGGTAGTGACAAAGGATAAGGAAAAGGCTGAGGTACTTAATATCTCAGACCTCTCCTCATACAACCAGAGGCTGAGGGAGCTGGGGCTGTTCAGCCTGGAGAAGAGGAGGCAGAGGGGAGACCTCATTGCTCTCTACAACTACCTGAAAAGAGGTTGTAGTGAGGTGGGTGTTGGCTTCTTCTCCCTAGTGACTAGTGAAAGGACAAGAGGAAATGGGGTCAAGTTGTGCCAGGGGAGGTTCTGAGTGGATATTAGGAAAAAAAAAAATCTTTATTGAAAGAGTGGTGAGGCCTTGGAACAGGCTGTCCAGAGATGTGTTGGAGGCACCGTCCCTGGAGGTGTTAAAAAAAAAGACAGACACAGTGCTTAGGAGATGGTTTAGTGGTTAGAGGGTTGTAGGGCTGATGGTTGGACTTGATGATCTTGAAGGTTTTTTCCAACCTTCCTACCAGAGCACTGTGTTCAGTTCTGGAGCCCTCAATACAAGCCTTCAATGGACGTGTTGGAACGAGTCCAGAAAAGGGCCACAAAAATTATTTGAGGGCTGGAACACCTCTCCTACAAAGAGGCTGAGAGAGCTCAGATTGTTCAGCCTGAAGAGGAGAAGGCTCTGGGGAGACCTTATAGTGGCCTTACAGTACATGAGGGGTCCTACAGGAAAGCTAGGGAAAGAATGTTTACAAGAGTGTGTAGCAAGAGAACAAGGGGTAGTGATCTTAAACTAGAGCAGGGTAGATTTAGATTGGATATTAGGAAGAAGTCCTTTACTGTGAGGGTGGTGAAGCACTGGAACAGGTTGCTCAGACAGGTGGTGAAGGCCCTATCCCTGAAAACTTTGAAGGTCAGGCTTGACGAGCCTCTGAGCAACTTGATCTAGCTGAAAAGGTCCCTGTGCACTGCTGGGACCTTTAAAGGTCTTCTCCAACCAAAGAGATTCTATGATTCTGTGATTACCAAAGTTGAAATAAATTTTAAGTGGCACAAATCAACAGTATATTACTTTTAACCTAGCATTCTGCTGGTACAACGAACATTTTTGAGCTCTGGAAAGAGGAAGATGCCTTTGCATCTGGTTGTGTGCTGTTCTGAACCTTCAGGGTTAATACTGTGATAGAATATCTGTAGCCACAATGTTCTCTTTATTTATTCCCTGTGAGCATTCTATAAAAAAGTGTTTATTGCAACACCTAGATCAACATGTCCAAATAAATCTCCTAGTAAAGATTAATGAAGGAAAGAATATAAAAGAGTCCAAGATTTGACTAGATTAACTTTGTGTGTGACTGTGAATGAATGATGGAAGAGCACCAACAAACATCGAGAGAAAGAAAGGAAACGATGTGGAGTGGGGCTCAAAGAGAAAAAAACAAAACAGCCTAAACCTGCTCTTACAGGTCCTTGTGATTATAATATTAATAGCACAGGAGAAAGACATAGATATTTGATAACAGTTCTCTTGGCTGATTTCAGGTTGGGAAAATAATTTGAATATATCAGAGGAATAAGAACAAGGGGAGGCAAAATATTGGAGATCAAGGTCTTACTACTGGTCTGAAACAAAAATAAATAGACAGAGCCTGACATGAAACAGAGCAGTTGAAGTCTGAAAACCTTTCTAATATGGGCAAAACCTTGCTGGTTTTAAGACACTACTTAATTTTTATTAAAGGTTTGTGCAGCTTGGTTACAGCAATATTAGGACGTTGAACTTGGTGGTTCAGATGTCCCAGTTCTATTGCCTTCACTTCTAGATACTATATCAGAGAGATTATGGAAAATACCATCTCATTAACAGTCATTTTAAGGATTTGTGCTGTTTCTAAGATACAGGACGATAGAGTTAATCTAGTGATTTACATGTAAGAGGTCATCCAGAGCTGAAGGATAATTTTAATTGAGGTTCTAATTAAGATATCTGCTTTATAGCACTTTTTCTGTTCTTATTGAACGTGTTCCTTTATGCTTATTGATTTGTGTATTAATAAAGAAAAGTGTAATGTCAGATTTATTTAGTGATTCTTTCAAGATTTGTTTAGTGCTTTAACCCAAAATCAATGTATGGGAAAAAAAGCACTTCAGAAGCAGAGGGGTTATGGTGTCATGAGACCTCTGGCTTGAGGACTGCAAATCAGATCAGTTAAATTGTGGCTTTTTAAATTTTTAATTCTTTTGAACAGGGACTACTTCTGGTACCAAAAGCTGAGTGGATTCACAACTTGTTGCTCTAGTTCCTGAGATTATTTTGCCTTCCACTGTTTCTCATCATATTGTGCAGATCTAGCATCATAGGGAAAGGCACAACACTGAAGTAAGAAGAAACAGAAGTAGACAAGATACAGGCCACCTTTCTTGAATTGCAACGGCCACCTCTTTGGATCTTGTTTCACTGGAATTTGAATAAACTTAAAGTTTAAGAGAATTTATAATAAGGGACATTTAGAAATTGATTTTTTCTAAGAAAACTTGGCACTACATCTTGAGAAATGTTTTTTTGTATTATGAGAAAGGAAACATTTTTTCTTATGAAAACCCAAGTCTGCCTTCAAATAGACTAGACTAGATTAAGATACCTATGAAAGAAATACACCTAGATTTGTCCTCAAATTAGCCTTCAGACAGCTAGTTCTCTTCAGACATAAACCATAATGAAAGTGAATGGCTTATTAAAAGTCACAGAACCTATCAATGACTTGTTAAGTATCTGCTGTCCTTGAAATTAAGCAAATATTGAGGATAACTATATTGAGGTGCTTACGTACACAAAAGAAAATAGTCTTTTGCATTGTTTTTTTTCCGTAGGCTAGGGATAAACAGACAACTGAACTGCCTAACCATTGGCACAGATGAGATAGTTCTGTCCTATGGTGAGAGTATTTGACCCATTATGCAATATTAATAAAGGTTATCTGGTAAATATTTTTTAAAATAAATACATAGAATCCGCTTTATTTCTAATACAAATAACACACAATATGGAAAGAAGACAGCATGATTCTCATACCCCTGTGTGTGTTTGTAGGCTTAGCAGTTAGAAAGAAAAAAAATACAAAATCTCATATTTTCTCTTCTAGATTTATAAGACAAAGGAATAGGGCTATCTGGAATTTTTCTGTTAAATTTCTTTCTGATGGGAAAGTTAGACTATTATTAGATGCCCTTTTCCCTGAAAATAAACTTACCTGCAGAGAAAGATTCTGCTTTTCCTTCAAAACATTACCCCCAGAGAGAACAATTCTGAAAAAGAAAAGAAAATATCTTATGAGTGAGAGTCAGTTCTCCTAATGAGGTCCCTATTGTGCAGTCCTTTAGTCCAAAGGACCCTTGCTTTTCCTTACAATCAAAAAAGAGAAATAGAGGAATAGTTCTATTAGTTATAGTTGTCTACAGTCATAGAATTGTAGAATGGTTTGGGTTGGAAGGGACCTTAAAGTTCATCTAATTCAAACCCCTCTGCATGGGCAGGGACACCTCCCACTAGACCAGGTTGCTCAGAGCCCCATCCAGCCTGGCCTTGAACACTTCCAGGGAAGGGGCTCCCACAACTTCTCTGGGAAACCTGTGCCAGTATCTCACCAACCTCATAGTGAAGAATTTCTTTCTAATGTCTAACCTAAATCTCCCCTCCTTCATTTTGAAATTATTACTCCTCCTTCTATCACTCCATGTCCTTGTAAAAAGTCCCTCTCCAGCTTTTCTGGAGCCCCTTCATGTACTGGAAGGTGCTCTAAGGTCTCGCCAGGACCTTCTCTTTTCCAGGCTGAACAACTTCAACTGTCTCAGCCTGTATTTATAGGAGATCTGCTCCAGTCCTCTGATCACCTTTTAGGCCCTCCTCTTGACTTGCTCCAACAGCTCCTTCTTGTGTTGGGGACTCCAGAACTGGACACATTACTCCAGGTGGGGTCTCACAAGGGCAGAGTGGAGAGGAGAATCAAATCTCTCAACCTACTGGCCATGTGTCATCTGATGCAGCTCAGGACATGGTTGGTTTCTGGGCCGCAAGTGCACATTACCAGCTCATGTTGAACTACTCATCAAACAACACCCCCAAATCCTTCTCCTCAGGCCTATTCTCAATCTGTTCTCTGCCCAACCTGCATCTGTGCTCGGGGCTGCCCTGACACAAGTGCAGGACCTTTCCATGTGGCTGACAAAGATGTTAAACAGAACCAGTCCCAATACTGACCCCTGAGGGACACCACTCATCACTGATCTCCACTTGGACATTGAGCTGTTGGCTGCATCTCTTTGAGTGCAACCATCCAGCCAATTCCATATCCACAGAGTGGTCCATCTGTCAAGTCCATGTCTCTCCAATTTAGAGACAAGGATGTTGTGTGAGACAGTGTCAATGAAATTAATCCAACTCTGAAAGTGCTTGTTTCTGTCCCTTTGGCTATAAATAGAGCCTATATGACTATTTCAAATGTAGCCATCTACACTGCAGATCTCTAAAATTAAGTTAAATGAATCCAGCCCTATCTGTCTTAGGAACTTTAGTTCCTGTGACTTTTGGTGTCTTTTTATTACACAGCCAGGAAGATCTCCAGGACTTCATCTCCCCTAATGCATGACAGATGTTCAGCTCATATTTGATGCATTACCTCCTCCTACCAAGACTGAGAACTATGATGAATTATGTCAGGGAATTCATCTCAGAAATGAAATTAGGGATGTGAAGTGCCTGAACCATGGCTCCTGCAAGACACTGTAAATACATAATTTGGAACTAAATAGGTTTGTTTGGAGTTAAAACATTCAAGAGGTTGAGCATGTTTTGGTTTGATTTGTCATTAAAATTCCATTGTGGAAGGTGGTTTTTTGAGTGTGTTTTTTTTTGTTATTGTTGTTTTCTTTTATGTTTTTGTTTTTGTTTTGTTTTGTTTTGGTTGGTTTGTTTTTTTTTCTTTTATCCAACCCTCCCAACCAGACAGTGGTGTTTGAAGCCCTCCCCCTCTCTTCTGACAAGACTCCAAATTTTTCAGAAATTTCTCTCATGGAAGAATTCAGAGAACTCCAGCTGAGGTCCTGACAAGTGTGTGATTTATTCACTCTGAACCAGCCTCTCAAGGAACCTATCTCTTTCCATTGACTATAGAGGGAAACTACAGCACTTTCAGAGCTTGTAAGAACCTTGGTTAGGTAAAATAAATGAGTATCCCACTACAAATCCTGTAGCCCATGGCCAAGAGCTTTAGGTATTAGTATAGTGGTAACATCAAGCTGGGCTTCCATAAGAAGCCATAGAGATTCAACCCCTGACCAAACACAAACATATAACAGAAAGAAATGGTGCTGCAATGCGTGATATATAAGAACATTTCTAACAACTAGTAAAGCCCTTTCAATAATGAATAAACCAGACTTACAAGCTCTTCTATAGTAACTACTGCATCTGCACAGGTAGGCAAGTGTGGGCTTCCACCCTCAGCCCTAAGCAAGTGGTGTAGCCCAGGCAGGATGCAAGATTATATAGCACATACTGTGCATCCTTCTGGGCATAAAGCAGCAAAAAACTTCATTTTTGGTAATCTGGATGGAACATATCTCCCTCTTGTCCAATGCTATTATCATATCACTCCCTGGCCATAGGAACCCTTCTGCCTTCCCAGAAATGCTTACAGACTCCTCCCCACACTGATTTGATTTATTCTTCTGACTGGGAAAATACCTGTTTTGCCTTTCCCTCAAGTGCCTTAAGCACAGAGAGAATCAGGGACTTGCAGTGACCCAGCATTCAAGTCTAGGAGTGGATAAGCAGCATAATTTCCCCAGCTTTGACTATTCTCTGGGTGATAATATTTCACTGACTCAAGTATAGCTTAGGTATTTTGCTGATTGGAAGCTCTAGTCTACTTCTTCTGGAAGAAAAACAGAAAAAAACCCTGAAACTTTTCAGACTCATACTTTGTTATAAGACAAATATTAACTTACATGAAATATAAGTGTCTGAATCTCCTGTTTGCACCATATGCAGGTAGTGAAGAGGAAATTTCTGTGTGTGACATATTTTCATAGTTCTAAGCATTGTTTTCCAAGAAAACAGGTCTTATTGTCTCCTACTCTGTATATGAGTCAAGGCCATGTAGTCTTGTTTGGTAGAAGCTGCTGTTAAGAACTGCTGTATTTTCTAACATTCCCACCACTGTTTCTGAAATTAGTATCTTCTAAGCCTTGCATAGCCTGATAGGTCCCCAGTTTCTCCTATGATCCTATGGACATCTTCACTTTCCAGGGCAAGTGGGGATATGCAGTCTTTTTCACTTCTTCATCCTGTACTGCTCCCTCAAGATTTTCTTACTCTGTGCATAATATATTTGTGCATATTTACTAATGTCTATTTGTTGCAAGTTTTTAATTCATTGGCTTATTTTTTAGTCAGATTTAATAGTGATTTAGAAGGGATCAACGATAATGAAGTCATTGATAGATTTTTAAAGATCTGTATGTGAACAGGGAGGAGAAATCTTACAAATGCTCTCTGTACAAACTTGACTGAGGGAAACACTTCAGCATCAGTCCTATGGTATTGAACAGCAGAGAACAAAATGAGAGAGAGCCCCTGTAAATGACCAGATGTGGAAAACACCCACCACTCAAGTCTAGCAATTGATCACCAGATATAGGTTGAGGAAAACCAAAATTAATTAGTTCCTATTTTTATGGAAAAAAATTAGGTCTCCTCCTTTTTCTCTCTTGCAAGCTTTTACAGATGCAAATGCTGCTCTTTGTGATCACTGATCTGAGAGATTTTTAGAAACCTCAGACCAGGCTGGCAATACTTGGAAATTTATGGGATTATTTTCTTCCTTCTGCAGGATACTTTGTTACTACACTGCTTTCTTTTCCTTTTCTCAGACAAATACAGTGAGCTCTTGTTGGTGTTTTTGTACTGCTAGGAAAAGATGCTTAAAAACCTCATAGAGGGCAGTTTCATGGAGAGCCACCCAAAGAATAAATCCTGATAACATAGAGGTGAATTTGGAGTAAACCACAACTATTTACTTCATCTGGAATATTTTGCTTTCTTTTTAACATTTCTAAGAAAAATGCAGCCACAAAATAGAAACTGTAAGGATACAGGTTTTGGCAGTTCCTCCAGAAACTCAGACAAAGCAAGTCCATTTTTCCTGTAGTTACCGAGTGAAAGTGTTAAAGCTTTTACCTTAAAGAAGCAGTCCCAGTTTCCGATATAATGGTAAGGACCCGAAACATGAGAGTACAGTAATGGATTCTGTTGGGAAGAGTCAACGTTTATCCTCTGTTCCTTGTGGAAATGGAATAGGACCCTGGCTGCCCCTTCTATTTCCTAGCCAGAAAGAAATTTTCAACACTGCACTGCCTATGCTCCTATTCCATAGTGCATCCAACAGAGGATCTTTGCCCATTTAACAAACTGCTTTCAGCAATCTCCTTTTACAATTCACAGGAAAAAAAATAATTGTCTGAGGGACAGATACTGTGACATCCTGAAGAATAAGAACCCTCCCCTGTCACCACTTCTCTAACTTGTTTTTCCTTTTTCTCAGCCAAGCTCTGTTTGCCAAGTAAAAACAAATAGGAACAAGTGTCTGATTTCATGGATATGCTTGTAACTTTGAGCCTTGTAAAGTTATACCTAGGGCAGCCTGGAAAGCTAATTGATCCCTGGAGTTTCTTGATGGCAAACAAGGCATCACTCTGGTCCTTCCCAAGACAAGGGTGAACCAGGAATGCAGATTTGCTGCTTAGCAACAGGACATGAATCTTCACAAACAAGGAGATTTTCAAATAAATTTACAGGAACTGGAGATTGGCAGAACCTACCCCGTTACCCAGTCCTCTCCCTGAGGCTCAAGAAACACTCCCAGTCATGCCTTTCCAGATCTGTCTGAAGTGTCTCAGACCAATGAAGCCTCCATGTTTCTTCTCTGGTAATCCACAGTCTCATCAAACTCTCAGGGACTAATAATAATAATAATAATAATTATTATTATTATTATTAATAATAATATTTACATAATAATTTATTTATGTTATTTTAAGTCTTTTGTCTGAGATCTGCATTTGTATTCTAAAGTTAAAAGAGAAAAAGAAATACTTGCATGACATAGAGTATAAGCCCCACCATGAGCCGCTTCTGAAAATTTTAACCCAAGCCTGCCTCTCACCTGCTGGGGTGTGAGCCATGGGCACACTAGGAATGGCTTTATGCTCTGCATGGTAGCTTTCTGATTGCTCAGATTCCTCACAGAGGGGAGTCTGAAGCCCAGCCAGGGAGTCTGAGCATCATGTTTAAACAGTGGGGATTGGACTGGCTCAATTAGCGGTATTAATGACACAACAAAAGGGCATTACTTAGCAAGAAGCATCAAACAGTTCAGATGAGTCTCACGTTTAGGGATTGAAATAACTCAACTTGGTTTCCTTGGCTGCTTTTTGGAAGAACCACATAGTTGTTTTTCTTGGGCTTTAATGAAGGAGTCATCAGGGGAGTCCAGCCTGGGAGTCTGCACCAGTCCAGAGCACTCAGTCTTTTCTGTTTCCTTTGACTCTTCCAGGGTAATGATTTACTACATCAAAAAAACTTTGAGTCTGTTTTTTTCCTCTGATATCTGTTCCTAGAGCTCAGCACTCACATCTGTTCTAGTTATCTAAGCCTCCTGCCCTTCCTCTGTACTTAGCTCTGTTTCTCACCACATTATCCAATTAGCACCTCACTAACTATGCTGTGGTTGCCTCTTTCCTCTGACCCAGCAGTATCTACATCGGCTCAGTTAGGCTTCCTAATGATACTCCCCTCATCCACTGAAGGTGATGGGAATACTTTCTTGCTTAAAGGAAAGCAAGTATACAAAAACATTTTGCTGAATCCAGTTCTAAAATGTTGTGCAATAAAATAGCATTCTGTGGTTATCCATTGGTGCTGGATGTATTTGTACTGCTTGAGTACACAACTGATGGTCAATATGAAATGACTTTTTGTTCTTTATATTAAAGTGAAATATTCCACTTTACAGTACTATGCCATACTGACCCTTCTCAATATAGGAAGTTCTCAATGTATGAAACATCCTACTCCTGCTTTGGGGACTGTGGTAATGTTGTCCCAAAAGTGGGGTCTGATACCCAGTGTGCAAGAAGCCAGTCTACACACTGAGTTATTTGCTTTAATATCCAGTTCTGCACAGAAAAGGGAGCAGGATGGTGTCCCAGAAAGCAGGTTTAGTTTCCCAAAATGCAAGTGCTACTTTTATAATCCAAAAAGTGAGAAATAACTTTATTCTATCACTGACACACATGATTGGTCAAGTAATCCCTTGTTTCCATGTAAAGCACCAATGCTCCAAAATTTCACTGTGCATGCTCAAAGAGTAAGGGGTTTGGCGTTAGCAGGGGTCCCTCTAGACTATAACATGAATTTAGTATGCTAATGGCTCATTAATATATTATTTTTTCAGTTACTCTTTTTTTTTTTTTATTTCCACAGTGCTCAGGTCTGTAACCAAAAGTTGTGGGGAGTGCTCCTTTCCATCCCTTTAAGCTGTCTAGCAGGTGTCTTGCAGGCCTATCTCAAGGCCTGGATGCTGACTACTTGGGGTGGGTTTTTAGAAGGGACCTTAAGGATCATCTTGTTCTAACCCCCCTGCAAGGGCAGGGACACCTTCCGCTAGATCAGGCTGCACAAAACCTTGTCCAGCCTGGCCTTAGAAACCTCCAGGGATGGGGCATCAACAACCTCCTTGGGCAACCCATTCCAGTTTCTCACCACCCTCACAGTGAAGAATTTCTTCCTAATATCTAACCTAAATCTCCCCTCTCTCAGCTTGAAACCATTACCCCTTGTCCTATCACTATCTTCTCTGATGAAAAGCCCCTCCCCAGCTTTCCTGTAGGCCCCTTCAAGTACTGGAAGGTGCTCTAAGGTCTCCCTGGAGCCTTCTCTTCTCCAGGCTGAACAGCCTCAACTCTCAGCCTATTTTCATAGCAGAGGTGCTCCAGGCCTTTGATCATCTTTGTGGCCCTTCTCTGGACCCTCTTCAACAGGTCGGTATCTTTCTTGTGCTGAGGGCACCAGAACTGTACGCAGTATTCCAGGTTCTCTAATTGGAATATGGCTTTGTCTAATTCTTAATGTTCCACTGATATCCAGGCCCTGTTTTTTATTCCCCATGTCCCTTATGTTCTCTTTTATGTGACCTTTTTCCCAAATTTTACTAATTTTAAATAATAACTGACATCAGCAATAGGATTGATAGGTTTCATACCACAGGTTTGAATGCCAGTATTTTCGTGTTTCTGTTCAAGCAACAGTTTTCAGGAGTTTGGTTGCTGATTTTTAAGAAGGGGTTAATTGTTTTTTTCTTCTTTGGCATGAAAATGCCTATTAGATTAAGGAATCATGGGACACTACTGAAAAACAAAGTTAGAAAATAAATATGATGAACATTTTATTTATAGTTCTAGGCAGACACAAATCAGGTGGTTTTAGCTCTATACCATATTGAATTACTTAAAGCCTGGGGTTGTGATCTCATCCAACTTTTCAAAGTTAAATTGGGTCAGGAGAACCTCAACCCCCTTCAAACACACAGATACACCTCCCACGAAAATTAGAATTGGCAGAAAGGGTTGTTGTTCACTAAAATCTTCTTGCTTTTATCTGAACTTGTGTTCAGGAAACAGGAGTGTTTTCTGACTATTACAGATAAGGAGGAAAAGTTTTACTTACATTTTCCTTCTCACAAAGATATTTGAGAGAAAGGCTTTCAAAATTCTTGTTTGAATGATCATATGGAAGAAAATATTTTTTAAATATCATGTATTCTGGCCAGGGTTCAAATTTAATGCCCATTTAATAGTTAATATAAGCATGGGTAATGAATATGCGCATATTATAAAGCCCACACCATCTAGGAACATGTCGCTTTGCATGTTACTGGGTTCTCTGCTCCCAAATCAATGATGTGTTTTGAAAGTCATTTTTGAAGGTTGGCACATACACCAAAACCCCTCATATCCTTCCTATCTATACATTTTTCATTAAATATAGACTCATGGGATTTCATAGCCCAATGCAATAGTGCTTCAATAGCAATGTAGCCAGTTTCCTTCTCAAAAGCACAGTAACAGGTTCACAGGGAGATTTAAGGGACAGATGGGTGTGCACATTGCTGTTGAAGACAATGTTGGACCTAGTATCTTCTTCATGCTTGACATGTATGGCTCTAATGGCTGCCTTACTAAGGAAAGCATATGTTGATGTACACGATAGCTAAGACAAATGGGGAAATCAAAATCCCTTGCAGTTGGTACTTCAGACACATAACTTTAAATTAGGAATAAAAACACACAGAAGTTATTTGTAAATGGACTATGACACACCTCCATGAGTAACGAGTGGAATCAGTTCTTGTTGGAGAACATAGGAAACATAGGAAAGCTGAAGAATTATGTCTGTGAACCTGGTTGTCAATGAGGAAGAAATTCTTCATTGTGAGGGTGGAGAGGTACTGACACAGGTTGCCCAGGGAAGCTGTGGATGCCCCTTCCCTAGAAGTGTTAAGTGGTTGGATGGGGCTTGGAGCAACCTAGTCTAGTGGGAGGTGTCCCTGTCCATGGTACGGTGTTGGAACTAGATGAGGTTTAAGGGCCCATCCAACCCAAACCATTCTCTGATTCTGTGAGATAAGAATCAGTCCTCTAAATTACAGCCTCTTTCTCCTTGTGACTTCAGTTGGAATTGACTTTTATCTTGACTTTAAAATGCAGACTGCAAAATAACTCATAGACATAAAGAAAAAAATTACAAAATATTCAAGCAGTCACATCACATTCTCTCCACATCTTTTTCTTTTTTAATGTTTGACTTTTGGTGTGAATTCCAATTCACAGGTCTTTGGCAGCCACTAATTTGCGTAAATACAAATGTTACTGAAAACTCAAATATAGCATCAAAATCACTTATTATTCAAAGCTTAGGAAAGCACAGTTTATTATGTATAGTCCACATTTAAAGAACTTTGCTCACAAAAAGAACCCGGAAGACTGGCTGTCACATACAAATCTTGTAAAAATATGAGAGGAATTTGATGCTATTCTAATATTTTAGAGGGTAAATTATTAATGTTCAGTGTTAAAGAAAAAAAACAACTGTCTTCTAGGTTAAATACACAGCCTTGCTTGAACGACATTCATATACCCTCTCTCTGAAAGTATGAGGAGGAAAAAGTCAGTATCTTTAGTATGTGAAATGTGGAATGATTAACAGCAATATAGGATTAAGGTATGGGCATTAAGTTCCTAAATACCACCTATTCTCAGGCAATAAAATTTCCATATTTCTCTGAGGCAAGTTAACAAATATCAAAATGCCAGTACAGGAGTTTATTTGAATGCATATTCTTATATACATGCAGATGTATACATAAACACTCATGCATATTTGAAATATTTATATACAAATTAAATAATTAAAAATATATATATACATATATATGTGTGTGTATATATATATTTATATATACTCATCCCTGATGTTCCAAAATGCTTGTAATGGATCACTAACTTATGCATACACCTTTCTATACACACAAACACATGTAGTGGATGTGCCATATAGAAGTTTTTCTCACACCCTTGAGGGAGATGAGATTTCCACCTACTTTTAAAACCTAAAGTGACTGCTGTTGCTCTGGGCTCTGTTCTGAGCACCTTTGCTCCAGGAGTCATTTCATCTTTGCAGAAGATCACCATCTATGACCTGGAGAATGTGTCAGGGCTCTCTTTTATGCATTATATATTTAACAAATATTGTAAAGTTTGTCTGTATAGAAGTGTAGATTTGCTGTTGAAGGAGGAGAAATTCCTAGCTGGGGGGTTTAATTGTTGTTCTTGTTGGATCTGTGTGGTTCCACTTAGAGATACTAACTAAACACCATGCACCAATATAGATTAGGGGCTGACCTACTAGAAAGCAGCCCCATGGAGAAGGACCTTGGGGTCCTGGTGGACAAGTTATCCATGGGACAGCAACGTGCCCTTGTGGTCAAGAGAGCCAATAGTATCCTTGTCTGCATTAAGAACTGTGTGGCCAGCAAGTCAAGGGAGGTTCTCCTCCCCCTCTACTCTGCCCTAGTGAAACCACATGTGGAATATTGTCTCCAGTTCTGGGCTCCCCAGTTCGAGAGGGACAGGGTAGCTTCAAGGCTGGCTCCACATAGGCAGAGCTCTGCTGACATCTGTGTATCTGTAAGTGGCCTCAAGGCTCTGTGTACATGGAAGGCATGAAAGTTATGTGCAGGTATAATGAATTCCTTGTGGATAAAGGTGATCACTGCTGTCTTTCACCCACAATTTTTATATTAGTCTCTTAA
This sequence comes from Apus apus, assembly GCF_020740795.1. Lineage (NCBI taxonomy): Eukaryota > Metazoa > Chordata > Aves > Apodiformes > Apodidae > Apus > Apus apus. Next base: position 5,696,643 of record NC_067282.1, on the reverse strand, counting down.
ATTTGGGAATCAATAGACTCAATTTGATGGGTCTTACAATAATTTTCTTTGAGCCCTACTTCCAATTACCTTCAGCTTCAAGGGTTTGTCTTATACCTTCTTCAGTCCTTGGACAATGGTTTGTTGCTATACAATCTTCCAAGTGTGCCTTAGCCTTGAATCTTCCAAATGAAAAATAAATAAGCCTTGAATAGTGGTTATTTTTTTTTTTTTCCTTGTGTTCCCACTGTAGGCTAAGCTATACAATATTAACCACCTTTAATCCACCCTTTAAAAATATTAATTTATTTTAAAATCAAGTATATTTCCTAACACTGTCATTTGAGGAATGATTTAGCCTAATTTTAGTGAAAAATCAGGAGATACTTTGTTATTTTGCTTCTTATGTAAATTGCAGACTATACTTATTCAGAAGATTTGAGAGAAGCCAGTTAATTTAGAGTAGCATGGTATTTAACTTTTTAAATATTTTTAAATTTAATATAACAAATAAAAAGGTTAAGATTTTCAACACCAATATTGTCTTCAGATGCTTTATTTGCACTGTTTTGAGAGTTTGATTTCCAGGGCAGGTGTTGTTTCTGTAAAATCATGTTTTAAAAAAAAACAACAAAACATTTAAAATTGGAAAATCAAAAAAATGTTAAAAAAAAACCCCAAACTAAATTATTTGGCCTTTTTCTATGTTTTTTTATTTATTTGTTTAAAAACAATGAGAAAAGTTTTTCTTCTTTGACTCATCTGAGATAATCTATTTGCAGGGGAACAGGTATATCCTTTGAGGGAAGATAGTAGGGAGTTGCAGTTGCCACTGGTTTGCTAAACGTTCTCTGGAAAGTTTTCTAGATCCCAGTGCAATATGCTTCATACTTGGTTTTGTTCTAGACTAGGAGGATATTTTTTCCTTTTCATAAGAAGTGCCTATCTTGCAGGGAAAAAAAAAAAAAAAAATTAAATACTTTGCTTATTCTCTAGAGAGAGATTGATCCAATGAATGTTGAGATTTGTTTGGTGCTTTTTTTTTTTTCTTCCAAATTACTAGTAGTTTATTTACTGTTTAATATGACTTGTAAGCATTGTCAGACTCTTAAAGATTTGGCAAAAATCCCAGGGCTAGAATTTTTTCTGAACTCAAGTTAACTTGCAATTAAACCCATTCTCAGATTTTTTCTTCTTTATTTGGATTTTTTTTTTTTTTTTGTCTTTTGTTTAAAGCTGTAACAATCAAGATGTAACAATAACCAGAACAACAATGGTCTGTGACGTGATCAGTCTGGCACTGAACCTAAGGTTAGTCTGAGAACTGCTTCTGAGAAACATCATTAGCTGCCCTGAGCGTGGTGCCATGCTGAAAATATTCACATAAATTTAAGTCAGCTCCTGAGTTTAGGCAGGACTAGCAGCACTATGTGGGGATGGGTTTTCCTGGAGATGTTAGTTAGCTCAGGCGGCAGGACACCCAGCCTTCACATGACTTCTGGGAAGGTTGGAGGACAGAGATCCACAGCCCATCACTGTGCTCCATGTAGATGCACTTCTATCCATGTAGCACATGCCAAAGAAGTTGTAAGCATCTCATACTGCACTCACAATATTGTCATTCTTGATGATCCTAGCTCCTTGCATCACTTGCAGGTACTCAAAATGCTTCTGCACAGGTCTTTCCTCACCTGTGGAATTATTCATTTTACTCTTCCCAGAATTATTTGCATCTCTAGATTCTTTAGTAAATGACAATCTTTAGATAAGGCCACCCCATATAATGTCAGCATTTCAGACATCAGTAAAAACTCACACCCTATAAGCAGGGATTTTGCTCCCAGGACTAGTCCTGTTGGGTTGTTTCTGTGTATTGCCTGTTTGATAAAATGTTTGTGGGTCTGGAGCTTTCTTAAGTGCTTCTTCTTCTGGAATAGAAAAAAAAACAAATAAATAGAACTGCCTAGAATGTCCAGGTGTGATGCAGGGTGAGAGCTGCAGCATTTGCTTGCAGCTAAGTCCGATAGAGAATCAAATTAAATTAGCTATCTTCAGCACTTCTGAAGATACTCTGCAGAACTGTATCTGTTGGGTTTCCAAGACTGTTTTTCAGGGACCAAATTCTTTTTCCTGGTGGATAATTCTCATTAATGTCAATCTATGCCTGAACTAAGATAGCACTAAATAATTTTATTCAGATAATTTTATAGTATTTAATTTATAAAAAAGAAACATAGGAGATTGTAGTGTATTTTTAGTGTATTTTTTTTCCATATGACTGCATTTTGGAAGCTCTGCTACAGGGCGTAGGTCTTGTATGGTTTGTTCAGTAAGGCTACAAACACAATGGACTTGAGGTTGTTTGTTCTGTCCAGTAATCTGTAAATAACACTAGCCAAAAAGAATCTCTTCCCTCAACTCAGAAAATATCCCCTGCAGTCATGCTGCTACTCTGGAGGAGTCTCTGAAGATTTTTCATCCTGCTCTTTATCTCTGTGGCCTGCAGCCACACCACCTTGAGCTGTGATCTTATCATAACTCACAAATAAAGCAGGGTACAGTCAGTCCTGGGATATATGATCTCCAGAACCACTCCAGGGCTGCTGGACTGCAGGGCTGCTCAGTATAGAGAGAGTAGAACTTGACCAGCCAAAATTATTTTAATCCAAAGCTTTGCTGAAAAAGGAGTGCAAGTAAACATGGTAGCTCATTTTTCCAGAAGGTTGGAGCACATTCCAGCAGAAACACCTGTCAAGTTTGCACAGTCAAACTTGTGAAAATATTGCATATAATAGCTGTCTTATTATGATATTGCTATTAAAAATGAATTGTTATTAGAAGATGGACAGTTGCCACTTTGGCTCATACTGAAGTTTGTGGTTAGTGGCAGCCTGGACAGCTTTATGTTTTCGTGATTTATGTCTATTGAAGCTCTTTGATTTTACTTGTAAGAAACTGGAATAGGATGTAGGAGATCTGGGTTCAAATTCCATGTGTGACCTTGGAAATTCTTCTTCAATCTCAGAAGCTAATTTTCTCCCATGAAAAGTAAAGATATTTTCATACCCAATATGACTGTAAGTTCTGATCTTTGGAGTGAGTCAGTACAACATCTTGCTGTGTGGGGCCGTGTTCACAGCTGGTATCTGCTAGTACTCGTATAACCTCTGGAATAATAATAGTTCTCATTAAGGACTCCTTTTAAAAATGTGTTTTAACAGGACTAAGGAAATCTTCTTTCAGATTATTAATTAAAATAAAATCCAATTGTCTTCATGTATGGACGATGACATTTACAGTTGGAACATTAAGGGCAGAGAAATGTAAAACCAGCTACCCTGAAAGTTTGCTATTTGAAGGCTTGAAGCTGCATTTGTCCCCTCATCTCCTCTCCCCTTGTGCACTCTTTCAGATCCCTTGCTTATTGACTGATAGACTTATTGATGAATTACACAGCGGTGATCCAGTCCAGGGAGGTCAGTAGGGTGCAATTACTAGCAGAATAGGCTTGGGTGTGCTTCTGATCTACTCCTCCCTGCACTGCTCTTTCAGTATGCATATCACATCTCCCTGCTTGTAGCAGGCTGATGAGTGTGTGCAGTTAGTGCAGGCACACACAGACTTCTGCGCTTTCCCTGAAAGTGGAGCATTAGCAACTGCAGTCAAAAAGCACCCTTGCTTCTTCAGCTCTGATCCCAGCAGCAACTGTCTAATTCTGTCTGGAGGAACTAGGAGACAGCACTGGAGGCAAGTTTAAAAAGGACCTAGTGACACCCTGCTGTCACATCTGGTTTCATGAATCTACTTATTAGCAGCCCATTTACAATTACTTGCCTAGTGCCATCAGTAGTGTATATTCCTGAGAAGTGGCTGGGAAGGAAGGAGCACACTGCTGAAGGTATGTTGCAGTCTTCTTTACCTTACATCTTGTGCTGAATGTTTCTATCTGTGCATCTCACTCGCAGACATTCCTGCTCTATGCAGTTTTCCACTGAGCTGGAGCAGGGCTTTAGCAAATCATAGCAATAGAAATAAATGGACAAGTACCCTTTTTTCTCCCCACCCCTCAGTTAACCATGCAGATTGTTTGCTAAGGGGTAAAATTATATGACTGTATTAAACTTTCAGGGTAAGATGACAACTCTGGCTGCATTTCGGATGACAAGCTAATAGGCTGCCGGTATTTCTATCAAGGCAAAATCTCCATTCATCGGCAGTTTAACTGTGGACATGGAACATTGCTTTCAAATTGATGTGTTTATTAAATACGGTCTGTGCATGCACTGCCAGCTGAAATTTGCATACATGTTTTGAAATTTGAAAAAAAGACTCTTTCATCAACTTTCAAAATGCTCTGGACTGCAGCGCACTTCTTTAGAAAAGAGGATTGAGCCAGGCTTTTCATTTCACTTAAGTTCTCTTACTGGCATGTATTCATCTGGTAAAAAGTCTTTGCCAAATCCAAGAAGTTTGCTGTTATTGCATTTCCATAAATGTAACAGCTGTGAAGAGAATGAATATTCATAGTGTTTGGATTTTTGCTCCAAAGATTTTTATGATAATTCTGACTTTTCAAAGGGATGAGATCTTAGATCAAAGAATGCTGCAGTTTGAGAAATTTTGCTAAGCAATGTAAAAGAGTTTCCTCAAATAAACATAATACAGGTAAAGATGTACTGCAATAATAAATGACTGTACCTTTTATTTACTCACAGCCAACTTGATCTGTTGCTTGTACTTGTGGATTTTTTTGCTAACAGGTCATCAGCAATGAAAATGAAGCACAGTTCAGATACTGCTCTCTCATGGGATATTATTTCCCTAATGCTATACAGATTATTCTGAGCTTATCCAAGACATTGCTAATGTTATGATGATTAAGTTTTAGCTTGGTACATCCTGTCTTTGCACTCATTGAAAACTTATTTTTGGGATGTTGCTAAGGATAGAGAAGACCAGTGCAATCTTGCATACTTTAAGGATAGAAAGTGATTTGACTAATCTCCCCCTAGGAAAATTCCCCTGTTTGTAATTTATCAAAATTGTGCAAGCAGCAGAGGTGGTCCTCCCCTGCAGGTAGAAGTAGAATAGTCTTGGAAATACAGAGGCAGCATGTGTGCGTGCATCTAGAGATAATTCACCTGAAAACTTAAGTAATTCTAGCTGCCTGTAGATCTCAACAGCTTCTGTATTACTAAAACACATCCTATTAATGGGTCATACTGCAGATCTCTGTAACTACGCAGCAGAATAAAATATCCAGACAGGAACTGTGTGATACAAAAATCCCTCAGAAACCCTCTTGAGGCTGGTTGTGATTATTTCTTTAAAAATCCTCCCAGTACCAAAGCAGCGCTGGGAGCTGCAGAGTACCTGCCTCTCAAAAGTGTGACAAGTGGAGCTATCTCTTTGTGCTCAAAGTGAATTTAAGCTTCCTCATGTCCAGGGCACCTCTTTGACAGTCTGTCCTTACTGGGCAGAACTGAGCTGCTCACTGGTTGCAAGGTCAGCCCAGCCAGTGAGCTGTGCCTCCTGGCTGCTCCAGCTCTCAGCCTGCTGTGGGCTGTCACTCAGTGTCTTTTCCTTGGGGGACAGGGAAAAACTGTTTGTCCCTTTCATCTGCCTTCATTTTTAATGACAGCTGAATCAGCTTGGTGCTTAGGTGCAAACTTTTTATTTTTTTTTTCCTTCCCCCCCCCTCCCTGCCCCCCATAGTCATAGCATGCTGTGGCTCCTGATATGGAGGCATAAAATATGTTTAAACACATATGAGAAAAAAACTATTTGATAGGGCAGATTCTGCTTCTAGGGAAAGGAAATCAGACTACCCTTCTGAAATCAGTAGGAAGTTGTTTACATGAACAGAAGTTGTTTACATGGCAGCAAACTGGTGTAAAATCTCACTTTCCCTTGGTGATGTTTGAATTTCCGTGACCTGAGGACCTGGCTCTGTTCCTTTAAAGCTTGGTTTTATTCCAGCAAAAGTAGCCAAAATGGAGAATTTATCTTTTCACTCACTAGGAACAAAAACCTGCCTGTGTATGGTAACAACTGCAGGTATCTGAGAGTAAATAGCTTTCATTTTTTCCCCTCACCAGGAAATAAACACTTAGGAACCTAGGAAAACCACCACCAATAACAAAACCCCAAAAATCTCCCTCTCAGACCTTTCTCTCTAATTCTCTTTAAGACATATAAGGTCTTCTCTTCTGCTTTAATACATGTCAGGCTCCTTCCTGACCTCCACCACCACGTTGCAGGAGGAGAGAGGTAATTCATTTTGCCCTCTGGGCCACCTCACCCCTGCACCTCTTCAAAGCAGATTTGTCGATCATATAAAATGTAATTGCTGAAGTGTTTCCCTTCCGCCTGGCTACTCAGAGCTGGCATCCAGAGCCTCAGATGTGTTTTGTTAAGTTACAGTCCCTCAGCCCCAGCACTACCCTTACCAAGCCAACTGGCCCTCTAGTGTTTTAAGGGTTTTATGCAAAGAGGTCCCTTTAGCTGTTGCTTGTCTTTACCAGAGAGAAAGAAGGGGATTTGAACCAGCTCACAAAAACTCAGTGGAGTTATTAAAATCTGGAGTGATTGGCAGAGGCGATGCAGCATCCATCCTTCTGCTTGGAAAAAGGAAGAGCCTGGTTTTGTGCACTTTTGGAGTGCCAGCACTTCCACGATTACCCTTGCTGCATGGCTGTGACTCTGTCCAAGACCACTGCCATACCATTATCTGCAGAGTTGTTGCAGAGGACAGTTATCTGTTTACACACTTTAACAGGGAGTCCTGAATGCATCTTATCTCACAGACATGCTGCAACACTGCAGTGCTGCACAGCTCTTTCAGCTCTCATCAGTGGTAGCTGAAAATGAAGGGAAGAATATGCCATGAAGCTTCAATATTGTAGCAAACTAGGATGCAGATGGCAAGCCTTTTCACAGCAGTATGCTGGATTAACTTTCAGACTCCCCTGGCTACCACGCTCCTGTTTAATTTGTCTTTCCTTAATGCTTTTGGTGTGATGTTTTTTTACAAGGTAGTACCAGAAAAATGTGTGGTTTCAGGCATATGCTGTTATCAGGAGAACTTTCCTTCATCTCCATTAACTCCTTCAGAGCAAATTAACTGATGGCATGATCAGTAGCATCAATTTGAACTCTATATGGAACATGGAATATTCCACATGCAATCACAGTGCTATGCAAAGCACAAAACCAAGATGATTTTCGTACAGAGGAAGAATATTAACCTGCTGGAGGAAGATCAGGTTTTCACTGTACTGAGTTGTATATCTTGTCAGAAATAATTTTTGGTAATACATCTGCAATAAGGGCTGAAATTATCTGAAGGAAGTTTCGAACGCCAGGTTGCTTTTGTCCACATGCCATCCTCTTCTGAGGCTGGTTGTCAGGTAGCTGTTTGTCTCCCTGTAACTTGCAAATCCAATCCGCTCTTCTGGTAAGCTGCCATTGGTGCTTGAATTTGTTCTTCCATCCATGTGCAGCAAAGATCATCACTGTCCTCACCTTCTTCAAAAAGCTGGTTTGTAAGACACCCGGTGGTAACACTGAGCACCCATGAGCCAGCCAGTGGGGTCTCCTGGGAGCCTTCCTGCAAAATGGGGGGGAGAGATAAGAATGCCATCCCTTGAGCTTAATAATTTTAGGAACCTTTGCATCCTGTCTACCCTAGATAGCAAAAGTATCACCATCTATTCTTGCAAAGATCCAGTCCTTCTCTATTAGGCATGAAAGGCAGCTTAGGCTGAACACATCTTCCCTTGGACCCTAAGTAAATATCCTGTTTATAAAACAATAAGCAACACCGTATGTCATAATAATGTGAAATTCTGTCTCCTGTCAGCTGATAATTTGACACGGATGGTGAGTACTTTCCTCTTTGTGTCCTGTGATCTAAACTATCACCCAGCGCAAACCACTAACTAACTGTGGTGGATGTTGCTGAGAGTGAGGAAGGTACATTGCAGTGAAATAGTGTGTTTTGCTGTGAAGTTTCTAAGCAGAGCTATGGCAGTGTGAATAATAGATGAGGTGATTTCCTTTCAGGAAGGCTACTAGCAAACGTTTCCACTAGTTGGAGATTAGGGCTTGGTGGTAGAGTGGTATTTACATAGTTTTGGTGATACAGAAAGCAGTTAGGGAACAATTATGTGCATCTCATACTCGAAGTCTCTGGAGAGATATCAGTAGCCAGTGAAACAAAAGGAATTTAATAAATAATGGGAAAATGTAAAATTATTCTTGTTTCAGATGCATGGGTAAGTTATTGCATAAATTTAAAAGACCTAATATAAAACGCTATTAAATTTTATTTTGCAGGAGGAATGTTGCTATGGTTTCTCTAATTCCAGGTGATTAAAAAAAATTCTAAATGCTTTTGATTAAATATTTTCACTTACTATTTATAAATGAGGCTATAGTGCTCACTATCTTTCTCTTTAATAAAAGCCAGATCCTGGTGGCTGTAAAAGGTGATAGAAGACGTAGCTGGGATATCAAAGATGAATACAGAAAGCTCTGTAATTATTTTTCATTGTACTAGATTTTTCTAAACAAAATCTCTTATCTCAGAAAGCCATCAAGTTCTCACAAGTTGAAGAACATAAATCATAGCAGAGTAGGCAGCCTCCTGTTTCATTCACTGAGCTCCATATGCTTATCTACCTCTTGCTCCTGCATCGCAGGCTCCTAAAACGCTTCAGTCAACATTCCTTCTGAATTGCGATACGTCATGTTAATCAGCCCCTACAGTGTCCCAAAAATGTATGTAAATTAGACTTTTGATGAACCAGAATATTTTGACAGGATTTTTGCACAAATCACACATGCAAGCTTGCGCACACACACAGGCAACCTGTTTAGAGAGGAGGATATTTTTGGACCTCCTTTGTTTTTGAAGTAGATTGTGGCCAGCATGCTGATGCTTTCAAGCAGGAGCATGTATGTGGCTGCATGCCAGGTCCCAAAGCAAGAAGCAACTTAAGCTTAAGTCCATTCTTGGCAAGAAAAACTGTACCAATAAGAAAGAAATACAAGAGTTCCCTCTTTCTTTTCTCTCTTTTCCTTCCATTCCTGTTTCTGGTACCCTGCTGGTTCTGTAGGTTGTTCAGTGTCAGTAGGAATGAAAGCATTTTTAGGTTTCTCACAGGACAACACTGTCATGTTATGGTAGATTAATATATGTGTTTACTCTGTTCTTCCAGCAGAGACAAAATTCAAAATTCAAATTAATTTATTTGAATTTAAATCAATGCAAGTCTAATCTAATTCAAGTTACTGACTTTCACAGTGCTTATCAAACAAACAATTCCACTGAATATATTGAAAGCTGTCGTTGAGGTTTGTTAGGATGAGTCTTGTAAATACTAACACTATCTGGCTGCAAATCTTTCAATTTTTGCTCTCTTCTCACCTATTTTGCTGTATTTTTGTGTTCCACCTTGTCCCTCAGGACTGTATTCAGACTGCTTACAAGTCTGAATATGTCTCTCTCATCTGTCCCTCTTGTTGAAGTGTGTGAGGCTGACAGAGCAAGACAAGAATGATAGGCAGGGCTTTCTGTCTCCATCAGGCACAAAAACTTTGTGCAGCCTGTAACTGTCTAGGTAAGGACCATCAGTTGCTGTGTATTGTACAACTGGAGCCCTGGTTTACGTGCTCTGAGGTGTGTCCATGAATTCACTCCCCCTTCCTCATCTTATGCCACATAGGAGGAAAAACTGTTTCTATGGCTCTGTTTTTGCATATAGACCATCCTTTCTGACATATCTCACCATGAAGTTGCACACCTCTGAAAACATGTCAGACCTCACCAAGAAATTATAGGACCGTATCTATTTACCTTTTCGAGTGATGCTGCAGCCTAAAGATCTTATTACTCCGGGTTCTTCAGAGGTTATCACGTTTCCTTTTTTTAAAAGTTACTGGGATTTCATGAAGCTGATGTGGGCTACCTATATGACATCATTTACACAGCTGGGGATTAAAAAACTCCTCTATGTTATACAGCGTATCTTTTATGCAAACTATCTGCAGTGTGAATCCACTGTTTATAATACATGCTATGCACCAACTAAAAAAAAATACTGTAACCCCATTGTCTACATACAGATATTGCAAGAGTACATGTAGAATACCTACACTGTACTTGAAAGAATACATACACAAAAACATACATGCAGTTGTCTATATGAATCATGATTCAGAAAGCACACATAAACCACAGAAATAAGGAGTAATTTGTCATAAAGGGCAAATAACATAAAGCGTTTTCAGTTTCAAGTTAAAACACTCCATGGCTAAGTATAAATAGAAGAATCCTTCAATAATCATAAATACAGCTGTAAAGCCAAATTCTCCTAACGATGCAATAACAATATATATAGATACACATATATATTCTACTTCACAGTTTGAAGTTCTTAATTCTCAACAGCCAAATCTTAGTTTCCTGCCAATTTTATAATTTTTCTCATTGTCAATTGCTTTCTAAAATAAGTTTGAATCAAGTGGAATTAAGTTTTAACATTTAAAAATTAGAAACAGGTGCTGTGTCTATATCTGCTGCCACATCCCTTTCTCTGTGTCTTGCATCATTGCTTTCTGAAACAAGCTGTTGGATCCTGTTGTTTATCATTAATTTTTCACAGTCTGCTGGTGGAAGCTGGGCGAAGTGGGAAAGTTACTCAGTATTAGGACAGTGAGTGAGTTGAAGATGTTAAAAAATCGGAAGACTCTGCAAATGGAGTAGAAGTAGAATAGTATTACTGGTGAGAGCTTTAATAGCAGTCATGCCATCACTAGCTTAAATGTGTGTTGGTTTTGGTGCTTTTAATGGCAATAATTAGGTAATCAATATTGTTTCAGAAAGGAAAAATATCCTGCTTAACAAGAGAATGACATTGATTAGCTAAGCTAGTACCATTTTAAGGAACATTAAGTAATCAAGACTGTTTCCATGATGACATCCCAAAGAGAGAGGAAATAAGCAAATTTAGTATTGGATGAAACTGGGGCTGCATTTACGCTGTTGCTGAGGAAATAACAGTTACCCCCTTGCCTATGCTGCTGCTGAAGTACAAACATCTGAGGGAGGCTCTGGGCCTCTGTCTGTTAATTTCTGTGAACTTGGATCTTATCCCAGGTATAAACTAGATGTTTTTTGAAGATAAAGATTCCAGTCCACTATTTTCATTAACCTTCCTTTATACAGGTGTCAATTTAGACTGATATGTTTTTGGTTATCTAAAATACTTTAAAAATATATAGAGCTTCTGCTTTGGTGTTTACTGAGAAGCCTCAGGGCTCTTTGCAGGACACAGCACTCTCTACTTTATACCAGAGCAAAGTGAATGGTGGAGAGGGAAACTTTGCAAAGAAACCCTGTCTAACTTTGGCCTCAGGAGGAGCGGCATCTACAAGCACCAGAAGTTAATTTACTGCTATATTTACTCAGACACCTTGACTTTTTAAAATTCAGTATCCAAATTATTCCAAAGGTACCTAAAGTTTCATATGTATGAGTAACTATAGTTAAAGCTGCAGCTTTTTAAACTTTGGAAAGCAAGTGTACATAGAGGACCAGATTTTATAATTCTGGTCAGGATTCTCAGCAAGAACATTCCTCAGAGGTATGATGGTAAGTCCTTACCTGTGTGTTATTGCAGGAGATGGCACTGCAGCAAAGTAGGAGGAAAGCTTCATTTGACCTATACATGATTTTGCATCAGTGGAAGACAGTGAGCTTTTGGTAAAGAGTATGAAATCCGTGGGGACTGATTCTGGGAACTAAAAACTAACAATAATCTTAAGAAACCGATAAAATGTGTGAAGAAATGGTGGTAGAGAATTTTCCAAGCTACTTGAAACCAAGTGGGGATGCCAATAAGATCATTTCCAGGCATAAGAACTGTCAACATACCTTCTTCCAAGAGTTAACTGATCAGTCATTCCATGTTTCATGATATATGAGTGTATACTTAAGGCAGTCAGTCGCTCCTGCAGGCAAGTCATTCCATATGAATCAGAAGTTTCATTAGGGAAAAATGGTTACAGCCTTCAGATCACTCAGGTAAAGCTTGAAAATATGATCCTTCTGTATGACAAAAACTCACAAGTGGAAACTAAAATAAATATTAGTTTCAAAGTCTTCCTTCCCAAAAGAAACAATCAAGCAAATAAAAATTGGTTCTATTCAGAACTGGGCTTGTGATAATCAGGGCAAAATAGTGTATATACCTTTAAATGTGTAGTTACCTTACAGCAATTAGAGCAGAATTTTTGGACAGGTAGAATAACATGTAAGGTGTTTTGACATTTTTTTTATAATACTTAAAAAAATATATACATTCCTGGATTCAATACCTTAAAGGATTTGACTTGATGTTGCCCATCAGAGTCCTTCAAAGAGGTGCTATATTAATTTTCCTTCTTTTCAGAAAACTGAAATTAACTGGAAATTACTTTCTAATCTGCAGTTCTGTGCTGCTGGATCCATTTGCCAGAAGACTGAGAGGAAAATAATGGCCAGAATAGATTTTGCCTTTTACACAAGTGGAAAACCCTACACATTCATCTTGAGCAAACACCAGAAAACTGGCATTATTATCCAAGTAAAAATGACCAATACTTACTTCCTGACATAGTTTATCTGGTAGACTTGATAGTGTTAAATAACACAGTAAGTTACATGAAGTTGTATGAATTCAATTAGAAGATTTATACATATTTTTTAATATGTTTTTTTTTTTTTTTTTGCATGGTCAGGTATGTCAAATTGTCTGACTTGATATCATAGAATCATAGAATCATAGAACTATTCAGGTTGGAAAAGACCCTTGGGATCACCAAGTCCAACCATCATCTCTACTCTACAAAGTTCTCCCCTAAACCACATCCACCAACACCACATCTAAACGACCCTTAAACACATCCAGGGATGGTGACTCAACCACTTCCTTGGGCAGCCTATGCCAGTGTCCAAACACTCTTTCTGTTAAAAGATTTTTCCTAATGTCCAGTCTAAACCTACCCTGTTGCAGCTCTTGTTCTGTCATTAATTACCTGTGAGAAGAGACCAGCACCAACCTCTCTACAACGACCTCTCAGGTTGTTGTAGAGACTGATCAGGTTTCCCCTCAGTGTCCTTCCTCAGCTCACTTATCAACTGTGTGAGAAAGTTATCTTCCACACATTCCAGGAACCTCTTGGAATGTTTCCTCTCTGCTGTGTTGTATTCCCAGCGGATGTCTGGGAGGTTAAAGTCCTCCAAAAGAACAACAGCAAGTGACTGGGAGATTTCTCCCAACTGCTTATAGAAAGCTTCATCCACCTCACTGCGTTGGTTGGGAGGTCTCTAGCAGACTCCCACAGTGATAACAGCTTTATTGGCCCTTAACCTAATCCAAACACTCTCAACCTCATCATGACTATACTTATTTCCAAGCTCTCATAGCATTCTCTAACATACAAGGCCACTTCACCCCCTCTCCTTCCCTTTCTATCCCTCCTGAAGAGCTTATAGCCATCGATTGTGGCACTTCGGTCATTTGATCCCACCACGTTTCTGTGATAGCCAATATGTCATAGTCTTCCTGGTGTATCAGGGCTTCAAGCTCCCCCTGTTTGTTGCTCATACTGGGTGCATTGCTATAGATGCATTTCAGTTGAGTTAATGATTCCAACACCTTTTTTCCACTGTGGGCTCCATTTCCTACCAGACCCTTCTCAGGTGCTTCCATGATTTCTAAACATCTATCCTTTCTCTCAAATGAAACAACAGAGTGAGAATCCTCCCAATCCACCATCCTTCAAGCCCTGGCATGTTTCTCTTGGGCTTGTCCCTAACAGGCCCAGTTATCTCCCATTCCCTCTTCATATCTAGTCTAAAGCCCTGTCAGTGAGCCCTGCTAACTCCTGCCTCAAAAGCCTTTTTCTCCTCTGGGACAGGTGTATCCCACCTGCCACCAGCAAGCCAGGTAAAAATTCCTTTGGTAACGAATGGGAAACAAGAGTTCCAGGAGTCTCTTCAGGCCCTGATGTCTACGAATTGTGTTAGTGCAGTGCATAAATGCCCCTGGAAGATATATAGTTATGGGACTTCAATTTTCCAGCTATTGAGCACTGCTAGCTATAACAGTCTCTGTCTTTCTAGATGCAATGCCAGCAATGTTTTGTCTTGAAAAGTCACTTAATAAGCACTGCAATTGTAGTTGATTTCAATGACAATGCACACCAATCACCTATGGCAATATTTGCCTTATTATTTTTTTAATTTTATTGCCATTCTGAATTTGTATCTTTGTCAAGTAACTTCTTTAATATATTTACCTTCTAAACTGAAGGTCTGTTCTCAAAGTTCTGTTTCTCTTATAGGTGCTATGTCATGTGATTGAGTCTCCCTTGTGGTCTGTATGATAAGTTAACTGGGTTGATCTCATCCATTTTTTCACTGTTATGCATATTTTCCAGTCCATCAGTCATTCAGTTGTTCTTTTCTGAATCCTTTCCAAGGGTGTTAGCATCCTTCTTAACATATGGAGACCAGAACTGTGGCCAGAACTACAGCAGGAGTCATAACTTTGACAAATGAAGAGGGTTTTTTTTGTTGCTGTTGTTCTGTTGTTGTTATTGATTTTGTCGTTGTTTGTTTGTTTTTTAAAACCTGTGGAATATTTCCATGTTTGTAATCCTAGGATATTAACCCTTTTGGTTATAAAGCAGAACTGGGAAATTATTCTCAGTTTATTACCCTTTGTTATCCTAAAGTCATTGCAGAATCACAGCTTTCAAGATAGAATCTGCCATTGCGTCATCATGACCTATATTCTTGACTTGTGTGGTTTTAGATTTGAAAAACATGTGGTTTGCTTACAGGCTATAGAGATGACCTGTCCTCCTCCTTTATTTACTACTCTCTCGACATTTGGCCATCAACAAAATCAATGCCTCTTGTACGTGTGGTTTTATTGTGCGTTTATCTATTCCTAAGCCATTGATAAAAAGATGAAGAGTTGCAGAGCCAAAAGGACAATTATTCTGCATTAGGATTGTGTTCTGAATCTTGTTATTTAACATGTTTTTAATCCATTTAATATGTGAATGTTAAATTGTTCAAGCTTTATCATTCAAGATGTCATGTGGTCTCAAGTCAAGTGTATTGCAGAAATCTGTTGCAGAAACACCATTATTTTCATCACAAACAGTTGTAAATATAGCAAAATATTGTCAATATACTTAAATTTTCTACAAATGTAGAATAACATGAATTGTACAGTATTCTTTTAGTTCTTACTGATTTTTCTATCAGCTGTTCTACAGTTTTGTCTGGGATGATGTTGCATCTGCAGAACTAGAGCTTCCCATATGAAAAAAAAAATATAGTTACTTATCTATTTTCAAACTTTGGCTTTGCTCTGGAACATCTCCAGATCTCCAGAATATCTTGGAAAGCTGGCATTTGTGAGCCAAAAAATATTTTGACCATAAGTCCTTAAGTGGGTATTCTCTAGATTTGTTTATCTTAAAATCCTCAGTTTTAGTAGCTGTTGATAAATATTGCTATTAGTTACAGTTGGAGTCAATACTATTTCAATCACTTTACATTTTATGACCACAGTAGAGAGTCTCCTTTCCAATAAAGAAGAATGATGGACTTTCTTTATTGTTAGAAGTTATTTTATTTTATCCACCTAGCAATTTACCAATACCTTTTTTTTAAGTTGCATGCCCTGGAAGGAACTCGCACTTAAAACTTTGCATGAAGTATGTGTATTTCCTGACAGTCATCATTGTAGCTCTTGTGGTAGCACTAAGTATAACAGAAGAAAATAACTTTGTTTCTGACAGCATCAGTTGTAACTTTCAAGCAGCATGACATTTCTTCAGTTAAGTATAGCACTGATTCCTCCATAGTCTAACCATAAATTCCAGGATAATAGGGAGCTGGCACTATTCTGTCATTAAATGGATTTCAAAAACTGTAAGGGAATCTTCCTTAAAAAACATGTGTTAGCTATGAAGTTGTTATTATTATTATTGTTTAAAAAAATGAATAACTGTTTTCTGACCAGAGGCAGAGCTGGAAGTTGTAGTCTACATTTTCTTACTGATTCTGCCAGTTAGTTGATGTTGATGTCAATCAAATTCTTTTTTGCAGGACAGACAGAATTGTTGTAATGTTTAATTGTCAGAAAACATTTGAAAATTCAGCATGAATAGTTGAAGGTAGGGATTTGTTAAAGAAATCAATGCTTTTTCACATGCTAATAAGCATGAGAAAGCAGAAAACAGAATGAAATAAGAAGCAGGAATCCATGGACTGCTTCTTGTAAACTAGCTGAATCTCAGAATGTATATGCTGGACTGCTGTAGACTCTATAGTCATTTATGTTATTGTTCCCATGTTTGAAATCACAATTGAATTAATTTCAGAAAGAGTTCTATCACAATGAATTCTGTTAAAAGCATTTCTTGCCTTTTTATTTCTCTTTCTGCTGCTAGATGGAGGGGCAAAGACCAAGAGAAGAAACCTTTTCAATGCTTGTTCAGTTTTATTTATGATTTCATAAAATTCAGTGACAACCTTATCCAAAATAGATAACATTTCTTTTAATACTTGCTGTCATCCTTTGTAAGGTTTCATGCTCTTATCATCAAGTCTGATGTTCTTACCAAATTGCTTAAATAATGCAGCCACTTCCTTGTTATCCTTGCACTATTATACAAAAAAACATCTTACCTATTTCTCTACTATCCAGGTTCTTCTAGCACAAAATTTTGTAGGATCTGAACACCTTCCAGAGTTCCTATAACTAGAAGATATGACTTCAACTTAAGTGATATCAGTCACAAGTGAGGTGTTTCAGACCACCCAAAATTCATTTCATGTGACAAATTAATATTTAAACTGTGCAAAATATTTTGAGATAATGACAATAATTGAAAGTTGCTTTGATTTCTTTCATCCCATCCTATTTGTAAAATGTTAGTGTCTACTTTTGTAGGTATTTCCTGTCTCTTTCATTGCACTCCTACGAGATCCTACAGGTTGTCCCTGAATTACTGGATTTTATTTACTTATCTAAAACCAGATGCAAAAAGCCTCATGCTAACTTCACTGACTGTTTAATAACATTTTATTTTTTTGATCCCTGTTGCTTTTGAGTGAGGTGGAGCACTCTTAATTGCTTCAGATCTCCTACACATGCAGGGGCACACACTCCACTGTCTATGTTTTACTCTAGTCTATAACTCTGCCCAGAGATACAACTTTGTCTTTCAGTTTTCCTTAGGGTGTCTCCTTAGGAATTGAAGACAAATCCCTGACTTTCCACTAGAAAAATAATATAATACTAACCCAGTTTATCAGATCAATATTCCACCTAGCCTAGCAGTCTGTCCTTGATAGCAGCAATAGGAGACACAGTTTAGGAAAAGCATGTGAAGCTCAGTATCTTTATTCTCCACTAGTCATTGGAACAGTGGTATTAGAATAGAAATCCCTGCTTGACCACTTTAACAACTGTTTATGGACATAATGTTCTTTAAAGTCTGTATTTCTGTATTTTATCTCTGAACCTTCTGACAGTGCCTGGCTTCCAATCTTCAGTGGAAACAGATTCCAGAAGTTCACTAAGCAGTGTGTAAAAACAGGCTGCTTTCGTCTGTTTTAAGGCAGTTTCACAAAGTGTCCCTTAAGTGCACACAGAACAGGGTGGGTGGCGATTAATGGTTCTGCACTCATTTTATATTTTATTTCTTTTTATACCATCTTCAGGATGTAAACCTTGAACACCTCTCCCTCAGCTTTCTTCTTCTTAAACTGAAGAGTCCAGTATCACCTTATAGAGTGATGGTTCTTCCCCCTTTGTAATTTTAGTAGCTTTGCTCTGTCCCTTTTGTAACTGTAAGATGTCACTCCTGCTCTGCATGGTAGCCAAGGTTCTATGCAGTTGCAAATAGTTCCTCCTTTTCTGTTCTCATTGCCCTTCCTGACGATCCTCAGATGTGTTGCCTTTTTTAGCCGTTGCTTCACAGGGAGCCATGGTATTTCCAAAGCATCTGTATTTTCCTCAGAAATAGTCCTTTCACATGTTGAGCAAGGTTATGGTGTGAAAGTAGAGCCTGCCAGCTTTCACACTTATACCAATAGCCAGCAAAAAAGAGGACTTGTGAATGTGATAGAAACTTATTGTATGTAATTAAAATTTAAAGCTTTTCCATGTTTTATATGCATTACTGGACAAAAAAAGAGGGCCAAAACTTATTATAAATGTAAAGTACACAAAAAATTGTCTCTGTTTTCATGCACTGCAACTTTTTGTCCTTGCAAGTTTTAAAATACCATTTACATAATTCTTTCACCTCACAAACCCTTTTTTTGAAAGATAATTTTCCTCTTGTAATTTAGATCTCTGTAATCCAAATGCAGTGCTGTGCACACAAATTTCTCAACTGCTGTAACTCCTATATGGCTAAAGCCGTATATTATATAGTACTGAAGTTGATCTTTGTCTCACTGAGAAGCCTTTATTTTATTTTATTTGACAGAATAATATTTATTAACTTCAAAGTTCCTCATGACATATACAATACTTGAAAAATTGCACAGGGGAAAGGGCTTTGTTTTGAAGGAGGTTGAACCAAATCCTAACCTGATCTTTAGAAATCCAGACTGTGCTTTGGTATCTCTAGCAAAGCTCTTTGCTGTCTGTCTGAATATCGGTCAGGACACACCAGAAAATTGTGTGTTGAGTCGTGCAGGAGATAAAACTGATTCGTACTGATACTTACAGGCTGTGTTACTTCTGGTTGCTTTACAGTCCCTGGAATTGGTTCTCACATGGCTAAATGATTTAGTGATCTTTTGAAACATTTCTAGACTTCTGCAACCAGCATTTTTACCTTGGTTACAGGCTGAATTTCTATTCAGTTTTGAGGTCTAACAAAGGGAATGGATTTGTGGATGTCAGTTATGAGAAAATGGATATCAATAATCCTCCTGTGGGTGCATAATGTTAGGCCTTGTAATGAAGAAACACCTTCCTCCTCCTCTGCTGAAGCATCAAAAGAAACCCATTGTATTAGAAACAACTGAAATCAAATAGGATCTTCACTTTAGGTGGAGACAACTAGGATATCCCCTTAACTGGAAGAGAAAGTGTGCTTTTTGAGTTCCTGCAGTAATTAGTCCTCTGTGTGCATGTGGGTCTGTGTGATTTTGCTGTGGATGAGTAATTAATTAAAAACCTAATAATCCAGGGACAATTTGAAGGTCCTGAATCTGACCAGCAAATAGTAATCAGAGAATACACTTGAAAAGGCCAGAAATACTTGTCTTGGGCCAAGAGATACACAACCATCCAGGATTGCTGTGCCAATCTGTCCTGGTTTGAGCCAGGATGAAGTCAATTTTCCTTTTACTGATATTTTTTCCTTCAGTGAGCTTTCTTTTAACTAGCAACACTCTGTTCTGACTAAGGCTGATAAGACACTGGAATGTTTTTCTAACTGCTGGGTCTTCAAGGTTGCACCTTCACTCTGCCAGCTCTGACACCACAGGGAGATCTATGACCCCCCTGCAGGAGGCTGAGTTAGACAGACAGCAAAACTGGCCAGAGATATTCCATTCCATTTATCCACGTAAGCTCAGAGGAAGGTCAGAGATCACAGAAGACAACTTCCTTCCTGCTTCTTCTTCCTTTCTCTTCCATCCATGACTGGTGTCCAGAGAGGACTCCATCCATCCATCACCACCAACCCCCAGGCTGAAGCTCTCCTGACCCTCATCACTCTCCGCTTTCTCCAGCAGCAGCTCTGGGATTTCTCAGGACTGTTCCAGCTGAGGGGAGTGTGGTGGGAGTTGCTGGGGGTGGTGGGAGGTGAGAGGCTTTTGCTTATATCTGAACATATTTGTATATAATTGTATATATATTTTTTCTTATATCATTTATTAGTGTTTAATTAGAGCTGTGTAGTTTAGTTTTCAATCCAGCCAAGTCTCTCTCTTTTTCTCTCTCTTCTTCCCTACCTGGGTGGGAGGGAGAGGGGATCAAGAGCATTGTTGTTGAACTTGAGTTAAAAGGTGACACAATCTCAAGTGGTCTTTGATACTGATTAGTTTGTAACACCTGAATTACACGAGGTTTATAAGAAGTCCATGTGTGTCTGTACAGGTAGAAGAACTGTGCTGGTTAGTCCAAAACTGTTGCCAAAGAATAAAACAGGTCAGCAAGGCACAAGGAGGCTGGAGTATCCAGTATATCTCGAGACCATCCTGCATATGCAGTCCAGCCTTATCCAGCAAAGGAGAACTAGGCCCTTGTAGAGGTGTTCCATTCACTACCCTGAATGGCTTGTAAGGCTGCTTCCATCTTCTTGTGTTCATGGTGTGGGTTTTGAGGCTGATGTTCAGCTCATAAGGTCAGGCATATTTGTACTAACTTAGTTTTCAAAAAATGCATGGCACCATCTCTATTGCAGCTGGCAACTTAGCTCTGGAGGAAACCTCAAGCTGACCAAGCAAATAGTGTATACTCAGAAGGCACCTAAAAAGGGCTTAGTTAGAGTTTTGATCTCTCCTTGTTCGTTGCAAAATTGCAATGGTGCTCAGGTGCCTAAATTCTTCAGGTCTGTGTGGTCCTTACTGCAAGGAAGTTATATATGTATAGGCACCTGTGGAAAAAAGTTGCCTGAAAAAGGGACAACTGATAAATTTTAGGCTTCTGTAGAGATGGATACATGTAAACAGGTACATTCACAAGCACTTCCTGAAATTTAGACCCCCAAACTGGTTAACTGATCAAGTTGTCAACTGATGACAGTCTTAATGTTGCTCTGTGGTTATTATTGTTGGATAATACTTAGTTCTTAAAAAAGAGTAGGCTATGCTTATTATTTACTGTGCTTTTTCTTCATAAATTGATCCTACTGATTGATTGATTGATTGATTACTTACTGGAATGAAGAAAAACGAATGACTGAGAGACTGAGGCAATTGCTTAAAATGTTATGGTCTTGGATTAAATATTTTACTGGCCGGAGTCTTCCCAGTCTGGGTTTCTGTCTACCAAGTAATAATCAGAGATTACTGCTTGCCCCTATTTTACAGAGTGGTTGAGTGGCTACAATAGTTGAAATAAGCAGAATACAGAAAAGTTTGGGCTGGAAAGGACAGATACTTCAAAAGCTGTGTAAATAATATTTTGTAAAATATTTCTGTGCTTCTTTCTGAAGTAGAATGGACTCTTAGAAGCTACAGTACTCTGCCAAGGTCATCAAACATTTTGTTTGCCCAAATGTTTTAAAATGCACCACTACCATCACAAGGTACAGGATAAAACAGCTCTATTGTGTTCTGTATTTTTGCAAGCATACAAAAAACCAAACCAAAACAAAACAAAACAAAAAAAAACCTAGAGGCTGAAATAACTACAAACCTTTACATGTTCTCCCATTATGTCCTCTGTGAAACATTTTCTAAATGTCTTTTCATTTCTCATAGTTAATATTTATTGAAGTGACAGGGCTAAAAAGGCATTTAATAAGAGTTTAGCTAATTAAATTCCCATATGATTTCCAGCTAGAAAAACATTTTCCTTAGAAAGAAAAATAAAACAAAAATTTTTAAATCAAATCCATATTGATTTTAAATTTATTTTATACATATCTTCTGCCATGTCTGGAAGCTTCTCATGTGTTACTGTTCAAACACAGTGTACAAACATTTCTCTTTGGAACTGATCTCATTAAAACCCCAGCACTTTCCTTTAGAAAAATTAAGGCAAAACTTTCCTTTTCTGTGAGGATCATACTCCAAGAAATCATAGAATCATAGAATGGTTAAGGTTGGGAGGGACCTTAAAGACCATCAGGTTCCAACCCCCCTGCTATGAGCAGGGGCACCTCCCACCAGCCCAGGCTGCACAAGCCTCATCCAACCTGGCCTTGAACACCTCCGGGGAGGGGGCAGCCACAACCTCCCTGGGCAACCTATTCCAGTCCTTCCTGCCCTCATGGTGAATAATTTTTACCTCATATCTAACCTAAATCTCCCCTCTTTCAGTTTAAAACCATTACCCCTTGTCCTACAACTACCCTCTCTGGTGAAAAGCCCCTCCCCAGCTTTCCTGTAGGCCTTATACTCTTCCAAAATAATTCCTAGAGGCTAAGTCTGATCCTGAGCTATCTGAGCTTAGAGCACAGAGTGAGCTCCCTGTGGTGATCAGTAATAAACAGTTTTCTTAAATGAGCAAGCCTAAGGCTTCAAGTCCACAAATTCTCATTTTTTTCTTCCTTTGCTGTTCACGTATTACCCTGGTTTTCAGTAACTCCAAGAGTGTGTAGAAGCCCATAATGTCAGTCATTGTCCCAGAGAAGTAAGAAAGTCAATTCTAAAAATGTTGGAGATCCAATCTGGAAAATACTAGGTAAAGTATTTAATTGTGTGCGAATATATGCAAATATGTTTTTATCCATGGCCTTTAGGATAAGATAAAATGGTGGAAATAACAGAAAAATCAAGATGATGGTGGTGGCAAGCAGAGAATGAAATTCGTATGAGAATTCAGTGTACCAAATAGTAATAAGTTTAGTTTACAAATATTGTGTCAAGTATTGCTGAGGTGTGACTTTGGAGAGCCTAAAAAGTGTGTTTTAATTGAGGAACTTCATGTTTCTGTGCCGAGAATAAAACATTTATTAGAAAGTTCTCAGTTTTAGATTACATATATCCACATGCACAAAAGATATTAATATGTGCTTGATATATGTAAAACAACACACTTCACAAAACTGCAATGCACGAAACTAAATAGAGTAACAGCATTTCTCTCTGTGTAACTAATGAAGAGTGGCAACATCTCTGATATTTTTTAACAACAAAATTAACATGAGCCCAAAAGCCAGTTGGTGCTCAGCACTCTATAAGTTGTGGGCCACTGGCATCTCTCAGGACTTGTTCCAAGAACTAGGCCAAATTTATATTTAAAATTTATTACAGCCAATAATAAGAACCTGCCATATGGAAGCACAACCTTTAGGAATGAGCTGAGATTTATAAAAAGTGCTAGATGATACTCTAAACATTTGGTAGTCACCTGGGGAATATTTTATAGATTATTGCACTATATAAAAACCCATTTAAAAATCAACATTAAAATTAGGCCTGTGTAGAAAAAGAGTTAATTTAATACAATCCTTGATTGTAGTGAGTCTGAAATATTTATGTGGGTTTTTTTGGTTGGTTGGGTTTTTTTTGTTTTGTTTTGTTTTGTTTTGTTTTTTTCAGGACTCAGTCCTTGATATCATTATTAGTACCATCATGGTTCCTCTAGATTTCACTTCCTGATGCTTTTAAAAATGGAGGTGGAGGTGTTATTTTGTCTTACTAGTATAACACATTACATTTTTGCCTGTTTTGTGGCCAGGTACAGTTTGGACGACAAAGACTGTTCTCAGTTTACTCCTCAGACCAGACAGTGGCAAACAAACAGTGAATGCGGGAGGAGGGTTGTGTGACATTGCTTCCCACATATTCAGGGAGATACTACATTCTCATCTAGCAAAGTAATTATTCCCACTGCCAGGAAGATCAGGTACAGATTTTAAATTCAGAAGGTATTTCTTGGAGCTAAAATACCTTTCAGGACTGCTTCCAGGTCCAAGTAACTCCTACAGCCTCTATTTCTACACCATCTAGTTCTTACTCAGACAAGATTATACTGTGCCATATACACCTACAGCATCTTCAGTTCAGCTTAACCCTTCCTTCAATGGCAGATTGTTCTTGTAAATACAGAAACATAGCAAACCCAGCAAACACTCCTGCTATTCATGCAGCTGGACTGTTCTCTGAATAGCGCATTTAACAGTTTAGCTTGTCAAAACATGCACTGCCTGTTCAATCTGACTGCTGTTACCTGCATCTTTACTCCTCCCTGATATGTGTTCCTACCTGCATGCTGTTTCCATCTCAGCTGCAAAGTCCTTGGGACAGGACTTATTCTGAGTGTGACTGTGTTTGGAGTCTCTGTCCTACTGTAGGTTAGACAAGAATAAGAGGATCTCTGGTCTTTGGTTAATTACGGTAATTCTGTGGAGTCAAATGGAAGTTTCTGATGGAGGCTGGAAATGTTCTTCATTCTGATTAGTTGCTCTTTAAATCTCTGGGGAAAACAGCAATATTAACTGGAAATTGCTTATAAAAATTTGCCTGGGCACAGCTGCATCTTTATCTCATGTGGCTTGCCAGGGAAATGAAAAAGCTGCCTCTGCAAAGGAAGAGGTACACAACAGTGGTTGGTCCAGAGGGATCCTGAGAGAGAAACAGCAGCATATGACAAATTTCTAGTGACACTGAGTGACATGTCATATTACATCTTTACTGCCAAATGATAGAGACATTTTTGATGCAACATGCATTGATCAGCCTTTGCCAAATGTACAGCCTGTGACTGCAGCATCAGTTGCAAGTGAAGAATTCCATTAACAAAATGGAAGCATATGAAATAATTAGATTTTTCACTCCCGAAAAAATGTTGTGTTTGTTATTTTTTCAGAGCAGGAATACTGTAGATGTGTGTGGATAGCACCTGTCATGAAGAAAAAAGAATAAGTTTCTCTCATATGAAAATCTTGAGTAACCTTTCCAAAGTGATTGGATCATAATTTGATGGGAAATAACACTCAGAAATACAAGCTGAGACAGCATTTCACCTCTTCGTGGGCCATGAGATCTAGACCTCCTTCTTGAAGTGTAAGGATTTGGCATAATTCATGACTCGTTATGCTCATCTTCTTCAAAATGGTAGCATGTGCTTTTTCACAGAGACAGGAGTGTAACAGCAGTGGTTCAACATTAAAGAAAACGTGCAAGCTTCCAGTCAGATTCACAACAGAGAAATCAAGTTTCTGTGTGTTGATTACATAGATCTGGATGTTTTCTGGAAGTCACATGGAGGAGTAACTTTGAGTGCAGTCCACTTGGCAGCAGCTCATAACTTTATGCTGTTGGCTACCAGAGCAGACTGTAAGAATATGTGCAAGTGGATAAGTTGCCTTCCCACAGTGAATACTGTTTAACAGCCCTGGATCCAGGCACAAATCAGCATCATCCCTGTTGGTTCACATGCATTGTTTATATGTAGGGGTGTGGTGCCTTGTCAGTATGTGTTCTCATATGCTTTGCTCTTGCTGGGAAAGGGAACAGGGGTATGGTACAGGTAGAATGTCAGTTATCTGGTGTCTTGTGCCAACCAATCTCGAGAAAGGCCATTTGGTAACTTAGGGTAAAATTTTGTTTTCAGTTTTAGTATATTGAGTTCTGGCTGCTGTACCACCTGTTGCCTTAATTACACCCACATTACTGCGAACAGTCTAACAAAATTCATTTACTGTTTTGGCGTTGCTACCCAACCTATGCAGCACCAGTTAGAGTTATTTATGTGCTCCAGTCCTGCCTTTTGCTGTTCCCTCTCTGACCTGCAAGTGGCCAAATCTCCCGTACATCAACATATATATTATGTCAGGGCACTGGAGGGTAGAGCTGCACCCTTCTAGTAGGGTCACAACCACTGCTTAATAATTAAGCTCGTGTTAGACACTTGCATTTGGTCAACTGAACTGAACCATTCCTTAGGGGTTAGGGGCTCCTGTTCCTGTGTTGACCAGGGCTGTGATCCAGTTACACAGGTGTTTGGTGTCAGAGATCCCTCAAACTGAAACAGCTGCTTAGTGCCTGGCTGATAGGGCACAGCACTGAGAGATCAGAAGACCCCAAGGCTAGTGGGTACATCTCAAACATCAATAGAAGCCCTTGTTTAGAAAACTGAATAAATTAATAGATCTTCACTGACACTTATCTCCTCTGACACACACACCTATACACTAAAGTGCATTTTTGTATTCTTTCTTTTAAAAAGTTTGGTACTGTCTCCAC
This sequence comes from Apus apus, assembly GCF_020740795.1. Classification (NCBI taxonomy): domain Eukaryota; kingdom Metazoa; phylum Chordata; class Aves; order Apodiformes; family Apodidae; genus Apus; species Apus apus. Next base: position 5,670,710 of record NC_067282.1, on the reverse strand, counting down.
CTCTTTTCTTTTTTTAATTAATTCAGTTGGAGTTTGTAGAGCATGACTTTCTTTAAAATAGTGCAAGCTGTAATTTATTGCCTGGGTTCTCCTTTCCTTCTTTCTTGATTGCACATAAATATTTGAGTCTTTTTTTTTTCTACTGTGCCTTCCACTGAGGTCTCTTTGTGGTTTGAAAAAAAGGAAATAAATAAATAATAAAAAAAGATATCCCATAAAAGTCAGGAATTGCAAACAAAAAAGTGTTTCTAATTTGAAATTTTGAAAAAAAAAAATATTTTGGAAAATGGAAGGAGAAATGTAACAGAAATTAATTAAGATGTATCAACAAGCTATAGGTCAATAACAGGGGCTCAGAACAGAATCACAGAACATTAGGGGTTGGAAGGGTGATCATCTAGTTCAACCCCCTAGGCAGAGCAGGTTCACCTAGAGCAAGTTGCACAGGATGGCATCCAAGTGGGCTTTGACTGTCTCTAGAGACAGAGATTCAACAAACACTCTGGGCAGCCTGTTCAAGTGCTCTGCCACCTTCAAATTAAAAAGCTCGTCCTCATGTTTAGATGGAACTTCCTATGTTCAAGTTCGTGCCTGATACTTCTTGCCCTGTCACTGGACACCACTGAAAAAAGACTGACCCCATCTTCCTAACACACAGCCTTGAAGTATTTATAAACATTGATAAGATCTCCCCTCAGTCTTCTCTAGCCTAAAAAAGCCCAAGTCCCTTCACCTTTCCTCATAAGAGAGATGTTCCAGTCCCTAATAATCTTTGTAGGCTTTTGCTGTACCCTCTCCAGCAGCTCCAGGGCAGAGAAGAGAGGGAGGATAACTTTCCTTGACCTGCTACTCACGCTCTACTTGATGCACCCCAGGATGTCCTTGGCCTTCTTGGCTCCAAGGGCACATTGTTGGCTCATGGTCCTCCTGGTGCACACCAGGACTTCCAGGTCTTTTTCCACAGAGCTGATTTCCAGATATGAATTTGAATTTACAGTATCAACACTAAAAGAAGATAGTTAACATGTGCTTTATGACAGCAGCAAGAAGGATGATATTTTTTTCTGGGTATGAACATTTACTGTGAAATTGGTTCCTTCACTGAAGACTTTTTATTGTAGGTTTAAATAATGGTAACAGGTGGATTCAAACAGATTGGAAGAGGATGAGTTATTAGTATTGGAACAGTACACTGGAGAAAATGTGGTGTTGTTTAAGCACTGACTAATTAACAACTCATTTAAATAGTCTTCCTGCTTATCTTTTGAACTTAATAATATCCTGCAGAATGAGAACACCCATGGGTAAAGTTTACAGATAGATAAAAGGTCCTGCCCAGTGTAGACTTTGTAACAGACCTTTGGAAAGCATTTTTGAGATACAGTTCCCTGGAGAAACTAGGAATTAAAACTTTAAGAGAATGATGTGCTACTTATTCCATATAGACTCCAGTCTTACATGAGACCTGTAATGACAGTTCTTCCATGTATACTTATATATATTTATCTCACCTACTTAGACATCTAAAGATCTTAAATTAGGAGCCTGGTCACTGAAGACAACATGCACTTCCATTGCTCTTTGTTTTCCTTATAGGAAAGAATTAGGAAGAATTTAAGGTGACCTTTTACTCAGGAGGAAATTCAAGCAGCACTGTGTGCTAAGAGATACATTCACAAATGAAACAATGGCCATGAGGAGTAAAGCAAGCAGAAAGGGAGCAAGTTACAAGGGCATTTTCCCAGGTGCAGTGACAAACTCTTCCTTGTTATATAAGTCAGCTACAGAGCATTGCTGCTAAATATTACCCATGAGTGAAATCGTTGCTACTCCCACAAAATAAGCTTATGTCACGTGGATTGGTACTGATGTCACAGCTCAACATAAAAAATGACATTTTAATAATGACTTTTGCAAGCTGCTACTCTTTACTCAGTGAAAATAAGAGCAGCCTGACATGAAAACGTAGTACAAGATCACATGGTCTTACCTTTTATCAGTCTCATATGTCAACCCAAAAAATATAAATACAGTGACACACTTCTTCCTTGGATAGTCTTGAGGATTCCCACAAGGTAAACCTAAATGAGGTGTTATTCGTTCTTCATTCCCATTACATTTAATGTAATAGTTAAGTGCATTTAATTCATCTGCTTTAGGACCTTAAATTAGGTATGGTCATTTAACTCCTTCATAAAAATTTAGAGGAGCTTTAAGGGGAAAACAGGTACTGAAGTGTCCTGCAGAAATCTCTAGCTTTGTCTTGGAAGGATCAGACCTTAACACAATAAAGGAATTTTCTACCTAGAAAATCTTACATAAACTGGGACATAAACCACAGCAAACTGTCATTTTAGGAGCATTGGATTATCCCTAGGCAATTTTGTATTCATATATTTATACACACTAATTGCTGTTGAAAAATAAGCTTTCTGGCTCTGTTGGAGGAAAGAGCTTTTGTCAGCAGGCTGGAGGGCAGAGATTTTACTGAGAGGCAGAACAAGAACTAATGTGCCCCCAAAGAGCAATGATGAGGCTATGTGGCAATGCTACTTCTAATGATGGCAACATTACCTCATTATGATAGTAGTTTTTATAAAAGACATTGATAACAAATGTTCCTGAGTGATCAGACAATGCTACCAGCAGAATAAGATGCTAAAGCAGCATCACTCCTGTGAAATACAGTCATTCCAGTAATTCTAGCAGAGTCCTCATTTACTTGATTTCTCAAGGACAAGATTAGTTGTTACTGGAGAAAATCTTGATTACATTGCCTACAGTTAAGTTGGTCTATTACACCTCAATTTCAATGCATGTTTTTAGTGGTTAAATGCAGCCTTTTAGTTGTGGCTGAAATGGCAATTGAGAAATTGCTCCAGATTATTTTGTTGTGTTTTCTCAAAAATTGTACAGCCATTTCCCTCAACAAATTATGAATAAATACAAATAGTTATACAGCTTACAAGTGCATTTCTATTGTAAATTGAAGTGGCATTTCTATTGTAAGTTAATTTTCCTGTTGTAAAACAGGAAAATGTAGATAATAATCTGTAACAGTAATTTAAAATCCAGTCACATTGCTCCATATTACCACACATAGTCCTTCACTTCTGTTCCTCATCCCTTCCTAATTTTATCTATAAAATGAAAGAACTATATTTTATTCCCAGGCTTCTGAATATTTAAAAATAAAGAGTTTTGTGGAAGACTTACTCTTTACTATTATCTAAGTTAATGGATAATGAACGGAGCTGTGTCATAAACAGCCCAGAGCAATAGTTCTAACTTAAACACTGTGCTTCTTTCTGATGTGTGTGATAGAAGCTTCATTTCTCCTTTCATAGATGAGGAAAGATCACATTGTCAGTATGTCTTACACATCATCACAAGGCAAAAAAATCAAATCAACACAAAAATAAATAGCATATTTCCTCATCTGCCTCACTTGCAGCCCTGTCAAGCTCTCTCCCAGCATTAAAGACACTTGAAAGCCAAGGGAAGTGTTTTCTTGTTCTCTTACTGATTGGCCTTCAGCTGGAAACTGGTCTATACAGAACTGTGTCTTTCCTTCTGGCACTCCAGTAGATGGTGCCTCAGTTGGGCTCTGTCTCTCTGGGTTAATTACTTATATGAGTAATACAGTTTAGTGGTGTACTTGACAGTTTTCGAGGAGTAATGAAGGCACCCACAAACAGACAGGGATTTAGTAGGAATGGGTATGTATTCCAATCAACACTATTTATCATGCTGATAAATCAAAAATAACATCACAGATTCGGGTGTTGGTTGAGAATATTCATACACTACAGCACAACTCATTCAGGATATTTCAACACAACTACTTAAGAATTCTTAAGGTGGTGGTTTTTTTTACTAGTCTTAACAGGGATAATCCCACAGGTGCACATTCACTCAGACAAAGGGAAAGCCTCCCCTTCAGGTACCTGGAATAACTTGTCCAATAGGGACAAGGCTCACTCAAAGATATATCTAAAACAATTATCGCTCACTCAAAAATATATCTAAAACAATTATCACTCACCAAAGATGAGGTCACTCAATCTCGAGAAGTTTCCTCAGGTGGCATCCTGACCTAAGGGGCAGGCTTCCTCAAAGACCCAGTGCTCCAAGAGTAAACTTAATCTAAGGGCTTCCCAGCTGTAACTCTGTTCTTACGGACTAATTCATATCTGACCCGTCATCATTCATTCATTCATTCATTCAATCTACCTGGGCCAAGACCCCTCATTGGCTGGGAACCAGCAACCCCCAAATTGCCCACAAAAGAACAGGTGCCACTGTGTCTGGTGGCTGTTCCAAGCCCAGCAGGGAGTAAGACCAAAAATCGATCTCAGTGCTACCCAACAAAGGTGGCACAATGCCCAGCCCATTTTCTGCCAGCTCCAGAGAGATTAACAGATAATAAAAGCAAGGAGGTGTCTCAATGGCTACAGGAAACCCCTGGGAGTCTACCTTTGAACTACAGAACAGAGATTTTATGAAACAGATCCAACTAAGGTGCAAGTCTTGAAAACACCACACATAGAAATAGTTATTGATGGTTTCTGTCTGGTTCCTTGGGAATATCAGCTGTATCCTGGGCTGCGCAATGTCTCTTTGCAGAAGGTAGCTGTACAGGGAAATTCAGGCTCAGAAAGGCATAATCAGCTGAACAGTTGAGAAGCCCCAAATCAAGCACTGATTTAGTTAAAAAGGAGAACCTAACAAATGATAAGTGTGAGAATACATGAAATAGAGTCAATGGTTTCATGCCAGTGAATTCAAGGTGAGGGAAGTGAGTTTTGCAACTTGTACTAAGCTTAGAAAGAGTGAAGTTAAGTCTAGGGAATATGGATACCAGCTAAGAAGTTGTCAAAGCAAAAGGGATGAAGAGGTGGTAAGACACGAGCTAAACTGGGTTGGTCCTGGCTCTGGAATCGTAGTGCTGATTCTTTTGGATGGCACTGGGCTATGCCAAATAGACTTTTTCCAAATAATCCTCATGACAAAGATTGGGAGTTAGCAAAAGTCAGGGAAACTTCAGATGAGCATCTTCCCTACAACCCCTCTATACAAGTGAGAGGGTGAAAGGGTTAAATGCCATGGTTGCTTCACCAAGGGGGACTTGCCAGCAGAGACTGGCCTCAGGCACAATGGATGAGCTGTGGCTCAGCTGATATTTCATCCATGCTTGAGAGCATGCAGAAGAGCCTGACAGCTGTTATCAGCTAGGACAGATTGCTGTCTACAAGCTCTGGTTATTCTCCCAAATCAAATGTTTCACACAGCCATTAAGGACAGAATGGCAATTTGTATTGTTTCACTTGTTGAGAGAATTCCAGCTGGAAGGGTACAGGTAGTTCTGTAGTTGTGGTTCCTAAGGCAAATCTGCCTCTCAGTTTGAATTTGTCATCTGAAATGTTTAAATGCTTTATTCGCTTTGCAAGGGCCTCTAAGAGAAGTTTTGAAATGTTAGTCCTAGAGATAAATATGTGTTTAATATGGTTCAGCAGATTTTTCCATATTTCTTTTCTCTCCATTTCACCTGTTTCTGCCCTTTCTTCTTGACATTGCCTAGAAAGCCTTGGTGAAGCTCTTAGAACTAACTCTGGAAGGAGCATGAGATGAAATATTGTGGTACATCTTTACTTACACAGAGGATAGCCTCCTCTGTGCTACAGAACTTGATTTGTGATTGTTTAGATGCCTAAAGTTAAAAAAAAAAAAAATCAAAAAAATGAAGCACCATAAAAAAACCCTACCAAGACTAGAAGAAATCTGACAGAAGGACTCACAGAATCACAGAATATTAAGGGTTGGAAGGGACCTCCGAAGATTGAGTCCAAACCCCCTGCCAGAGCAGGGCCAAAAAAAAGAAAAAAACCAAAACACAATAAGAAAAAACCCCACACAATTAGGGCAAATCACTCAGGACAGCATCTAGACAGGTCTTGAAAGTCTCCAGAGAAGGAGACTCCACAACCTCTTCTGTTCCAGTGCTCTGTAACCCTCATAGTAAAGAAGTTCTTCCTCATGTTGAGGTGGAACTTCCTGTGATTGAGCTGGAATCCATTGCCCCTCATCCTATCACAGGGCACAAGTGAAAAGAGCTTGTCCCTGCCTTCTTGATGCCCAGCCCTCATGGATTTATAGACATTAATTAGATCCCCCCTCAGTCTTCTCTTCTCTAGAATGAAAAGCCCCAGGTCTCTTAGCCTTTCCTTGTAAGGCAGGTGTTCCAGTCCTCAATTTTATAAATTTCAATTTTATAAAAGAGATACCAATGCATTCATCTCTCTAAGTTTTGATTGTTATACAGCTTTTCTAGAGTCCTTTGGAAAAAATGAGTCACTCTCTCATATGCACCAATTTTCAGGTACTCTTAAAATAATGTAACATTTTATTTTTTAAACTGGAAACTTCTTCAAATAAGTATTTTCTCCTTTGAAGATTTAAAATATTTAATAATCCCAAGAAAGCAAAAGAGAAAGAAAAAAGCAAAAGTGAAGGAGAAAGAGAAAAGAAGGAGAAGGAGAGAATGGGAAAGGGAGAAAGAGAAAGAAAGAGGGAGAAAGAGAAAGAAAAGGAGAGAGAGAAAGATAGAAGATGGCTTGTAAGCCTTTGTTCATACACCCTAAAGTTAGTGTCCAAGATTCTTATTGTAGCAGAAATACCTCTAGATTGTTCTCATGGTCTTCACAGGTTCAGTCTTCTGTTCACAATGACCAGCCAAAAAGTTTTGTTTATCCCAGCTCATGCTGCTGGATCCTGTCCACATGCCTGTCTCTTTTAAGAATGGCCAGTAGGTTTTAATACAGTTACTGGGAACAAATTCTGAGATTTATAAGACAGTTTTACATAGCAGAGAGACATAATTAACTAAGCTGCAATATGTTCCTGTTGGAGTGAGTCCAGAAGAGGACCACAAAGATGATCAGAGGTCTGGAGCAACTCTGCTATGAAGACGGGATAAGAGAGTTGGGGCTCTTCAGCCTGGAGAAGAGAAGGTTCCGGGGAGACCTTAGAGCACCTTCCAGTGCCTGAAGGGGCTCCAGAAAAGCTGGAGAGGGACTTTTAACAAAGGCATAGAGTGATAGAAGGAGGAGTAATGGTTTCAAAATGAAGGAGGGTAGATTTGGGTTAGACATTAGGAAGAAATTCTTCACTATGAGGTTGGTGAGACACTGGCATAGGTTGCCCAGAGAAGCTGTGGAAACCCCATCCCTGGAAGTGTTCAAGGCCAGGTTGGATGGGGCTCTGAGCAATCTGGTCTAGTGGGAGGTGTCTCTGCACATGCAGGGGGATTGCAACTAAATGACCTTTAAGTTTCCTTCCAACTCAAACCATTCTGTGGTTCTATGATCCTATGGTTCTATGATTCTAGTCTAGACTTCAGCCTGGAAAACACTGTGGAATTGCAGGATTATTCTGACCCTCGAATTAACTGGCTCTAGGCAACTCAAGCTTTTTAAAATATAAAATTATACTGAGTATTATGAAAGTGCAGGCTTTCATACCAGACCTCTGCTGCTTCATGCTTACAGTTAGGCAATAGAATCATAGAATCTTAGAATTGTTAAGGTTGGAAGGGACCTTAAAGATCATCAAGTTCCAATCCCTTTGCCATGAGCAGGGAACCCCACCACTAGACCAGGTGGCACAAAACCTCGTCCAACCTGGCCTTAAAAACCTCCAGGGATGGGGCATCAACAACCTCCCTGGGCAACCCGTTCCAGTTCCTCAGCACCCTTAGAGTGAAGAATTTCTTCCTAATATCTAACCTAAATCTCCCCTCTCTCAGTTTAAAACCATTACCCCAATAGCACAGGAACGGTCTTTCTTTCAAGACACTGAATTGCTTATCCAGTACCTAAGAGGGTACAGATAAGCAAAAATATACAAGACTTACATTTTAATGTTTATATTGAACTTTTTAGTGTATATAATGCAAAATTTGAAAAAGTTTGTACGGTTTAATTTTGTTTGCAAATGTTTGAAATTGTTTTGTATGGATTAGGTTGTTTATTGATGTGAATATAAAGATTAAATAAGTGAACAGAATTTTCAATTAAATGGCCATCATGCCAAGGTCCACTAAGTCAATACCTTGGAAAGCATGACTAGTTATAGAAGTACAATACAGAAATGGCAAATATTCACCACATCAGATACATAATTATACACATGCGTATATTCATGTGTTGCTGAATAGGGCCTTTTACAAGGGACTGTAAAGTTTTGTAGAGGACAAGTTTGGCTTAGCATAGCTAATAAGAGGAAAAGGATACTGATAAATCTGTATCACACAAATCATCACCACAACTTAAGAGAAGACAGGCAAGAGGAAAGAAAAGTTGAAGACAGCAGACATGCCTGTATGCTCTGTCAGAGTGAGGAAAGGGGGTAAAAATACCATGTTGCATGCAATAGAGAAACAAGTTTTATAGCTCCTTATCATCTCTGTCAGCACTGGTAATCAAATATGGGCAAAAGGAAAGAAGAGGCTAAAAAGGGCAACTGATGAGTCTCTAGAGACTTTAAATTAAGGAAACAACCATGACTTTTGTCTGGGTAATTCTGAGGAACTATCTGAAATGCAGAGATGAAATCGATTGATTTGCCCAATAGGAAACTAACTGAACAGAAATAGCAACAGCATCAGTCAGTGGTAACTTTATGGCTTCATAACAGCCTTGCAGAGGTAATATTCCTTGATTTTACATAAAAAGAAATGGAAGTAGACAATGTCTACTGATTCAACTGCTAGCACATTCCCACTGCCCCACTTAAGAGCTGGCTTAGTCCTAGACAAAAGTATCCAGTTCTGAGATTTTGGCTTGAATGCTCAAAATAGAAATTAATTCCTTAATCCATGCTGCATGTTAATGAGCAGAACTAACATCTTCTGTCCTTAGAACTATTTCGCCATTAATAGTCTGTCCAATCCTGCTTATGTTTAGTAATCCAATGACAACAGTATTTCTTATGTACTTTCATGAACGATGGGTATATTCCTAAGTAGTTTAAAAGGTGATGACAGAGAACCAAGCTTACCATTTCTATTGAAATTTGTTCAATGACATTGAAGTCCTTGGATGAAATTCATCTACTACTTGAGGCTGCAGAATCTGTTGATAGAAGACTGTGTGTACTTGTGGATATGTCTGTTCAAAGACTGCATTTTTGAGGTTGCTATATTTAAATTCCAGGGGATATATTTAGCAATCACCTTCACATACAACAACTTGTCAACTCATTTTCCATTAAATTGGATAAGAATTTTTTCACCCAGTTTTGCTTTAATGAGGTGGTAAAGCCTCAGCTATATATTGAGAGTTGCATTCAAGTTAGCTTTTAAAATATTTCTGGAGATAAAATTGACATTATTTATGTGCTTCACTTAATATGAATAATGTATCAGTTTAGCTTAAGATAAATAATTCAAATAAAATGTTGGTAAATTTAAAACCTTTTTATATGGTTATTTAGAAAGAATCATTCCTCCTTTTAGACTTATACTGAATATGTTTACTGTGGATCTTATATTTTAAAAGATCTTTGTTGATATTACGTATGTTTCTTTCTTCCTGTTGGGGGAAAAAGTCACTTTTATTGCTGCATGACAGATGGCAACCAGAAAAGTCGTATTATTAGATATGTCTGAAACAGAGCAGATGAATTTAAATTTTATACACAGATGTTTCACAACAAGCAGAGTTTTACAGAGAAGTACTGGGAGCAGAGACAACAAAATATGTGAGTTTCTGCATGCACATATATACATATCAGCTTTTATACACATAAATAAGTATGTTATGATCTATTAGACTTTGCACAAGACTAGCAATAGTAGATTATAAAACTCTGTAATAAGAAAGCAAAAACTCTTTAATTCTGGCTTTAAAGTCTGTTTTATAGCCATGGCAGAGCAAGAGGACAGGAAAAATACTTTTAATAGTAAATGCTATTGATTTAGAACTTGAACCTGACTTTGTTTTCATCAGTATGCATGTGGGTTACACCACTGTGTCTGAAATGAAAATGAAGCTTGAAATACAGGTGGTGGATATTTTTCCTTCTGTGAAGACCTTTCTAAAGAAAAAACAAAACCAAAAAGTAAGTATCTGGTAAATAGGGAGCATGTCAGACTATTACCCCAGAATTAAGACCTCTTGATTTAAATTTCTCCACAGTCCAAGCTCCTATAATGTGGTCAATCCTTTTGGAATCGGTCTTCTACAGCTGTACTTCAATGGCCAAAATCAGTTCTAAAGCAAACTGAGCCATTGAATACATATAAAACTACTTAAAAAACCCCAACAAAACAAGAAACCAAACCAACCAATGAACCAAAAAAACCCTACGAACAAAAAAACCAACAACAACCAAACAAATTTAAAAACCCATCTTTTTTTGTTAGGTCAAATGGAGTGGCACTGAGGCTTATTTCTGACCTTAACCCCTGCTGAATTATGGAGCTGCCAGAAGACTCAGGCAATTTGGGGATTGCTGTGTGGAGCCTTCTGACAATGGACAGGGTCCTCAGCCAATGGGGTGTCTCAACCCAGGTAGAATAACAAATGAATGACCATAGGTCAGATCTGACTTAGTCTATAAAAACAGAGGTCCCCACCAGGAAGCTGGTTGGAGCAGTGGGTATGTGAGGAAGCCTACCCCTTAGGTTGGGATGCTACCTAAGGAAAATTCTCAAGATTGAGTGTCCTCATCTTTGGTGACTGATATATTTATTCAAGAAACATCTTTAAGCAAGCATTGTCCCTGTTGGACAAGTGGTTCCAGGTACCTAGGGGGTGGTTTTCCCCTTTGTCTGAGAAAGTGTGCACATGTGGGATTATATATTATTAATATTATCATCATCATCATTATTGTTTTTAATTTTATTATTTTTATTATCCATGTCAGGTATATCTATGTTAAGACTAGTCAAAAAAGCTTAGGAATTCTTAAGTAGTTGTGGTGTCATGCATTAATATTCCCAATTGACATCCAAATCTGTGGTATTATTTTTTATTTATTGGAGGATTATATAGTGTTGCTTGGAATAAGTATTCATTCCTGATAAGCTCCTGTGTGGTTTTGGGTGCCTCTGTCACAATGTGGAAGGAGAAACTAGGGATAGGGACAAGATGGGCCTCCACTTTTGGCAGCTACAGACATAGTGTGTTAATGGAGCTAAAGTGGAGCTGCTCCAATCTCAAGGTGAATTTATTGACCTAAATAACGAAAAGCAAAGAAATGTATAAGAACAGAATGATAAGGTGCAGAATGTACTGGAACGTTTTTTCTGGTTGGACTATGATATATGCAAGAATTAGGGTTATTTTCAGTAGAACTTCTAAGGCAGAGGTAGAAATGAGGAGTCCTAGCAAGTAACTGTAGTACAGCTGTAGCTGCAGTATAATATGAAATTATATCAATAAAATGCAAAGTAAATTTACTCTAAATTCCCTTTGGTCTTCAAGTGCTGCTACCAACAGTTTGGAACAGAACTTTTCACACTCAGAATTGCTACCTCTTGAGTTTCTTAGATAATGCTCAGAATCTGAAAGAATCTGAAAGATGAAATATTATATATTTCCATGAGATTTCCATTCACATTTACTCACTTTTTTTAGATGTTGGCACCATAACAGCTAGGCAAGTGTGACATGCATTGAGAATCAGAAAACTGATATTGATAAAATATTCTAGATAGACCAAATTAATAGAAGAAAATATTAGAATATATTTTTTTTTCCCCTAAATTACATCTTCCCAAAAGATAAAAAAACACAATATTGTCTGCCATAAGTCTAATGATATTTTCAGGATTGCTTCACATCTTTTTAATATCAACAGATACAGAAGGACATGTAATTAACATCTTACCTTTCTCTTTTCAATGAAACCAGAAGCATGCTGACACATTTTGGGAACACAAACTCAAATGACCTGTCTAGACTTGTAGACTTGTTTGAGTTCAGCAAGGTGTATTTTGAAGCTCAATTTCTAATTAATGTGACAGTTGCATATGACACAAGGCACAGTCCTAGTTTATTCTGGAATAAAATTATAAATGTTGCTATTTAAATACTCAGAAGTGTTATATGCTTTTCCATTACAACTGACTTATATCTGTCTACACCTGATGAAGTTTTCATATAATTTAAAACAGAGATCATTAAACAGTCAAGAATACAGGCAATGAAGGTTACATGGGGAAGAAGAACCATTTCCCACACATGGCCTTACAACAAAATTAGAAAAAAGATACAGAGATAGTTTCATTGTGTCAAAACAAATAGTTAAGTCTGTGGTTATGTTGTTATTATTGTCCATCAAAAAATATAGATATAGAGCCCCAGAATATTTTTCCCATTCTGGGCACTGATTAATTTCCAGATTGAACATTAAATAAAAAATCTTATCTTACATGCAGTATTGTTGGCCAAATCTACAATCATAATGGAGGATTTTTGTAATTTTCAGCAGGGCTCTCCATCCTTCATTCCCCATCTTGAACTATCTACTTTATTTGACCCTGCTCTGATCAGGTGCTTTGGACTAGATGATTTCTGGAGGTTCCTGTCAACCTCAACAATTCTGCAAGACTGTGGTTCTTCCGGTCAATGATTCTTGCAGTGGTTTTTTACTTCCAAATTACAATAGGATTTACAGTCAGCTGACTCAGTATAAATGTCTTTATCATGAAGGAGCCCAAGTAAAACTAAGTAAAATCGCTTATTTTTTAAAACTTTATTTTTAACTCTGAAACCTGTCTCAGTTAGTCATGTTCAGTCATGGTCTGATTTACATTAGATGATTCATATTTGTTTGCAATATCTCAGTAATTAGAAGGCTGGTATATTCTGTATCTCTTGTTATAGACATTAGATTTCTATCCTATAAAGTGGTAAAAAATCAAGAGAAAAAGCTTTTGACATACAATCCTACATGTAATTACAAGCTCCTTTCCTGAAACAGAGGTTGCACATAGGTTTATAAAGAGCAAACCAATGTCATTCCTGCAGTTTCATTGTTTTTCATTCAAAATGTTGAATGCCATCTTGGAGATACTTGGAAATTTCAGCTACCACAATGGTCCATAAAAGTATTCCATCAGTCTGAGACAACAATGCATTCATTAATTTTGTAATTCAGAAACTTCAACATCCAAGAGACAATAATAATTGAGAAGCTGAAGCCTAAGTCATATCATCTGCTTTAAAACCACTGAAGTTCAAATGGGCTCAGGTAACTGACTTTAAGCATTCATGCCCTTTGGTTATAATGTGCTGGATTATTGAGTTTCTCAAACCAAAACTCATCAGAAAGTGACAACGCAGGAGCTGCAGGGCCAGACGAGAAAAAGGAAGTTTGCTTGCCCTTGACTAAGTTTTCCTTATCAGAAAGCACACGTGGATGCTCCTCTAATCTTAGTAACCAGTGGGACTGGTGTCCAGACTATATTCTTCATTTTTTCTCCTCGATAGCTAGCAGAGAGATTTAGGCAACTTCGTAAGGTGCTTTATCATCAGATAAGTAACTTCAGAAAAGCTGGAAGAATACCTTTTTAAAAAATACCTTTCCCTTTCTCCATTGGCAATGAAATCCTAAAAAGTCAGCCTAGATTCTGGACTGTCAGCCTTGGGTTTAAAAGGTGAACTTTACCCAGCTAGGTGGGGATCCAAGTCACCTAACTTTGTAGTATATACATTGGGCTATTTATCTTGGACTGTCTTTCAATTCAGTGGAGGAAAAAGTAGGAAATTTAGGTAGAAGACATCTTAAAGTAGAAAACTAAGATAATTCAAATGAGTAATTTTGATCTTACTCCAGTGGTTCAAATTAAGGCAAATATCTCAGATGGAGATATCTATAGTATATATTTCTAAATACAGAGGAGGTGAATCTGAACTGAAGGTTTCATCAGATAAATCTCACTCAGATGTTATAGGGCAAGAATTCTTTGTAATTTTTGTAGATAAACCTGGCACAGTGTATGCTTCAGAGTTTTGAAGCAATTGTTTGCTAAACTCCTCTTTTCATTGGAAAAAAAACCAAAACAACTCCCTACATTTTCTCAGCATCACCACTGGTTTTGATCTCTGTTTGAGTTTGTGGCTCTCTTTCATATCCCTAGTGGCTGCCTTGGTTTCCTTGATCGATCTAAATAAATATTTATAGACTTTCCCATTTCTTTCTTTAACCTACCTCCTTGATACTTACAGAGAAACACAATTCTTACAGTTCAGCAACATCCTAGTACTCCATGAACACAATGAGTGGGATACAGTGGGAGCTGTGTATGGTATCAGGGTTGATCCTGTGGTGATCAGACTGTATCAGTCCCCAGTTGTGATCCATCTGAATGAGTTCTGAATAGAGAGCACAGTAAGAAAGAAAGGAAGCTTTAGTTTACACATTTATCTTGCTAGTCAAGTATGATAGGAAAAGCAAATTAGAGGGAAGAAAAGTATATGACAGTGCAATAGGAACAGTGATGAAATATTACATTTGTTGGGTTTTTTCATTTGTTTGTTTGCTTGTTTTCATTTAATCTGGTACAATGTAGTAGTGATTCTCTCAGGAACAGAGATGCTCTACTGCAAGGTGTTTCTGAGAAGGTTCTGTTTGTTGTTTGTTTTTTTTTTCCCCCAGACCACTGGGTTGCCTAGAGCAAAGAACACAGTATTACTTCAATGAACCATACAGAGAATTTTTGGTAGAGTTTTTATTTTGTCTTGACAGAAGTATTTATTGCCTAGGACTCACATGATGCACTTTTTTTGGTACAACACATAGTATATTGTAGGAAAGAACTATCCTGATGAACAGCACTTTTAACATCTATACCATACTTATATGTAAACTGATCAGATAG